>NC_137878.1:20078196-20230696 GCF_963924005.1 Protomyctophum bolini
CCAAAGTGCGGTCCGGGGACCCCCTGGGGTCCTTGAGGGAGTTCCAGGGGGTACCCAGTTAAATTATATTTTGGAACCAAATGGACCCTTATGGGTCTCTAACTCTGAGAGTGTACAAATGGAACCAAATGGAGTTAAATTAACGGTAATTTTATTTTACAATATAAATTGGGGGTCTCAGAGATAGAAATGCCATTAAATGGGGGTCTGTAGACAGTTTTCATGTTAAACTGGGGGTCCTTGAAATTAAACCCTCATGGGGGTCTCTGGCATATCTATTCAAATGGGGGTCCGCGGGCTAATTAGTGTCAATTTGGGGGTCCCTGACACGACAAGGTTTGGGAACCACTGGTCTAAAATGTATAAGGAAATCTTTTGAAAATAGCAGATCTACAATCATCTACAATATTTGCCTCTCAGTCAGATGTAGTGGAGTAGATGTAAATAAATAAACATACAGGTAAAGTGGGAATGCTCCAGTAAAGTGACCTACTAAAGTGAAGTATAGTACAGTACCTCAGAATAGTACTTTACTACTTACAGTATACAGTATGCTCTGGGCCTTGCTATACACACTGAGGCGGTCAGCCGCCTCCATGTATTATGTACTGTAATGTATGCAGGGCTGCGGAGGAACACTGTGTGTGTGTGTGTGTGTGTGTGTGTGTGTGTGTGTGTGTGTGTGTGTGTGTGTGTGTGTGTGTGTGTGTGTGTGTGTGTGTGAGATAGTGCATGCATACCGTATGCACTTACCGTACACTGTTGCTCCGATGCACTTGCGCGCCACTATAATACACTAGCTGCCAATGAAGGGGGGGGGGGGGGGGGCTTGTGTATGCTCTCAGTGGCATAAGAGTGTTTACAGTATAAAATGGAGTGGTAATGAAACCAATGATTATTATGGCTTGCTGAGGCTTACACATATACATAGACACAAAGTGCAGTGACTCACCTCGCACACACACTCATCGCTGGATGACACATAAACTGGGGTTTTCCGCCTGTTAAAGCTACTGTTAAAGCCTCGACCTCTTGCTGGGAGGTGCTTCACTAAGAGCTCTCTGCTGCTCGCACACACACACTTTGGCTGGAGGTTGGCAAATTGGAGAGAGCTCTCTGTTTTTGCTCTATTAGTGGTGGCGGCCAGACAGACGTACGCACGCACTTTCGCACACACACACACACACACACACACACACACACATTTGAAATGTTTATTTATGTCCACATAATGAGAAGTATACACACACACACATGCACGTTGTTTTAGCAGTACCTTTTTAAATTTCAAGGTTTGATGATATGCATTAGGCCATGATGGCCCTCCATTTGATGTTAAGGTGCACAGGCCTCACCAACCAATATTTTGCTCATCATTGTGAGCTTGTAGATATAAACGAAATATATGTACTGTAGGGCTGAAGTCGTTACTGTATGTTGTGTAATAATAATGTAAATCTACAAAGTTCCTGTAACTAAAGTTTTCAAATAATTATAGTGGAGTAAAAGTACAATATTTGCCTCTGAAAAGTGTGCGTGTGTGTGTGTGTGTGTGTGTGTGTGTGTGTGTGTGTGTGTGTGCGTGCGAATGTGTACAGTATAGTTACTTTCCACCACTTCCATTGTGTGTGCGTACGTGCATGTGTGTGTG
Source organism: Protomyctophum bolini (assembly GCF_963924005.1). NCBI lineage: Eukaryota > Metazoa > Chordata > Actinopteri > Myctophiformes > Myctophidae > Protomyctophum > Protomyctophum bolini. The sequence continues at coordinate 20,079,848 of NC_137878.1, forward strand.
TGTGTGTGTGTGTGTGTGTGTGTGCGTGCATGCGTGCGTGCGTGCGTGCGTGCGTGTGTGTGTGTGTGCGTGCGTGTGTGTGTGTGTCCAATCTCCTGGGAGCTGAGAACGGCAGGTAAAAGCACAAAAAACTAGTCACAGCCACAGCTGAACACCTCACTGATCTAATAGGTTAAAAATAGAGCATAGGATACATAACAGTGTGTGTGTGTGTGTGTGTGTGTGTGTGTGTGTGTGTGTGTGTGTGTGTGTGTGTGTGTGTGTGTGTGTGGCGTGTGCGTGTGTGTGCGTGCGTGCGTGAGTGAGTGAGAGGTGGTGCTAAGCAACTGATGGGCTCAGTTTTGAGTGAAAGAGACAGAGGAAGGGTGCTGGCAGATGAAAGAAGGACGGAAAAAAAAGAAGAGAAATGAGCCCAGAAAAAGAAAGTCGAGGGGGGAGGGGGGGGGGGGGGGGAGTGGTGGTGGGTACAAAGGAGATGCAGGAGGAGGAGGAGAGGGAAACAGCTGCGAGATGAAAAACAGCAGCCGTTTTTATGGAATGCGAGACGAGCCAAGTGATTAGTTGTCTGACGCAGATGATGTTTTATTTGACGACACTTCACGGGGGAGGCGAAAGCCTCTTACAGTTTGTGTGATACTGTGCAATGCATGAGTAAGGCTTTTGGAGTTTTATGTGTCAGTGCAGAGACTCGATGCACACATTGTGCGTGCGTGTACGCGTGCGTGTGCGTGTGCAGGGAGACGGGGTCATCTGCTAGTCTTTTGATTGATTGATTGAAGTATTTATTAACAGTATGCAGACACGTTTCAAGCACAACTCAATACAAAAACTGTTAACTGTGAACGACACCATAAAGCATTACACAAATATACACTTCTATATTTAAAAAAATCACACCTGTGTGAAATGACGGCCGCTCTTGTCATCGTACATCAATTTATGTTAGCGGACATTTGACATTGCTACATAAGGTACATACATAAGGTGGTCCCTTATTGGCCAAGCGCCATGTGATTGGTTAGCCGATTTGCTCGTTATACACATATGATTTTTTCCCTGTCGAATGCTGACGTCGGAAGGTATCGGAAATGTACCGGAAAGTTTTCTTCTGCAGAAGTAATTAATTAGTAATTAATAAATTAATGTATTTTAAATTTTAATGTAAATTATAATGTATATAATACTTGCATTAAAATACATTAATTAATTCAATGCCTTCCAGCTTGCATTCATTTGGTTGTAAGTCACAGAAACAGGAATCCCTAAAGATCAGAAGACATCTATTCAGTCTGTGGTCTTCTTTGACATATGCTACACGCCAATAATTAAACGTCAATTACGCACACTGGCTGTTTTGCCCTTAAATTGCAAGACGCTACGCTGTAGGGCGGGATTAACTCAGCATGTCAACTCAACATGGGTAACATAACATTTTAGAAACAGTGGATTCATTGCACTAAATATGACTGGTTGGATAACACCTGTCACAGAGCTATGGCAGATTACATCATTATAATTATACAACGTAAAATGAAATACAACATTGTTATTTTGCAGTAGGTAAAGTGTCTCTGAGAAAACGGGAAATGTTCCGTCCCAGAGGATCTTGGTTGAAGATTGCCTCCGCACTCGAGTGACCACAATTCAAAACAAAGCACGGAGACAGGTCTTTTATTAAGTCTACTTGGAAAGTCTTTAAAAATCACCTCCTTGTGGAATGTGAAAATAAAATAACTTCATCAGAATCCTTACCGTCTACAGAAAAGCTTCTATATGGAACAAGCAATGGTTCGATTTGTCCCTAAAAAGGCTCCATATGGAACTACTATTTTGCCCTTTAATTAAAATCATGCAGGTACTAAAGCCAAGGTGAAAAGAGTACAGTGGAAACAAGCCATAGTGCTTTCTTGGGCCTTTTTCCTGCAAACTGTTAATGGCATATTAAATATTGAATATATATTCTTTCCCTGTGAACATTTTTAAGTAAAATATTTGCTTCTGGTGGGTATCCCTTCCCTGGAACAACATGTTTTCAGATGGAGGTCGGCGGCCAAATACATATCATTCTGGAGGTCGTCTGAGCACCACTGACATAGAGACAACCTGTCTGTTAGGATTTAGATCAGTGGTTCCCAAACTTTTTCATGTCAAGGACCCCCACATTGACATGCATTAGTCTCTACGGACCCCCATTTAATGGTATTTCTATCTCTGGGACCCCAATTTATATTGCAAAATCAAACTTAATTTAACTCTGAGTTATACACACCCATAAGGGTCCATTTGGAGGTCCCCGGACCCCACTTTGGGAACCACTGTTTTAGAAGACATTTAGTAGAATGTGGTCTCAGGTCTTAACGGGTTTCAGACTTGACGTTGACTGTACGACCGTTGTGTCGTTCTCAGACGGCGGAACGAAGAAGCTTCGCAGCACCATCCGGAGGAGCACGGAGACGGGCATCGCCGTGGAGATGAGGAACCGCGTGACGCGGCAGGGCAGCAAGGAGTCCACCGACGGGAGCACCAACTCTAACAGCTCCGATGGAACGTTAGTACTGTCTGTCTGTCTGTCTGTCTGTCTGTCTGTCTGTCTGTCTGTCTGTCTGTCTGTCTGTCTGTCCATCTGCCTCCATCCATTCATTGTGCTCTCCCCTCTCTTCTTCTCGGTCAGGTTTGTCTTCCCGACCACCCGCTTGGGGCCTGAGAGCCAGTTCAGTGACTTCCTGGACGGACTAGGCCCCGCCCAGATTGTAGGCCGGCAGACGCTAGCCACGCCCCCCATGGGTAAGACAGCAAAAAATCTGAATTGATTGAACACACCATCAGGGCGGGGTTGCCAGGAGTTTGCATGTTATCCCCGTGTTCCCTAGGGTAGGTACCCTCACAAATAACATGCAGTAATCCTGATCTCAAAACTACCTCCCTGTTGGAGGGGAAAGGAACTGGTCGGAATAACGTGTTCCTTCCACGCGCTATGTCCGGCCGGGGAAACTCTCCCCTGTCAGGTGAAAAGATGCAGCTTGGACTCCTCATGCATAGAAGGAAGCATGAGGTCAAAATCGTGGGGAAAAAAACGTTGACTGCGGAGAATTGAAATCGTGAAATACTGCTGAGTATTTGTATTTCACTAACCTTTGAAGAACCCCCCCTCTTCAAAATAAGAGTTGAAATGGTAAAAACCTTGGCAATGCGCGATAAATATATACATTAATCCCGACGGGGATTGTGTTAATTGATTCACGTTGCAGTCATGGTGAAGTGCTGATATTTTCCTGACCGTTCCACATGTCATATCCACTGCCCAGTCTGCAAAAGATGAAACATGTGAATGTTTCATTTAAATGCAAAGCGGTAGCTGAGAAAATGATTGGAAGCCACACTGACAAGACCCTGTCTTGTCTTGTCTTGTCTTGTCTTGTTTTGTTACGCTTTGTTACATTTGCTGCTGAAATAATGAAGCTAGGTCCCTTTTAAACACTACAGGTGATAATTGAATTACTTTAATAAGCCAATTAAAATATCGTCGCTGCCTGTCATGCATGCATAAAACATTGTTTCTCAATATTTCAACTTTCTTTTTTCATAAATGAATGCCCTATAGTTTGTCGTACAAGAGTGTCTCACCCAAGTAGCGATTTACAAGCTCAGTGAGCTTCTAGATTGGCTATTTTCGCTATTTCACGTATTATTTTTAAAGTGGTCAAGTGTGTGGGTTTGTATTCATATTTAACCATTGAAACGGATAACAAAAGCTTGTGACTAAACAATAATTTGATCCATTGGAACACAGGTTTCTTTTTTTCCCATATCCTGAAAAGTAACACAAGGTTGGACATACAAGGTTTCCGCCCGACAGCAGCGATATGTTACACGAAATTGTTATCGGCGTCTCGCGCTAAAACAAGCTGCATAGAGTGGAAAAGGTCTTAATCATTATATCTACAGTTATATGTTGTATTAGTGGGCACAGAATTGGACATTTCAAACAGTGATGGCGACCAGTGTTCCCACTGTTAATGACGCCTAGGCAAGGCAGTGGCTTGAAATGGCGCATCATCTGCTCTGCAGTACTGTAGTTATTCCTGGTTGAGATATAAATCTTTCATTCAAAGGCCATAGTTTGAGAGAAACAGCAGAGCGGGCTATGTTTCCAACCTATCCAATAGTGAGAACAGACTTGAAGCGCTCTGCCTCCCTCTGCTGTCCAATGTTGGCACTGGCACTAGTGAAAGCAGGCACTCCATGTATTTTATCATAGGCTATAATATGGAGACTTTTCACTCAGCGGTGGCTCACATCGATAACATAACACTAAAATGAATAAGAAATAATAAATGATTCAGGGACGCAAATTTAAATTTTAGGGATATATATATATTTATATATATATATATATATATATATATATATACAAGCAGTTACCTGAGCTGGATAAATTGTAAGTGTAGTGTTTGTGTGCGAATACAGATGTGCCAGTATGTTACAGCATAGTAGTGTTTGTGTGTAAATACAGATGTGCCAGTATGTTACAGTATAGTAGTGTTTGTGTGTAAATACAGATGCGCCAGTATGTTACAGTATAGTAGTGTTTGTGTGTGAATACAGATGTGCCAGTATGTTACAGTATAGTAGTGTTTGTGTGTAAATACAGATGCGCCAGTATGTTACAGTATAGTAGTGTTTGTGTGTGAATGCAGATGCGCCAGTATGTTACAGCATAGTAGTGTTTGTGTGTAAATACAGATGCGCCAGTATGTTACACTTTGTTACAGTATAGTAGTGTTTGTGTGTGAATGCAGATGCGCCAGTATGTTACAGTATAGTAGTGTTTGTGTGTAAATACAGATGTGCCAGTATGTTACAGTATAGTAGTGTTTGTGTGTGAATACAGATGTGCCAGTATGTTACAGTATAGGATGCTATGTGCATGTTCTCTCCACAGGGGATGTCAATATAGGCATGTTAGACCGAGGAGGGCAGCTGGAGGTGGAGGTCAACCAAGCAAGAGCGTTGACACCTAAAGCGGGCTCCAAGAACCTACCAGGTATGGTGTTTTCTTTTTCTTTTCTGTCTGTTCTCAATAAAATGATCAGTGCTATTTGATTTAAGTACAGTGTTGTTGTTTTGCAATGTTGAATCAGTGGATTCCATTACACTTTCTTTGATGAAAAGAAAGCATTTGGAGAATTCAGACCACCTGATTGAGTGCAGTTGCGAGTTTAACACACCTGCGTCTACTGTCTGGGAGCCCTGTTAGTCGGTTGTTAGATGGATTTCAGCCTGAAAACATCAGCAAATTTAAGATAAGGTTCCTTGAAAAGTACCGACTGGTACACAGTCTACGTTTCCTTCAAGGCTCTGAATTTGGGAAGTGTCACCACCACTGTGTCATATCCATATTGGCTGTTTGCAGCAACCTACGTGAAGGTGTATCTCCTGGAGAATGGAATATGTTTGTCCAAGAAGAAGACCAAAGCGGTGAAGAAGAACCTGGACCCCACCTACCAGCAGGCACTGTTGTTTGATGAGAGTCCTCAGGGCAAAGTTCTACAGGTATGATTGAATCCTCCTCTCCTCTCCTCTCCTCTCCTCTCCTCTCCTCTCCTCTCCTCTCCTCTCCTCTCCTCTCCTCTCCTCGGTTGCCATTTTCTTCTGCATCCACAGTAGCTAGCATTTGCAGTTGTTGTGCTGTATCGACCTCGGTCTCCATGCTTCTCGCTTCATATGTTTTCAGGGTATCTTAAATCCCCCACTTTTCAAGCAATATATTATGTACAATCACAAAGGTGTATGTAATCAGTTTGGGAATAATATAAGGTTTAAGAATATGTATTGTGCTACTATCGTACGAACGTCTGAACGCTTTAAATCAAATGTGTACTTACTTGTGTGCTGTACATGCGAGTGCTCAACATTGTATGGTACAAAAAGCTGTTATGTACAACGGTGTTTTTCGGGAAAATGATTTGGGGCTTTCCGTCGTTCCCTCGCTGGGACATTCTGCATAATGAGTACATTACTGTTGGTACTTTAAGAAGAAAAAGTACCACTACTGCAATGTTGTAACTATTTCGTTACAAGTAAAAAGTTTTACTCAAGTAAAAGTACAAAAGTATTGGGCATCAAAAAGTAAAACATTCATATACTTTTTCCCCCCGGCCGGCCCTCCTCCAGGTGATCGTGTGGGGCGACTACGGACGCATGGACCACAAGTGCTTCATGGGAATGGCCCAGATCCTGCTGGAGGACCTGGACCTGTCGGGCCCGGTCAGCGGCTGGTACAAGCTCTTCCCTACCTCCTCCCTGGCGGACCCCAGCATCGGCCCGCTGACCAGACGCCTCTCGCAGTCCTCCCTGGAGAGCGCCACCAGCCCCTCGTGTACCTAGACACACAACGACAACAAGACACTCCCCACCACGGTAGCAGCCAGACAGACACACCAGACAGACCAGCCCCCATCTCACCCAAACGCTGTGGAAATGGCCACGCATTGACAATTCCGTACATACACGCCTAGAAACCCCCCCAAAATCCTTACATATTACACTACTACTGTTTTGACCGCGACGTGGCTTTCACTAGTATTGTATGTGCGGAATTGCTATATCTATTTCACCGTATTTGTGTGAGATCGGGTTTGACAATATTTACGATTATGTGCTATTGGGTTACAACTCGGACGGGGCTGAGTTGGCAAAGTCAAAGTCGTACGATTTGTCACACACGTTACCGCAGTGAAATTTGTTCTCCACATTTGACCCATCCAAGGAGCGGTGAGCTGCAGCTGTGATGCGCTCGGGAATAATTTGATTAGTTGATTTGACCCCCCGATCCAACCCATTGATGCTGAGTGCCAAGCAGGGAGGCATTGGGTCCCATTTTACAGTCTTTGGTATGACCCGGCCGGGGATCGAACCCCTGACCTCCCAGGCCACTAACCACAAGGCCACTGTCTGGCTCCACCGAACTTCGCAATGTTCGGTGGAGACAGTGCCCCCCTGCCTCATATTTCATATGTAATATGTATGGATTTTGGGGTTTTCTAGGCGTGTATGTACGGAATTGCCAATCCGTTTCTATTTCACCGTGTTTGGGTGAGACCCGGGTTGGACACACGTACTGTATATACACAAGCCGCTGTATTTGAATTGCAAGACAGGCAGGCGTAGACACGCACACATACACAGAAGCTATATAAGGCACAAAGTAACCGGAATTCAAACACACATTCAACATAACCCGTCACTGCTGTCATTATCATGTATTGTACATTTATTTCTTTACACAATGCAGACATGTTACCTTTTATTTAGCGGTCGCCACCATTAACTGATCAAACGCAACTTTCTGTACGTATCATTTACTAGAACATGTAGCATTTTCAACTCTAGCATTCCAGCTAGAGTTCACGGCGTAATGCTCCCATAAACCTTCATCCCAGGACCATGACCATGCCAGTTTCTAAACTCTCTATGCCAAACTAAGAAAGGAAAAAAAACGTAATTTTTTAAAACCAAAGCAATTATTATTGTTATTAATATTGTTATTATCATTATTATTAGTTGTAGTAGTTGAGCTAGTATACAATATAACATGTATATGTAGCAGAGTCGATGACTTACAGTAGATGTAATGCAAAAAATAGATTTTTCTGCACACCTGGGCTGAGAATGGTAGGCCGCACTCACACGCACGCATGCATGCACGTGTGCACGCACGCACGTGCACGCTCACATACACACACACACACGCACCTGGGCACGAGGCTTGGATGTTTATATAAGGATGCTATTATTTGAGGTAGCAGCACTGCTAATATTTAATTTCCACAAGGCTGAGTTTCTATACAGATATATTAATCGATAGTTGATAAAATAGTTATTTGTGTTCATGTATATGTATCGGCTACATTCCGCATGTTTGCTTGCGACACGTTTTTTTGTTTTATCTTTGGTTCTTGCTTGGTTTCAACCATGCTATAGGAGTATGGCACTCTCTAATTTAGTTTTGCGAACAGTCCTGGGAAAACGACAGTGCACTAAGCTATCTAAAGAAGGAGGGACTTTTGGGACAGGAGCACCATTATCATCATTATCGTCTGTAGAAGAAGAGAGTGATTAAACTATACTTTAGCGGGCTCCAGGTGTAGGGAAAGCTGCATACTGTCGATGGAGCAGCTGACAGTACAGATTCCTGAACCTGCCTTCCTCCTTACAGAACCGGAACGGCCACAGCATGGAACACTTCGGCACAAATGCATTGTTGGGTAGGAAACGTCTTCGGCTTTAGTCTTGGGTTCTTGTGTTTTGCACCCATGAGGGAACACAGTCTTGTACTCCTAACTGTATGCCAGCACCACCCGGACCGTTTCTCCCTCACGCTCCCTGTTCCATGTAGGGAGCTGACGAGCATGTCTCTTCTGTTTTTCTTTCTGTGTCTGACTCTGCACTGGTGGCAAACAACTTTAACCTTTAAACTCCACACTTTGTCTTTTGGGCACCTTCGTGTAACTAACTTGGACAAAATGCTGTATATGTGTAAGCGTGTACTTCATTCCAGATGGAGCTCCATTTTCTTTGTTGAAATGTGACTTGTTGGTTTACATGGCAGTTTTTTATGTCAGTATTATTTAGTACCTGCCGTGTGGTTTCACTTCTTTCAGGTGTAAGAGGCGTTGTAGAACTCTACAATATGCTGGTTCTAATTCATTTTAAGCACTGTTATGTAGTTTATCACTTGACCTTTCTTTGTCTTTTGTCAAAAATGGCACTTTACTGTAAAATATGTCTTAGATGTTTGACAATTTGTTTATTAATTTGGTCAATCTGCACTGTAAAACTATTTAATTAATTACTTTGTTGAATGCCAGCATGGAAGTGTATCAAGTGGGTTTTTTAGGTCTACTTTCGAGGTCCAATGGGGCAACTCTTCTATTACTTTCCTGAACAGTAAATATTTCATGCCGTTTTCGGTGAGAAATCCCCAGAAGTCATTGCACCTCTAAGCCATGAAGAACACTAGTTTTGCATTGGTGTTGGCATCAAAATAATAATGGTGATAAAGTAAAAGAACATAAAACAACTACAGAAAAAACATGAACAATTTCATATCGGAATCACGATTTCATATCGATGTCTTGAATGTTTTGTTTTGTTCAATTATGCCTTCGCCTTGTCAATTATTAATGCTATTTTAAATAATGGACTGGGGTTTAGGGTCATTGAATGGGGCCTAATTGAACAAAGTTATAAACATTTGAAGTAAAAAGAAAAGGATCTATAGACTGTTGTGTTGATAGATGAGCAATGATCTACATTACATTGAATGGTCTGAGAGCAGCAGGCCACACTGAGCTATGTGTACCCATTTCTTTATGAGGATTTCCATCTTACTGTCGAGTGTCTCTTTTTGAAACTAATGAAACTGAAAGTAGTCTGACTGACCGAGGACACTACAAAAAATACAAACAAAAAACGTGTCGACAGCCAGTGGTGGAAAACATACTCAATTGTAAAATTACAATATAAATATATTTAAAGTACAATATAAAGTACAAAAATCCAGTTAAGTATAAATACCTCAAAATTGTACTTAAGTACAGTACTTAAGTAAATGTACTTGCTTACTTTCCACCACTGAGTCGACAGCCACCCATGTTAAACCTTTGACACACGTATTTGTCGTTTAGGGACAGCTGGCAGTCTCGAAGCTATTGCTTTGTGCATTGTACCACATTCCCCATCTAGTTTAAACTAAGCCCAAACACCACCAATGGGTCGCCATGTAGACCCAAGTAGTTGAATTGAACCAAGTGGATCACTTGGGTCGACATGCACCGACGTGCAGCAGGACATCACACCACTGGGACCAACACTAAAAGCCTTTTGTTGCATCTCGACACATCGATGTGGTTTGGTCCTCACCTCACCTTATGTTTCGATGACTGCTGTGATGAGGGGTTCTTTATAGTTTACACTGTATGTTTATAACTTTCGGAAAGGGAAAATCCCATTCCCAAGACATTTTTCTTGTCCTCTCTCAGCTCCTTAGACCAGCAGACTTCACGTTGTTTCAGCACTCTTCAGATTTTTGGAAAAAAGGGATCACTTTTTGTCGTTCTTAACTTTTTGGCAGAAGAGGATGGCCACTTTATCGTTGCTTGGTTCCCACCACCTCTGTGTTTCCTCTACGTTTCTAAATGATTCCTTGCTGGATGTATAACTTTATATTATTGTGTTATGAAATCATTTGACCTGCTTCTTTTCATTCTCTTTTTGTGGACAGCTAGCATGATGTAAAAACACACGCTTATTTTCTTGGTATTTGCACACATTTTTCTTGGACGCACATCTTTTGTGATTGCAGTAAGGGGACGGCAAGAAAATAAGAAGCAAAAGCTTTTCGTTTGAAAGGATATAGACAGACGGTAAAACTATATATTCAAGTAAAACCTTAGTGAGATTTATATAATTGTATTACTTAAATCAAAAAACATCCCTGTTAACCGCTGAATGTTTGTCGTTGGTAAACTATAAAATGACTGGATATTTTTCCCATGTGATTTCCCTGTGCTGGAATTTGTGAGATGAGATTGTATAATGTCCCCCTTGCTGTATATGAAGTAGCTACACAAACATTGTTAATCAAGTTTTTTGATGACAGAACTGAGGGCTGAAGGGAGATTGTGCAGAGACAAATTATCTACACTTAATGTGTGGGGATAGGGGGAGCGTTTGCCAAAATTGCCCAAAACCTTCATGGATTCCTGTAACCAAATGGAAAAGATGGTGATGGTGATTGCCTTTCTTATAGTGTGGGTGTTTCTATGTATTTTAATGAAATATATTTATCGAACAATATGATGCACACTCAGTCAGGTCAGATAGACATCTGGATTCATGTTTTGGTGGGAAAGAATTTCACCGAAACTTTGGGAGAGAGATATACAGTAATATGTAGATATAGATATTCCAAAACCACTTGTACACTCAAGTTGTGGGCTACATTAAAGAGCTCAATTTGTGACTTTTCAGATGGGTTCAGGGATTTACATGAACATGCATTCCTATATCCATAGCCTAGACAGAGCTTTCATGATATTTACATTTTAAAAATGATGTACAGGTACTAGTTGCTTTTGTTGCATTGTCGGCTCATTGCGTACCATTTTTTTCTCGTGGCTTTGGGATAGATTCTAACTTGGTTAAATAAAGTCAGGTTGCAAAGAGTTGGATGCCTGAAGAACTGGCTTCCATCAGGCAGTGCCAGCAAAGGTGTAGCATGAGACAGCAGGCGTGGAAAAACCAAGGAGTATGTCGTCCAAATAACCACAGAAACCATCCCTATCCTGGGCATATCATTACAGGCAAACATTCAGCAGAAATAGCTGATCAACAAGCTCACAGAGCATCGAGCTTGTAGACGTTTGGTGATAGAAAAAAGGAGGGGACCAATTAAGTACAGACCCCTGGGGTCAACAAAGTAGAATATGTATTGTACAGTAGGTTAAGTGGCTAAGAGACAACTTGAAGTTGGTGGATTTGGAATGGATACATATAACCCTATACACACCCTGATAAAAAATATTCGGATGGATGGGTGGATAAATAGACGGATGCATGCATATATCTATTGTATGAGCATGCTACTAGCTGCTTCGCGGATGCAGATTTTATGGTGTGCTTGGGTTTCAGACAGAGCGGTACTGTAGGTAGGTAGGTAGGTAGGGAAGGGATATTGATTTGTGGTGGCGAGTGAGACAGAAATAGGACATAAGCTGACAATCAGAGCGAACATTGTGGTTCCTGTTCTTCTGCACACAGAAACCTTTGTCCTGAAGGCCATGGGTCCTTCTGTTTGTCCAGATGCCGCTTTAAAGCACCATGGACGGTTTAGCCACACTTTGAATGTAGAGCTCTATAGGGTGTATTCTGCAGTCGTGGGGCATGATGGAAACGCTCGTATAAGATGTTCTTGTTGGTTTCCTCTTTTGGAATGTAAAACCCTCCCCCATAAGCTTGCTTCCGCGTAGAAATCTACTTTGAACTCAAAGCTAATTTTTTTATCGTGCAAAATCTTAAAAATCTACTGTTTTATAATGTCTTTCAGATCAACCTATAATATATCGTCTCTCGAGTGCTACGTTTGAAAATGTCTTTTATTTTTGTAAGGTGTTGCGGTGAACAGATATTTAGCATATGAGACATGCGGGACGGAGAGGCGGTGGAAAACCTGCCTTTTTGGTTGTTGCTAAAATGAGGGCTTGTTCCGTGTATACAATGGCCTTATTTTGTTTAGGAGACGTTGCTTCACTGTTGTAGCACACAACTGAAAGTTTTGAAAAAATGTATTTTGCTTGAAATAATTGTACCGAAGTTCTAAATGTGTATATGTATAGTTTTTTCTGAATGTATTTCTTAATCTTCATTACACCAGATCTGAGTGTCATTTGTTAGGTACTGTCTCTTTGACAAAAGACTTTCCAGGGGCCTTTGCCCTATTGCATATTCAGGCCCACCCTCCTTTTCCTCTAAATGTCTTTATCCTTTGTGTGCTCATTTAAAAAGAACAGCTCGGTGACTGAGAAAAAAAAGAGGCAAAAAATAGCATGAACTTTATCTGGCGAGGTGCATCTGATTTATTTAAATCGCCATGATGGGTTTCAGAAAGATGATTACAATGTAATGTATCAGGATGATGGAATTGTAACGTATCTCTTTGTACTTTAAAAAGGCAGAACATGTTTTTGCCGCACGTTTATCCTGATGATTTTCCTGTATCTAAACCTTTCACAGTGATATGATAATGATGCTGATTATAACGATTTTGACACGTTGGCAATGATGATGTAAAACAGTTAGCTGCATTTCCAGTATCGTGTCATAATAGGAATCCTTTTGAAATGTAACAATGCTGTATTTTGAACGTAGCATGGATGTAGCCTTTCACTCTTCAAAGTAGAGTTTGTTCTTCTGGCAATAACTTGTCTCCTCCAACGAGAGAGAGAGAGAGCTAGCAAATCATTGGCCGTATACGCTGTATCGTTGATTGAGCCTTAATTGATCCTGTCGCTTCCATTTGAAAGTTGCAGGTGTGGCTGAATGAGACTATACAGACAGAGCCTTTGGTATTTGGCATCGACATGGTCCTTTTTATCAGTCGTAAAACCATGCCGCAAAACTAACAGTAATTTGAACTCTTTTCTTTCTTGCATAATGGACAACAATTAAGATCTAAACCTTGATATCATATCAAATGTCTTGTCACCTGCAGACAGTACAGTATACTGTACGTAAAGCCATGCAGTGAACCAAACTTGAGCAACCAGAACTGTACACCCTACAAAGATACTGTAAAGCATGCACTGCATTGTGAAGAACTCTTATAATAACCCCCCCTCCCCCCAAAGGGAAAAAGAAACGTTATATACAACCCCCCCCCCTCTCTCTCTCTCTAATTTTATTTTCCTGAAGATGCATGCAGTTCATGCATCTGCTCATTATGTAGCAGCTATCAACCAGAACCAAACAACCACTGTCTTTTGGTTAAGGTCACTGAAGCAAATTGGCATTCCACTGCTGTTAACATCCTGTGTCTATAGGTGTTGTTCGTCACAGTAGCCATTCTAACCTCTCTCATCTGTCTTGGCAAAAAACAATATATATATATAAATAAAACTATACACTGTTCACAACGGAACATTTTCAAGGTAAGAATGCAAATCCATGATCCTTAGCTTGAAAATGTCTGCGAGCAACACCACCTTGATGCGACAACGTATCCATTAGGCGTAGGGTCATAGTAGCGCATATCATGGAAGACAACCTTCATCTTTACTAAGCCCATCTGCAAGGCACAAACAACTACTGTACGTTGTTTACGTGGCATATACAGTATACCACATACCTCAATACATGCAGAGTAGATTGCTGTCTGGTTACTTTAAGTATACAGTATGTGGTTTCATTGAATCATCTGGGGATGCCTATAATGGCCTCAGAGGCATATTGTTGAACAGTGATTCTCAACCTTTTGTTTGATACGCATTAGGCCATGCATGGACCTCCATTTATTTATCTATACGCTATACAAGGGTTAATGTCACTGGGAGCATGCAAACAATCTGCATGCTCTCTGAGTTACAGAACCATGAGGGTCCATTTGGTTTCTAACTATCAATAAGTTACCCGCCCCCGCCAGGATCTAGAAGTGTTTCCCAAACATTTGGGGGAAAAAAAGGAAACATTTTCATGATTTGAAAAGAAAATTCAAAGAATTTGAACATTTTGAATTGAAAAATCTAAGAAATTCAATGTATTAGAAAATGAATGTTTAAGTATAGCTAAAATAGCCCATCTATACATTGCGAGCTTTAGATTTGCTATTTTCACTATAGTTTGGGTCCCGGGGCGAATGTCTAATTTCTGTTTTGGGTCACAGGTTAAAAGGTTTGGGAAGCACTGATCTAGAGTGCACCTGCATTGATAACCGCTGAATTAACACGATGACCACAACAGCAAGTCAAAACAACACCCTTTGAAGCTGGTTGAGTTGGTTGGTGGTTGAAGGGTTGTCTTTATTGTGGCCAAATTTGACTGACGGACTGCCATTGGATTTTTTTGAATTTTCGAATCATAGCTTCAAATTGACATATTGGTTGTTCAGTTTGACCCACCAGTTTTGGAGATATGGCTTATAGAGTAATTAATGTCTTGCAGAACACAGCGAGTTGAGAAAACGGGCTTGAAAGGTTCACTTCTGTGGCTACATGTTTAAGCATTTATTTCATATTTACATGTCGATTTCAGCTCTAATATTTATTTCAAACATGCTCTAGTATGTGAAGAGTCTGCCTGTGCTATTAACTCATTTTGGATCATAAAATATAAATAAATTCAGTTTTTCTCCTCTGGTGAAAAGCTGGAGGTTGCACAATGGCAGGCTCTCAGTCAAATCTGGTCACTTTTCTAACTGGCCTTGCCTTTCCCCTCCTCTGAGGAGCATTCAGAGAGCACATCTGCGAGCAAAGCACTGTAGAACGTCTGTACTGCTGGAAGGATGCGGTTGGTATGTTATGTGTGGCGAGAGAGGAAGAAAGGGGAGCTGTAATTTTATACCTGTGCTTTGTAAATGTTTTCTATGTGCAGTATTTGATAATGTAAAACTGGGTATTTTTGTGGTTTGTACGCTGCAGAATTGATTACTTAAGGTGCACGTAGTTTTGTAAAAAAAAAAGAAGAAAAAGAAAAAAATAATAATAATTAAAAAAACGAACAAAAATAGAACCAAACTGAAAAAATAAGACAATTTCAGATTCAGAAGCCTGTATTTGCATGCCCTTTGACATCTGGACGCAAAGTCAATAAAGTTTATTTGAATCACTATATCCTTTCTGATGTAGACTTCTTGCGTGACTTGATAGGACACTGTTTCCCACACAGTGGGTCGGGACTCATTTGTGGGTCGCAGACACATTTTTCTGCCTGGGTCCATTATATATATTTTGTTTCCCACACAATTATTTCAAAACCGTAAAAAACAAAAACAAAACATGAATTCAAAACAAATTCAATTCCAGAAATTCCATGAATTACAAAACAAATGTCTTTTGAGCTTGTAGATCGGCTATTTTCACTATTTTGGGTCCCGAGCAAATTAATGGCTATTGGCTAATTTGTGTTTTGGGTCTTGAGCTAAAAGGTGTCCTATCACAGTCTGTGATAGGACACATGCTTATCAATGCAAATCAACACCATGTGCAGACATTCATGAAAACAACGATTTATTTATATTCCCACATAGACAAGTCTTGTATGTTACATATATTTCATATATTGTGTGGACATGACAACAGAATTGCCAAAGCATAAAGTATGAAATACCCAGAACTAATATACATATTTCATCATGATTAATGAACATAATATACAGGAATATCAACCTGACACAGAATTGATACATGATGTCTTGATTGACTTAACTACATAAATTAACTTCTTTTTAGTTGCTTTAGTTTCACAGAAAGTATAGTAGCCAAATGATTCGAGGCATACCTAAAGTAAAAAATAAACAAATGAAAAAGCGGAAAGGAAATTACATCGCATCTATTATTTACGACAGAGTGATTTACATGGCTGACATGGAATGTGATTGCTTTTCCATTGATTGCACTCATTGCTTGGGGGTCCAACATTTGCGGAATAGTCAAGTACTAACTGACCGATATC
Source organism: Protomyctophum bolini (assembly GCF_963924005.1). NCBI lineage: Eukaryota > Metazoa > Chordata > Actinopteri > Myctophiformes > Myctophidae > Protomyctophum > Protomyctophum bolini. The sequence goes on from NC_137878.1 coordinate 20,096,075, forward strand.
CTAATGCTAACCAACGCACTCCTTCATGCCATGGTACTATAACTGACCATATGCACACCACGGCCATCTTGCCATCAAGGTGGTAACTACTGTGGATGCAATTTCCCATTGACAGCCCATACATCCAAAAAGAAAAGTCCAATCTGATTGTATTAAAGTTAAATGATGTCAAACTCACCAACATTGCAGCTGTATGAAAGGCTTGAATTATCCTCTTTCTATCTGCAAAGTAGAAAATCCACCGTAGACATGTTATCTGGTACTTTCTGTCAAGAAATTCTTTGCAGGTGTTTTTTTTTCCTAAAGTGTTGAGTGTTTGGAAGCGCTCATTTTCTATAAAGCAATGTCCTGCTGCCACCTGCATTAAGTGCAAAATAAAAACGGGTAGTACGCAGGGCCGTTGAGTCATATCCAACGAGCACTTCCAAACTCCAACACTTCCTGTAGCTCATAACATGTCTACGGTGGATTTTTATGAAACGAACACTTTGCAGATAGAATGAGGATAATTCAAGCTTTCCGTACAGCTGCAATGTTGGTGAGTTTGACGTTGTTACAATTAAATAGGACTTTTCTGTTTGGATGAATGGGCTGTCAATGGGAAATTGCATCTAGTTACCACCTTGCTGGCAGGATGGTGTGCATAAACTCAATTGCCATTGACTATCCGCGAGTGGAGAAGGTGACGGATAACATGTGGCTACGCTGACACCCAGCTAAAATCCTCTTGAACCCCATGCAGCCTCCCTGTTCTGTGGAAAACATTTGACGATAATAGCCTTTCTACAAGCTCACAAAGCGATAGGGTTAGGGATCCGGAACCGGATCCAACATTGAGGAACCGTAATCGGTTCCATCACATTTGGAACCGTTCCGCAACCGGTTTCATCATCACACTGTCAGAGCTGGTACTGTATGTGGACTTCACGCTTCACACTTTGTAATTTCAAGGACCACCATTTGGAAGTTGGAACCCCCCTATAGGAATCGTTAAATGGTACAGTTAAGGAATTGGACCGTTAAGGGTGAACTGGAGTCGTTCAAATCCTAAAGGATCCCAACCCTAAACACGATGCGCCGTGAGCTTGTATAGATTGCTATTTTCCGCGAAGGTATTTTGTGTAGAGCGAGACTTCAGTCAATTAAGACTTTAGGCCCTAAAGTCTTAATTGACTGAAGTCTCTGACTGAAGGGTGTAAAGCTAAGTCAGAACCCCCTACAAGTGTCTGACTTGTGGTGGCTGGTAGTTGCACTGAATAGCTAACCTTGACTTTACTGTAGGTACGGCTGGCATCAGGCAATCTCTGCATTTTACTTAGTTTCCCCTGGTTTGTTTTTTATATCATCTGTACAGATGAGTTCCAAAGGGGACAGCTTAATTCAGGACAGGAGTAGTTATTCGGGTAAATGGAAAGGCTGAAACTATATACACTAGCGCCATGCATTTATAAACAGTTTTAAAGATTTAAGGAGAAATTGGTAGACATGGATTGGCAAGGCCTTGTTGTGTGCAACGTAGAAGCTCATATAGAAGGACTGATAGATTTGTTTGTTTGCTGATAGGATCTCTTTTGACTATTAGTCAAGAAGTTAAGATGGTTCACCCAAATTACATTAAAATGATGTCACCAGATTCACAGATAGCTTGCTACATGACACTGACTTTGCTCCAACATACTGCCCCACAAACCACCGTGACGTTAACAATCCACACACACACAAATGACACACAGGCGGTTATGAAACAGCCATGGAACGTTCAAAAGAAACAACAATACATTGACTGTCTGGCGCACGGTGAAATTATATTCAAAATACACCCGCTTGTGATACTGAGACAAAGTGAACACAGCAGTTGTTATTCACAGATAGTCTGGGTTGAAATGCCAGACAGTGGTCGACACATTGTTGGACACACATTCCTTGAGAGTGTTGAACCTCGTATATTGGGCTTTTTGATCAGCACGTGAAAGATCAGGGTTCTATTTTCTGGTGGGGATGTGGGGTGGGGGGGTATCCATGCCTCTGCTTTTGGGAAAAAACTAATTTGTCTTCCATGTCGCAAGCTTGTAGACCGGTTATCTTTATTATTTGTATTTTGTAATACAGAGAAAAATGTCTCCCCTAAGGATGGGAAGATAATCTTTATTACCGTCCCATCCCGATAGATGGGACAGAAAAAATAAAGAAAACGCTTAAAATAATGGTATCGTGGAGATTTTAAGTTATCGTGAAATCCCCCCCCCCCCCCCAGAATAGGGTGGTTGAACAAAAGAGGTATTTCTAAGTTTTAAGCATGTTTTTGATTATCGTGATAATATCGTTAATCGCAATTATTTTTGCCACAATAATCGTGACATGTAGTTGTCATATCGTCCCATCCCTTCTGTTTATGTTTTTTACAAATCGAACCCTGTAAAAGATCAGTTGATTCAGTAAAGAGAGACATTCAGTGATACACATTCCAGAAACACATTCATATATCTTCGTAGATACAGTACATACAATCATAGATAGATACACATTCTTGTCATGCAATCCAGTGGAGGCACTGGTCAAGTGGCAAATGTTTCCAATGAACAATGACTGACATTTACCTTGAATGAGGCCTGGGTAATACTGTATAACAAACTCTCCAATATGATAGAAAAACCTAAATTATATTTATTCTGACAAATTCTGTGTTAGAGGTATTGAAAATATTACATTTTCTTGCAGCAGTGTAATGGAAAACAATTGACTGAAATCATCTCATCCAACATTCTCTTGCCTCCTATATTTAACCATAACGTTAATCAGAAATCAGTAAAAACATAATATATAACATAGTGCTAGCCTATTGCTGAATTGTGCAGTTGAGGAAGTTTATAGTACATTTGACATTATCGCAACATATTAATGTTTGGTCCATAAATAACACTTACTGTAAGTCATTCTTTCTCCCTTTCTCTACTTTTAATTTCCCGTTCTCTCCGTTGAGGATATCAACTCTAATTAATACCGTGTCGCAAAAAATAACAGCTTTTCAACAGAGACGTTAAAATCGGTTATTTCCTGGCACAAAGTATGAATTTGACTTTGAGCCTGATTTATACTCCGCCGCACGACACTGTGTCGCCCCCGCCGAAAATACCTGATCTACAAGCGATGCAACGTATTTTGGTCGCAGAACTCTGTTGTACGACGAGTATCAATTAAGCATCATCTTGCATGAATTCAGGACATTTCCGTGCAAATCATGATCCCCCTTGACGTGGTTACAGTCCCAGTGTTGAAGAGCAGCTGTGACATCAATGTACTAATCAAGCCCCGCCTCCCTGTCTATTTCACTCATTTCAAACATCCATAGCCTCACGAAACTTCACAAGTCAGTAATCCTTGTATTTGTTTTTGTGACTAAAGCGTTTAGTATCCATACAGTTACATACAGTATGAGCAGATAGCACATCTGACTGCTGTACAGGCAAGATAAAGCCGGAGTTGCTCTTTGGTTTCTCAGAACTCTGTGCCTAGTATAGGCTAGACCACTGGGTTCTCAACCCCTTGGGCCACGAGGATATTGCAAATAGGCCCACAAATAATTAGCAAAACGCTAAGATTTGAATGATAATATAACATTCATATTAAAAAGTGATATCAATAAGTGAGAACTTAACTCAGTTGATCGATCGTTCAAATAAAAGTTGTTCTGAAAATGCACACGGCCTACCCATGTGACCCCTCGCGGTTGAGGTTGAGGACTACTCAGCTAGATATTGAAATGTTTGTACTAGAAGAAGGACATCATTAGGCAACTACTTGAACCCGAGCATCCATATTCTGGGGCAAGCTTTAGCCAAAGATATAGTATCTACTTTACACAACCAGCTCGTATACGTTTTTTGCAGACAGAGATTTGGTGTAGATGGGGGGAAAAAGCAGTCCCTGCACACCAGACTAGAGCCAACTCAGGTCCAGTTTAAGTCTAGAGTAGGGTTTAGGTGGGGTCTTTATAGGTAGCTTTTTGTAGAATAGAGGCGTTTTCTCGTGAAATGGGTTTACGGCGTGATCATGTGTAAAGGAAATAGTTCAAACGTTAATATCATTAGACAGGCAGGCAAGCTTCAGCGTTTACAAAAGTAGAAACCAGATACAATCAGGCACAATCACACACGCACGCACCCATAAACACACACACACACACACACACACACACACACACACACACACACACACACACGCATGTACAGTACTGTAACTATGCATAGATTTGCACATAGACACAGTCAAACACACATCCAGTATGCACAAACAAGTATGTGCACACACACGCGCGCACACACACAGATATGGGCATGCAAACAGATCGCAGATGAGAGTTAATTATGTGGTCATAACTAATAGCCTCCGTTCTTTGAACTTTGTGATCTGCACCCCGGTCGTTCTCTAGGCTGGAGCACAGTATTCTCAAGGCAAGCACTTGTAGATCTGTGTTTCCCAAACGTTTTAGCCCGTGACCCGAAAAGATAAATTAGACATTCCCCCGGCACCCAAACTCGAGGAAAATAGCAGATCTACAAGCTCACAATGCGTTGCTTTGCGCCGCGCTGTGAGCTTGTAGATCGGCTATTTTCCCTACTTCTTAAAGGTTTGTTTTCTAATTGGAATTTCTTAAGAATTTTCTTTTACTTATTCAAGAAATTCTTTTAGATTTTTCTTATTTTTTTTAATGTCTTATGATTATAATAATTAAAAACAAAATGTAGGAAACAAAAAGATTATAATCAAGGGACCCATAAAAATGTGTCTGTGACCCATAAATGGGTCCCGACCCACTGTTTGGGAACCAGTGCTGTAGATCAGCGAAGCGTGGCTGAACTGTAGATGAGAGGAGAGATTGTATGGCTGGAGAACTGGCGTCAAAGAAACCTCCTTCTTCTGACTCCTTCTTCTCTACCCTCCTCTTCCTGCATTGCTATATAAAGAATGTCTTAACGAAAGAGTTTGTTTCCGTTTTCCAGCTCCGATGTCGGTCAACAAGCTATTGCATCGCTGTTTCTCAATATCTGGTCCAGCCAGGGGGCCGAATAATAATGGACCCTTATGGGTCTGTTACTCTGAGATCCCCTTTTCCACCGGTTGGTTCCCAATGGGAACCGGTTCAGTTCTTTTTGGTTCTTAGTCCATGAGCCAGAGCTCCAAAATTGGAACGTTAATTATGACTTGAGTGGGCAAAACTATACCTATATTAAATTGTTTATAGGATCAATATAAGTACATTAATATATGATAACCCTTCCACAGTACTTAGTTTTTTCATATTTTCTATGTTTTGCATATTTTCCTATATAATGCCTCATTTGCATATTAAAAAACAAAATGTGTAATACAATAAATCATTGTCTTCGTGTAAGTAATCAACTGGGGAAGTTTCATGGTGATAACAATTTAATATAGGTATGGTTTTGCCAACTCAATTCACAATTAACATTCCAATTGTGGAGCTCTGGCTCATGGACTAAGAAGTAAGAACCACAAAGAACTGAACCGGTTTCCATTGGGAACCAAACGGTGGAAAAGGGGCCTCCGTGTGTACAAATGGGAGCGATTTGGTTCCACTCGTACCGTACGCTCTCAGAGTTACAAGACCAGCGGGTCCATTGGGATCCGTCCCCCTGGTGGTCCCCCCGGAGGGCCAGACTGACATTACATGGTTTACCTACAGCGGTGACATCATTTCCAGACCTGCGCTGCCATCTGCGTGGGGTTCTGAGTGCTCTGTCCTCCCGTGTGTTGTTGGCCACTGTATCCGTTCATGCCGTTGGTGGTCGCTCCGTAAAAGTTCATACCCGTCACGTGCTGAGTCATCTGAGAGAGGCAACAGCATACACACACACACACACACACACACACACACACACACACACACACACACACACACACACACACACACACACACATTAGACTCTGTTATGAAGCTCAGTGCTGGAAAAAAGTACTCAAATGTTTTACTTAATTAACCCATTCTGACCTGAGATCAGATTTAAAAAATGTCTGTTTGAAAATGACAGTTTTCTGAAAAAGCTATGTTTCCATGTCAGTCGTTCTTCGATTTTTCTAAAATAGCAGACCTACAAGCTCGTAGCAGCTTGTAGATCTGCTATTTTTCAATAGCTAAAGCTAAAACACCAAAAGGGGTTCCCGCCCAAAATGGGTTAATTAAAAGTATCAATACTGCAACTTGAATTACTCTGTTGCAAGTAAAAGTCCAGAATTCAAAATGTGCTTGAGTAAAAGGACAAAAGTATTGGCATCAACATGTACATTTCCTTTTAATTGGCTGATGTGTGATGAGAAAATAGGGTTTTTTGTGTAAAAATCTTTTGAAAATAGCAGATCCCCCCCAACGTTTTAATTCCAAGGGCTCCATAAATGATACATAGCTTGCGGAGTTAGTTCAGTCAGATATACTCGAGGGGTTTCATGCTCTGCATTGGTCGGGGGGGTAGGACCAAGGGATTTGGGATTTGTTTATAAACATTTTGGTATTTGTTTATAAACATTTGTGATTTGTTTATAAACATTTGTGATTTATTTATAAACATTTTGGGATTTGTTTATAAACATTTGGGATTTGTTTACAAACATTTGGGATTTGTTTATAAACATTTGGGATTTGTAAGTCTCATGGGGGGGGTAGGACCACTACCAGTTGACCTGTAGTAAGTCTCATGGTCGGGGGGGTAGGACCAAGGGATTTGGGATTTGTTTATAAACATTTTGTTATTTGTTTATAAACATTTGTGATTTGTTTATAAACATTTGTGATTTGTTTATAAACATTTTGGGATTTGTTTATAAACATTTGGGATTTGTTTATAAACATTTGGGATTTGTTTACAAACATTTGGGATTTGTTTATAAACATTTGGGATTTGTAAGTCTCATGGGGGGGGTAGGACCACTACCAGTTTACCTGTAGTAAGTCTCATGGTCGGGGGGGTAGGACCAAGGGATTTGGGATTTGTTTATAAACATTTTGGTATTTGTTTATAAACATTTGTGATTTGTTTATAAACATTTGTGATTTGTTTATAAACATTTGTGATTTGTTTATAAACATTTTGGGCTCTGTATAATATGTTGCCTAAGGCCTCAAAAGGCCTAGAACCGGCACTGGCTGTGCTCAAGGGGTTAATATGCTGCATATTACTATGTGGGTGTATTCAGTGTGTCATTAGCTGATGTGGCAGTCAACTGACCAATTGGGCGGGGTATTTAAGCTCACTAGATTAGGTGCTGCCACACTATCCAAAGAGCCGAGCACGTTTTCAGCTGCACACAGCTTCAAAACCGGGTTTTTTAGACAGCTGGTGGATGGAAAAGAAGCTCCACTTCCGCGGACGACTTGCGCGACGGCCAGATTCCCGGAAGCGCTCTCCTCCGCGCCAATCGTCCACGGAGGTGGAGCTTAATTCCCATCCGCCAGCTGTCTAAAAACCAGCTGCGCACACGCATCACAGCTTCATCTGTCCACACGCATCACAGCTTCATCTGTCCACACGCATCACAGCTTCATCTGTCCACACGCATCACAGCTTCTTCTGTCCACACGCATCACAGCTTCTTCTGTCCACACGCATCACAGCTTCATCTGTCCACACGCATCACAGCTTCTTCTGTCCACACGCATCACAGCATCATCTGTACGCGGCGCAAAACCGTGCATGCATGCTTCTTCCTGCCTTCCTCTGCATATGGTTCCTGGTTGTTGTGTTATTTGCTCCCACCGCCTGTTATTTCTGTTGTTATCTAGGTTGTTATCTACTCTCAGTCACAGTGTGTGTACTGTACAGGTCCATTTAGGACCTCTCAGTCACAGTGTGTGTACTGTACAGGTCCATTTAGGACCTCTCAGTCACAGTGTGTGTACTGTACAGGTCCATTCAGGACCTCTCAGTCACAGTGTGTGTACTGTACAGGTCCATTCAGGACCTCTCAGTCACAGTGTGTGTACTGTACAGGTCCATTCAGGACCCCCCTGTACTGTACAGGTCCATTTAGGACCCCCCTGTACTGTACAGGTCCATTTAGGACCCCCCTGTACTGTACAGGTCCATTTAGGACCCCCCTGTACTGTACAGGTCCATTCAGGACCCCCCTGTACTGTACAGGTCCATTCAGGACCCCCCTGTACTGTACAGGTCCATTTAGGACCCCCCTGTACTGTACAGGTCCATTCAGGACCCCCCTGTACTGTACAGGTCCATTTAGGACCCCCTCAAGGCACTCGGAGAGCCACTTTGAGACCCAAGTACTGTAAGACAAACACAACATACCTGGGCAATGTTCCACTGTAGCTGCTGACTTTGTTGCCCTCCATAGCCCTGCTGCTGGTGATGTGGGCCGCTCAGACCTCCCAGCATGCCTTGCTGCCCTATCAGGCCATTGTGCTGCTGCTGCTGTCCCAGCATGCTGTTCTGCTGAACTCCCATCATGCCTTGCACCATCCCCGACATGACCGGAGCCTGTCCTCCCATCATGCCACTCTGCTGTCCCATCATGCCGCTCTGTGGTACGGCGGCCATCATTCCACCTTGCTGCTGTGCTCCCATCATGGTACCTCCTCCCATAGCTCCCCCGGCCGCCGCCGCCTGCGCCAGGGAATGATGGTACGACCCGTACGGATGGGTGGGGTAGCCCATCTGGTTCATGTACAGTCCTGCTGAAAACACAATGGCCATTGTGACATTTGCTGAATTAGCCCTTCATCGTTTGTGTGAGTGTGCGCGCGGGCGAGTGTGTGTGTGTTATCTTCCCCAGGTGTAAATCATTTGTAATCAGCCCTCATGTGTATATTAGCCTTGTTCCCCAGTCAGTCCTTGTCGGCTCGTTGTTTGTGTTGCATCATGCCAGGCTGTCTGTGATGTCTTCTCTCTTCACCTGCATTACACCCAACCATGGCTTTTGAACACTATTCTGCCTGGCTGTCCTGCTTTGGGCATTGGGCCTACCATGTGTGTGTGTGTGTGTGTGTGTGTGTGTGTGTGTGTGTGTGTGTGTGTGTGAGTGTGTGTGTGTGTGTGTGTGTGTGTGTGTGTGTGTGAGTGTGTGTGTGTGTGTGTGTGTGTGTGTGTGTGTGTGTGTGTGTGTGTGTGTGTGTGTGTGTGTGTGTGTGTGTGTGTGTGTGTGTGTGTGTGTGTGTGTGTGTGTGTGTGTGTGTGTGTACTTGCATGGATAACTAGTAAAGACACTTACTGTATACATAACATGCTCTCCATTGTATCACACATGCACTTTTAGACACAAGTCCTCCTCCCGGGAATTTTTCTTTCTGTTTATATCTCTAATCTCCCATCATGCACCAAACTGCAAACAATCGTCCATGGTGCCCCTTGACTCAATGTAGGCCTATAGCACTTCAGGTTGACATGTAGATACAAAGAAATATTTGACTATGCATCTTGACTTGAGACCGTGGGGCATTTGAGAGTTCTTACCATGGGCAGAGACAGAGGGTGCGGATGCGTACAGAGACAGGATTGAGTCCTTGGACAGTTTTTTGACAGTACCCTCTTCAGTTTTGGCTGCCGGGTCCAGGAACAAACTGAGGTTGTCGGGGACAGAGGCAGCCACTCTGGGCATGGAGCTCGACACAGGCTGCAGCGGAACCAGAGGAGCAATGCTCTAACATAACCAAATACAGCACATTCTACCTTCTTTTTTATTTATTTGTATTTAAAGGATCCCCTGTTTGATATGCATTAGGCCAATGGTTCTCAACTTTTTCAGGCCGCAACCCTCCCACCCTGACAAGCACTTAATTGAGGCAATTTAGTTGGACTCGGTTACACACATGAATATTGTGGAAAATAGAAGCTAGAAGCTCACAACAATAATCTACAAGCTCCTTGCAACGTGAGGCGTTGTGAGCTTGTAGATCGGCTATTTTCTTCTTTTATTAATGATAGGATGAAAGTAGTCTGACAGGAGATGGGGAGAGAGATGGGGGGGGGGGGGGGGGAAGACACGCGGGAAAGGCCGTCGGGAATCGGGAGTCGAACCCGCGGCATGCTGTCAGGCTGGCTCAGCAGCCTAGGTGCCCAGACAGTTGGCCAGATCGGCTATTTTCAATTGTTGCCTCTTTCTTATATTATTTCACAATTTGGCCAATGTTTGACAAGTTTTTATACAGTACTATGTTGATTACTTTTGATGCAGTAATGGCAGTAGCAGTAGCTACATGTATTACTATTACAATTTAACCACAACAGATGCTGTATACATCGGCTATTTGGAAAAAAGAAAGCTCACAATGCGTTGCGATGTGATGCAAGCTCTGCTATTTTCCAAAATTCTTTGCATTTTTGAAACATTTTTGATAACACCAATGTTGTATGGGAGGCAGGATACATTTTGAGATGGGGGTCTGCTGCGTCCAAATCCATTTGGGGGTCCTTGCCATGAAAACGTTTGAGAAGCACTGATGCATATGCAGTGGTGGAAATAGTACTCAAAATGTTTTACTTAAGTATCAATACTGCAATATAGAAATACTCTGTTACAAGTATAAGTCTGGAATTCAAAATGTAATTGAGTAAAAAGTACAATAGTATTGGCATCAAAATGTGCTTAAGTACTCAAGTAGGCTACTCATTATGCAGAACGTCCCATTTCAAAATTTCAATTGTCTAAACATCTTATACTGTAGCAGATCTGCAGCTTGTACAGTAGATCGCCTTTTTTCAAATGGCCGAAAGGGCTATAGTGGTTAATGTATTATCTTTAAAGGGCTATAGTGGTTAATGTATTATCTTTAAAGGGCTATAGTGGTTAATGTATTATCTTTAAAGGGCTATAGTGGTTAATGTATTATCTTTAAAGGGCTATAGTGGTTAATGTATTATCTTTAAAGGGCTATAGTGGTTAATGTATTATCTTTAAAGGGCTATAGTGGTTAATGTATTATCTTTAAAGGGCTATAGTGGTTAATGTATTATCTTTAAAGGGCTATAGTGGTTAATGTATTATCTTTTGTAATAGTAACTAAAGCTTTAAAACAATTGCAGCAGCGTAAAAGCACAACATTTGCCTCTGAGATGTAGTGGAGTAGAAGATGAGATGTAATGGAGTAGAAGCAAAAGTATTGGATATTTGGAAACACTCACGTAAAGTACAAACACCTCAGAACTGTACTTAAGTACAGAACTTAAGTAAATTGACTTAGTTACTTGAATACATAGGGCCTAAATGGAACCCCTGCTATCCCTTTTGAGTGTTTGTTATACATTCTTTCTAATAAACTACAATCAATCAATCAATCATCAATCATCATTGATTGATTCATTCAATCAATCAAAAGTTGACACTGATGCATGTAGTGTGTCTTACGGCGGTCTGGATGGCGGAGGCCGAGGAGGAGGCTGGCAGTGGGCTGAACAGATCCAGGGCCGACGCCGCCGCCGCCGCGCTGCCTTTGTCTTCTGAAAGAGACGCCACAGCGTTGGACACCGCCGGGCTGGGGGAGGGGCCGTCTTATAGCAGCAGTAGCAGCGTTAGGGAAGCATGACAGGATCAACTGATTTGCAAGTGTAATGTTGAGCATGGAGTGTGTGTGTGTGTGTGTGTGTGTGTGTGTGTGTGTGTGTGTGTGTGTGTGTGTGTGTGTGTGCGTGTGCGTGCGTGCGTGCGTGCGTGCGTGCGTGCGTGCGTCTGTCTGTGCGACAGCATACCCAATCCAAGCAGATCTGTAACAGACGGGGACTGTAGTGTCCTTGGACTCGCTTCTTTTTTCTGCCACAGCAGCCAACAGACAGAAGGCAAATAAAACACTGGCTGAATACGTCTGTGCTGACAAGTATCAGCACCAATTATGCAGATGGATGTAAACAGCAGGACACGGATCATTTCACTGTGTAGAGTACAAACACAACAGGGAAACAGCCTCACCAGTTTCATCTTCTCAAACACCACCGGCTCCTTGGGGATGTTGTCGCAACTCTTCTCTTTCTACAGTCCACACACACACACACACACACACACACACACACACACACACACACACACACACACACAACAATAAGGCTCGTTCAGAGTAGGTCTGGCATCGCAGCACGTCAGATTTTTGCAACTAACGCAGGTGCTTTGACGATGTTTGAATACACTAATCCGATCTGATCACTTGCAAACAACAGTGTGTGTGTTTGTGTGTGTGTGTGTGTGTGTGTGTGTGTGACTGACTGTGTGTGTGTGTGTGTGTGTGTGCGTGCGCTCGTGCGTGCGTGTTGTGGACACTCACCCTGAGCATCTGGATGTCAATAACCTTGTCCATGTATTTTTTCCTATCATATTTGTCCCTGATGAAGATCTCTGCAGATCTGCACAGTCTGTCAAGGAGACAATTTCCTAGGTGCTGTATTGCTTTAGCTCACTCACTCTCTCAAACACGCACATGGACACACACGCACGCACCACACACACACACACGCACACACACACACACACACACACACACACACACACACACACACACACACTCACACACGCACACACACACACACACACACACACACACACTCACACACGCACACACACACACACACACACACACACACACACACACACACACATGCGCTCGCACACACACGCACGCACACACACACACACACACACACACACACACACACACACACACACACACACACACACACACACACACACACACACACACACACAGTGGTAGGGATACTGGTCCGTCTCTGGTCGTTGGAAGCACTCAGGTAAGAAAGCCTCGTAGAGACGTCTGGCCTTGGCGTTCCCCATTTCCTGAACACACTGATGGCAGACAAGCACAAAGCAGCTGTGTGATCATGACTTGAGCCAAAAGGAAAACTGGAACCAGCTACCTCCTTAATTTGATCAGGATGGCAGGAGTGTTCATTTGAACCAACCTCTGTCATGCATCTATCCTACTAGTCTAGATGCCCCAGAGTGTTGACTTAACACATGCTACTACTAATGAAGTTGTGTTCAACGCAGGTTCAGGAGTAGATACCACCTCTACCTAATCACTCCCAAGTTCACCTGCGTATAGTCTCACAGCCAATCACGTAACATTCCCCACAGCATAAATACACCTCTTATGTCATCTCTTACCTGTTTGATACTGCCTAATCTTGAGCAGTTGGTGTGGTCTCTTACTGGTGAAGTATAACTATAATAGCATGTGTCAAGTCAACACTCTGGGGCAGTCGTGTACCTAGCATGCATGGGCCTGTTGTTGTTGTTGAGTCTGACCTGGATTTGTTCCTGCGTCCACTGGTCCAAGTTGACCGACTTGACCTTGGAGATGTGCACCCCGAGGTTGCGATGGATCCCTGCGCAGCGGATGCAAACAAAGATCCCCAGGTTCCATGACGCCCACCTCGGACCTAGTGGACAAGAATGGTGAAGAGGAGATTAGACGTCAGGCAGAGAGCGAGAATAACAGGATCTTCATACCAAACTCTCATTAGACTCTCATTAGACACACTGACCCAGAATAAACAGGCAAACATCACAGCAAAATGTTTAGACAGTGAAGAGGTTGGAAGAGGTTAACAGAGACACACTTTTGAGAGGATGAGAATATGAGAGTATGCTGCTACGGGGATTTTTGAGAAGGGGGGAACGAAGAGCGACATGAACAAGACAGATTAATTTTAGTCCAATTATAGACGGGTTGAGCCCAAAACCTCATTTGTGAGTTGGAATTCAGCAGGGATTCCGCGCCTATAATCCCGTGTAAATCCTGTGTGTACTGACACATAATAGGATCCACCAAGTGTTACAGCCTACATAGCTGATAGTGAGACGAGACAGTGAGAGCTAAAGCACGGACGATTTTGGAGAGTCCTAGCCCACTGATTACTGCAGTGGTTTGACCAATAATGTCTTTAAAAAGAAAAAAGAAAAGATGTCAATTCAAATGAGAGGACCACACACACACACACACACACACACACACACACACACGCACGGCTTTCATTTTCGTCAGCGCAAAAAATGAAAGCCTGGGGAAACACATTGGCTACTCTGTTCTAAAGTGGGAGTCTGTGGCAGTTCACCCTGCCACTGAGACTGAAGATAACCAACAGAGTTTGAATTTGCAGAAAATGAGTTTAGTTTGACATTATTTATTGTGCATTTGTTGATTGATAATTGATTGTTGACTTCATTGAAGGGAGCAACTACTGTGGGGTATGGGGAACATGCCAACAGTGGGAGGGTTTGTTTAGAGAACTCATAATCATATTATGTAGATAATTTATAATATTATGTGACACTAAAATATGTTATGAATTGTGATGTCTCTGGACATTGGGAATGCACTGGTATACTAATATGATTGTGGAATCAATTGCACTGGTATGATTGTGGAATCAATCCAGGGTTGGTTTGGTCCATGGGAGGGGCCTAGCCTTTATAAGGAGCACCTGCCACTGCCCGGGCAATCAATGTAGGATTGCACAGGGTGCAGAGCAGACCTAGATAGAGCCAACCTGGCCAGTGGGCTGTATATACTTATTTTTTTGTATGCTGTTTGTTGGAACGACTTTCATGTGAACTCTGCAAGGTGAATAAAAACATATTGATTGTTCATCAAAAGACTTGTTTTCAGTACCTTTCACTATTTTTGAGCTGGTTCAGTGACATTTTTGGGCCCACACTACCTTCACACTAGGACAAAGTGTGACAGAGTCAACCCTTCCAGGTGGGCGTCGCTCCAAATGATGTGACGTAGTGCTGCACTAGGGGGGAGAGCTGGGACCGGGGCTGACGGAAAGATCGGTGAACCAATCAGGACGTGTGCAAAACTCAGCCAGGATCCTCCCTTCTAGACCAGTAAGGTAGAAACCTAACACGTTAGCTCAGGCTAATTGGTACCCTACTTATGTATGTTTATATGTGGGCATACAATTGCGCCACTGTTTTAGTGATTGTATTGCTGCTCTGTTGCTGTATCTGATTGGTTTGCGTGCGTGCGTGCGTCTTCCTTCTTCTACAGTAGGTGCACCTTGGGGGGTGAGAAGATCATTTATTATGTTGCTCCTTTTTTCTGCTAATCTTACGCAACGACCCTCTTTTGGAAAATGCAGTCTGCTTCAAAGAGAATGCCAGAGCTTTGGTGTCTCTCATCTCTCTCCTCTTGGCCTTCCCTCTTTTTCTTCCCACCCTCCCTTCTCCTCTTCCCTGCAGGCTGACTGGATGTTGTACAGCAGTGGTTTTCAACCCGGTTCATTTCAAGTCCCATTATATATTCGGCTTTTGAGCCACGGACCACCATTTGATGACATTTAGCCTCTCAGACCAAAAACGAAAGAATATTTTGTTGTCGTTGGATAAGATTTTGTCTACAATTCCATGCTTTTGGCAAACGTTTATCAAAATAACAATTCTTCTACAGTCTCTAATTGTGTAAACTTCTGGCAAATGAGGTAATGCAGATGTTTAACAATAATGTAACTCTTGAGAGTGTAAATCTATATGGTCTATATGGTTTCATTTTACTCTCCATAATTTAGCTGGGGACCACCTGGAAGTTGGAACCCCCTCAAGCACTGGTGGTCCTCGGACCACTGGTTGAAAACCACTGTTGTACAGTGTACACTGTACACTGTACACTGCATATTGCCTATACTTCTCTTCTGCTCCTTGATGCATGCAGTACACACTTTTTAGCACTAGATGGAAGAGCAGCATTTGGTTTGGCTCTCTCTGTGAACTCTGAGCTGACTGCCATGTCAGATGGGGGGAGGGGGGGGGGTTAAGGAGGATGTGCAAAGAAGGGCCATTCTATGCTAATGAAAGAGGAAGTTCATTTTCGGAAACAGAAACCTTCATGCGAAATCTTCCCCTGCGTGGCGACAGGGGAAACGCTGGGCCCAGTTTGTAAGTAAGACAAACTGCTCTCTTGTCTGAGTTGCATCCTATGCGGGCGTGTGCTGTCAAATTACCTTCTCTGACTAATTGTTCTCTTGCTGAGAACAATTTAATTACTAACATGTGGTTAAAAAACAATTGACAATGCAAGTGCATAGTCATTGATCTTCCTATTATGTGCACAAACAATTATGAAAGATAGATAAGAATAGTCTGACTAACAGACCAAGAATCAGTAGCCACCAACCTGACTGCCTGGTTTCAGCATGCTGGCTAATAATAGTAGAATTACTGAGCAAAGCCTACTTAACCGAGCTCTAAACACTGGCACTGGGAGAGAGAGGAGGGGGGAGATGGGGAGAGGGAGGGACAGAAAGAAGAGACGAGGGACGAGATACGGAAACAGAGGGAGTGTCGGGAGAGAATGCGTAAAATGAGTAGAGAAAGGCCAAGAAGAGATTTAGCACTGGAATTAGTTCTTTCTATTTGTCCTTCCCAGACCTTCTCTCTATTCCCACATCAATCCATCCATCCAACTCTCTCTCTGTGTGTGTGTGTGTGTGTGTGTGTGTGTGTGTGTGTGTGTGTGTGTGTGTGTGTGTGTGTGTGTGTGTGTGTGTGTGTGTGTGTGTGTGTGTGTGTGTGTGTGTGTCTCCATAAAATATCTCTTTCTGTGACATTCTTTCCCCATTTCTCCTGGCTCTCTCTTTCCCTTCCCCACAATGCTGCACAATAAATATATAGCATTTTTATTTTTCATCATGATAGGAATTTCCAAAATGCATTTTCAGAGTTTTCCATAGTGTTAGCTTGCTAGTGCACTGGTTTTGAATGACCATGGGAATCTATAAGACGCCATGCTGGCACCAACATCCAAATCAAATTGCTCTTCCTCTTTCGATCTCGACTTACAGTAGCTTGACTTTTGTCCAGAACTGCGCCTCACCCAAAGGAAAAACAGCAGTGCTTTTTATGAATGCTCAGCATTTGGGGCGAATGAACAAAAGTATCGGCATGCCCATATGCTAGCGTTACTACAGAACCAACTAAATGTTTTACATTGCAATATCAGTGGTATGATGATGAATATGCAACTCCCTGTCTTTTGTCTGTCTTTCTAAAGCCTATTTGGACGTAATGTTTCTGTGCTAATACAACATTCAGATTTCAGTCTGAGTTACAGTAGTTATATTATAATGTATTCATGTATGCTTTATTAATGATCACATTTGTAATGCTCGTTAACTTATCAGAGTTAAATTCCAGTACAGTGACAACACAAATTGTCTAATTGATTAATTCTCACCCAAGTAAACCATCTTTGTCATTGAACATTTGGAATGTTTTTTCTTTTTAGTTTGTCTTTTTTCTCCCCTTTTTTCATGTAGGCATACCCTATAGGCCCATGATATGACCATGTTTTTAGGGAAGACAACCCTGAAGTTGTCTGTCTGGTTGTCATGGTTACTAATCTGATTCTCCAGAGTGATTAGGGGCTAAGAGTCATCAGTGGAAATCTGGCCCACCTGGATTTCCCTCTATATAAGAGTCGGCTGGGCCACGATCTCAGAATTTGTTCTCTCACTATGAAGCACCAAACGAGCACTCCAGCTGTTTGGTTTTGTTAACTTAACTTTACAACACGCACGCTCACACAAATGGGCCGTTGCAGGTCAAACAGCAATGCAACAATAAAACACACACTGCTATTGAAAAGGTCAAGCTTTTTCATAAGCGGTGTGCAGATTCAATTTCCCTTTTTTGTGGCTGCTTGAGGACTCATGAGTCTATTTAGGGCGGCAATGGCTCAGGGTAGAGTGGCCGCATGGCAACCGGAAGTTAGTATTGAGGTGTCCTTGAGCAAGACACTGAACCCCTAATTGCTCCTGATGAGCCCTGTTGGTGCCTTGCATGGTTTCCTCCACCATCAGTGTATGTGAATGTAATGCACAATCTATGTAAAGCGCCTTCGATAAAGGCGCTATGTAAAAGGAACATTTTATTTAGTTTGTGATGCATGAGTCAAGAAGTGTGGGAGAAAACAAACAAGACAGGCAGGTTTGCATCACTGCTGCCTTACACAAGGCCGTCAGAAAGCCTTTCTTCCCCCGCAGAGAGCGGAAATTGTGTAAACCTTCTTGTTTATTTTGTCAGAGAAAGAATGCCAAGACCTTCATGTTGGCGGACACAACGACTAGCTGGGTTTGACTCACAGATAGCAGTGTGTACCCGATTTAAAGGGCACGCTTCAGAGTGGCAGAGTGCGAGTATATGTGAATGAATGAATCATCCGCCTGGCAAATGTACAGCTGTGTTTATATCAGTTGAAGAGAAAACAGAATCGGTGGACGAGTTAAAACCACGGACGGACAAAACGGAAAGTGCCAAATGGTGTACTGTACATTAGTTGTTTAATCACCTGCTGCGATTCGGTAGGGGAACACATTCACTGTTTGCATAGACAAGTGTGCATGCATGCACCCACTTACAGTACGGTACGGTACACACATACACAGCACGCACAAACAGACAGAGAGACACACACACACACACACACACACACACACACACACACACACACACACACACACACACACACACACATGAGCAGGTGCATGTGTGGCTCATTAGCCCATATCCCACTAGGATAAATGGTGGTCCCTGCAGGTGCTGGGATTATCCTTCAGGGGAACTGTCATCACTGGGCCCTGTCCCTTCCCCTCCCCTCCCCTCAGCTCCCTTCCCCTCCCCTCAGCCAATACACAATGTACAATCTAAACAGAACAAACCCCTTATTCTAAATTTAAATAAACAGTGAGAGCAGTGAAGTAGGCTAGTGCCTTCCCATGTCCTTGTTGCTACACAGCCTTCAGCCACAGAACTAAGCCAGAAAGCCCAAGGCTTCTCAGTGACCCAGTAAGAAACAGCATAAGCAGAACCAGCTCAGCAGATGGACACTTATTGATGACCTTCCAATTACCACTTTACAGAACATTTTAGGCTATCAATTAATACATTTTGAAAAAAGTATATATTTAGTACCGGTATATATATATTCGAACCGCCGATCATTGGATGACCTGCTATACCTCCTGAGCCACAGGAGACTCTTGTGGTCATTGTATTCATACCTAGATACATACTCTAGGTATTAGGTAGTCTAGACTCTTGGGGTGGCTCAGGGGTAGAGTGGCTGGACCGTAAGGTTGCCAGTTCGAACTCGGGCTCCCCCAGAGTTAGCATCAAATTGTCCTTGAGCAAGACTCTGAATTACCCTTGATGTGCCGGTTGGTGCCTTGCATGGTTTCCGCTGCCATTGGTGTATGAGTGTGTGTGTGTGTGAATGGGTGAATGTAATGCACAATCTATGTAAAGTGCCTTGGATAAAGGCGCTATATAAATGTGCCATTTGTAGTCATTGTATTCAGTGTTTCTGCCCCAGTGACCAAACAAATGTCATGCCATTAAAGGGTTGTGAAAATCATGAGTCAGCTCATTCACACGTATCAGACAAATGTTTGTTATTTTTTAAATTTTAATGGCCGCACAATGCTTTTCCATTGGGAGTCACATGGTTTGACCAAACATTTTTGTTTGATGGGTTGAGGGTCAGAACACCACCGGCAATCAGCAATCAAACAGAAATGTTTACTTAATGTTTACTACAATTACCAAGTAGCGCTGCGCTTTTTCTTTTGCGTCTTTTGTAATTTGTCACAGTCATGCATTCATATTATTTATTTTGTGTGGCTTGTTTTGAGAAGCGCTACATGAATTGAAAAGTGTGTCAAGTCAACATCAGAGCCAACACAGTTAGCATAGCGTTCAGACCAGAAGAATGCTGTGTCACTTCCAGACAGGGCAGGGCAGGGGTGACATTGAAGCGGTAACCGTGCCAACCTCCTGCGTTTACAATGTGACTCAGTGCCAACTTGGCCAGAAAGAGAGAGGGGGGGAGGGGGCACCCAACCTCTCCTACAGGCAGCCAATCATTATCATCTCCTGGTTTCAGGAGGACCACCACTATACCCACCAACCGGTGGAAGGATGACAGAGAGCGGGGCGGGACCGTGGATGGAAAGGGAGTAATATCGCCATGGTGACCCTCGGGTGTAAACATGAACACGAGAGCGATGGAGACAATACAAGGAAGCCCCCCTCCCCCTTCCTTGTACGCACACAAACACTCGAAACCCTTTGAGGGTAGGGTCGAGAGACAGACGCCAACAATCACCTGATTTGCCCTCTCTCTCTCTCTCTTCCCATCTCCCCATTATGGTGCAGTCTGCCGTAGCATAAGCGACTGACATATTTGCTAACACAAGGATATCCATGTGGTCGAATGCTTTTAGACCCATGCTATTAGGCAGCCTGGGAGTGTCTGCAGGCTTTTTGAGAATGTCCCGGTGGACGTACAACCCCTTAACCTTGAAAGTATTAGCGCCATGCTCTATACTCGCTGAGATAAGAGTCATCACAGTAGGTGTGGACATTATGAGGAAGTGGAGGAATCATTTATGGGAGATACAGTACAAAGAGAGTGCGTAGTCAATAACTGGCACCTAAACTGTCAGCAATACACAGTCAAATCAAATATACAAGGTCCAAGGTGCATTAAAACATATAATAGATAAATAGCAAATTAGCAATGGATAAATAAATACTGTAACATATGGAAGGCACAGGCAGCAATGCTTCTTTTCTTGTGCACGTGGATAACCTTTCCAGCAGATAAAAATAGCAGCAGGTGGCCCAGGCCGGCCTAGCGGTCCAGGCACGGGTTCGAGTCCCGATCCAGGCGACCTTTGTTGCGTGTCTTCCACCCATCTCTCTCCCCGTTTCCTGTTGACCTACTGTGTAAACGAACATGGGATTTTACTGTGTGTGATTCTCTCATCATCTTGCCACTATCCATAAGCTTTTGGGTTTCTGGGATAGTTCCAGTCCACCTGCTGTGATGCTTGTGGATGTTTTCTTGTGTGCGGCACAGGTGAAAGCACCCACTACAAACGATGCAGACAGTATACCTTCAGCCACTTCCCGTTTCTACGCCCAAACAAACCACACAGTAATCTATGTCAAAGCACAAAGCAAACAAGATTAGACAAAAGCCCTGTCCAACACCATATGGCTGAAAACACCACTTGGGGTGGACCTGTATAAATGCATTAATAGTACTGATGGGTTTCTCTCTCTCTCTCTCTCTCTCTCTCTCTCTGTGTGTGTGTGTGTGTGTGTGTGTGTGTGTGTGTGTGTGTGTGTTTGTGTGTGTGCATGTGTGCTGTAGGGGCATTTTGCATGGGAAGTGTATTCTATTACACTTCCCAAGAGTTCCCATGTATAGTACCACCTTCAACTGAATGTGCTAATTAGATAATTGGTGAAATCTCTGGCAAGCAACCCTTCTACTGACAGTGGAACAGAATAAAAACCACCGCTTGACTTGTTTCCATAGATACATATTGTGAAAATAGCAGATCTACAAGCTCAAAACTAAGTGAGACACAAGTTGTGAGCTTGTAGATCAGCTATTTACACAATTATTGCTTCTTTCTTATTGATAATTTGGCCAATGTTTGAGCAGTTTTTATAGTATAGTTTGTTGATTACTTTTGATGCGGTAAAGCAAGGTCATGTAGGGACCCCCGAATCATGTGGGGACCCTCGACCCACGATTGATTGATTAATTGATTGATTGATTGATTGATTGATTGATTGATAATTTTATTCACAGTATGTAGAATGGGTACATTTTAATGAAAGCACAAGTCAATACAAAAACTGCTACGAGGATGAAAGCCTGAAAAGCACTAAGACTTATTTACATCAGGGTCCTCCATTGGTTGAAAAACAACTGGTAAATGGTGCATTTATATAGCGCCTTTATCCAAGGTGCTTTACATAGATTGTGCATTACATTGCGGCGGAAACCATGCAAGGCACCAACCAACACAGGAGCAATTAGGGGTTCAGTGTCTTGCTCAAGGACACTTCGACACTAACTCTGGGGGAGCCCAGGTTCGAACTGGCAACCTTGCGGTTTCCATCCAGCCACTCTACCCCTGAGCCACTGCTGCATAGACAGCACACATGCACCTAGCTGAGGTGTTCGTCTAACTCCAGACTGTAAATATGGACCCTCACAGTTAAATGAACACTCTGGGATTTCACGGCACATGCTGAGAGATAGAACATATAATTTGGCCTTTAGGGAGAGTCAGGAGTGAGGAGGTGCTGGTGGGATTCAATTAAAATAGCCTGAGGTTGTGTATGTGCTCAGTGTCACAGTGAGTGTCTTACAGTGTTTGAGGCTCCCATCGCATCATCAAAGGGCTTATATATAGGCTGTTACTACACAGTCAAAATCCTTAGTGTTAATTCAACTCTTCAACTCTGGTTCCATCTGCCCACTAACAAGAGTGTACAGATGGAACCAAAATGGTTCCATTTGTACACTCTTGAGAGTTGAATGAACACTAATTTTCTGTGTACTACATGAGGTATGTAGATTTATGTTCACCCCAGCCACTCAATCACCGCAATGTGTGATTGAGAGTAGGCCAGGGTGAAATGTACATGGTCAACTGCATGTCTTTTATTTTGATTTCCATACATACTGTATGTACATAATGTGTTAACAGTTGTTTTCAACCAGTGGTCCAGGGACCACCAGTGGTTCCAGGTGGTCCCCAGCTAAATGATGGAGAGTCAAATTGACCCTTATAGAACTTTAACTGTTGAGAATGTAAAATGAAATCAAATGGACCCTCTCAAGAGTTAAATTATTGTTAAATATCTGCATTTCAAGAAGTCTACACAAATAGAGAATGTTGAAGAATTGTTATTTTGATCAGGCAAACATTGATCAAAATAACAATGGAATGCATGAGCACATACACGCACGCACGCACACACGCACGCACGCACACACATGCATGTTCACATACATAAACACAGGCATCTCAACTCTGTTGGTTTAGGACCTGTTCCGATTTCAGTCTAGACTCTATTGGTATATGAGACACAAATGCTGAAATGTGTGTGCACGCATGCTCGTGTGTCTGTGTGTGTGTGTGTGTGTGTGTGTGTGTGTGTGCGCGCGCACGTGTTTGTGTGTGTGTTTGTTTGTGTGTATCCCATTCCCACTGAAATGTTTCCATGGCTCTAATGGTTAATTTATCCTTCGTCGTACAACGGCGCCACACAATGAAAATAGCCGATCTACAAGCTCACATTGCGTTGTGACATGACGTACTGTGAGCTTGTAGATTGGCTATTTTGGGCGCGCAATACTGGTGCACACACAGTATGAATCAGGCTTAAGTACCTCCCTAGACACAGATAGCAATGCGTGGTAACAAGAAACCTTTCCAGTCAAAGGCTGTTGTTATGAACCATGTTACTAGTCTATGACAGTATAGCCGGGGAGCCAGCACCAAAGATTTGAGAGGACCTATGATGACATGCTTTTTTTTAATGTTTTTTCTATTCACTTGGTCATTAAGGTCCACAGAATGAGAGGTCTGCTCTGCCGAAAATATTGCGAAAAAACGTTATGGCCATTTTTGTATACCCCACCATAGACAACCAATATAAGCCAAAATTCCATCATACTTTAAGTAGCATGTGACATGATTCCAAGCATTTTGCACGAAAAACACTCATAGCCGTCATCACAAATGTGATGAGGGCAGCATGTGGATATGGCCAAATTTAGGCCAAGGAGTGTTTTTCGTGCAAAACTAATGCTTGGAATGGATTCAGAATCATGAAAACCCCCTAGTTTGACATGACACATGCTACTTAAAGTATGATGAAATTTTGCCTTGGTTGTCTATGTATACAAAAATGGCCATAACTTTCTTTCGCAATGTTTCCGGCAGAGCATTCTGTGGACCTTAATGACCAAGTGAATAGAAAAAACACAAATAAAAAGTATGTCATGACATCACAGGTTAATCCTTAAGCCTGTGGCTCCCCGGCTATTGATCTTCTCAACCTTGTTACTTTCAACAACCCCCACTTTAAAGACCATGGGGATCCAATTATCTTTTTTATTCTTTTTTTAATCTCTGGGACCCCAATCTACTATGAATCATCCCATTCAATGGACAGGAATTAAATTCAAATGGTAGATTGGGTGGTAAAATCATCAGCCTCTGTAGACATTTTTAAAGCACATGCTCAAGACCTACTTCTACACTCTTGCTTTTAATTTACATTTTACAGTCCTTGTTATTCATGTCCTCACTGTATTGCATTACTGCTATTATTTTAATGTTTTATGTCTTGCTTATCTTTTCTTTTTCTTCTCCATTGCTCTGTAAAGCACTTTGAGCTGCATTTCATGTCATGAAAGGTGCTATACAAATAAAGCTTTATTATTATTATTATTATTATTATAAACTCTCCATTTGGATTCTAATCACCCACCGGGGGGGGGGGGGGGGGGGGGGGGGGGGGCATGTTGACAACCACTGCTGAACAGACAGTGCTGTTTGAACAGCTTTCATTCAATAATGTTGGATGAAGCTGTTTTCGTCAGCCAGGCCAATGGACTGGCACACATTCACTAACCAGCCAACCCTTACGGGTCCATTTTCAGACGTTAAACACTATACACACACACACACACACACACACACACACACACACACACACACACACACACACACACACACACACACACACACACACACACACACCCAGGATCTTTGTGTATATTTGGTTGCAGCAGACCTTACTTTATCCACTTAACCCTAAAATATATGAGCTTGCAGATCAGGTATTTACTGTGATGGTTTTCCCCCAGAATACAAATGCTGGGGTCTCCAGTCACTCTATCTACTGTATGACAGAAAAGACAGGAGAGAAGTGTCACTGGCTGGAGGTCAAACAACGCATGTCTGTCAGTCTGTCTGCATGTCTGTCAGTCTGTCTGCCTGTATGCGTATGTATCTGCCTGTCCACTGGACCACATGTCTCTATATACACCAGCCTCCTTGTCCGACTACCAGTTTGCAGTTTACTTTGACATCTGGTTTCTCCATCTGTAGCCTAACCGCCTTTCCATTTGTCCACCTGACTGTCTATATGTCCATTTTATTTTAGGCGGACTGTGCAAAACATTAGCAGGATTGCCTTTTGCTTTCCAGGAAATACATGACTCAATAAATGATCAGTTATTGATATCACCTGTTAAATCTGCTTCAGTCATGAAGGGTAGACACTGACAAACAGATGAACACATATGCTTTGTCATATGATGTGAACAATAGCAAAAATGTATGATCTACATCTACAACTTGTATTTATTTATTTTGTATAATGTCTGAGTTGTTTTTGAAATTCGTTGAACATTTGAGGGACCTTTAAAGTTTTCACAGATAATGACATACCCAATACCAATAGGGATACCCTCTAAATCCTGACCTATGTTTTCTGGAAAAAATCTAATATTTCTTCGAAAATTACCAAAAAAGAATGATCTCATCTTGCTATACTTACACAGCAACAACTACCCCTTTCATCTTGAAAGGTAAAAAACAAACAAAAAAACAAATGGTTATAAAGTGTTGACACAACAGCATGTTAGACTGATTACTCCCCATGTTACTTCCCCATGTTTGTGTGTGTGTGTGTGTGTGTGTGTGTGTGTGTGTGTGTGTGTGTGTGTGTGTGTGTGTGTGTGTGTGTGTGTGTGTGTGTGTGTGTGTGTGTGTGTGTAATAATACCTCTGTTTGCTTGTGTCTCTATCTGTCTGTTTGGTCATCATTGTATGTCTACCGCTGTGTGTTCTGTGTTTGCCTGTCAAAGTTCTAGCATGGAGACCTGAGGCAGAGTAGCATCATGCATCCATCAGTTTAGCCTACGTTCCTTTTATGACTGCTGTTTCTAGTTATTAAATGATTGTGAAAATCCATTAGATTACTTGGCTATTTACCCCCCCACCACTACCATCACCAGAGTACTCCCATATCAATCTCCCAATTACAATCTTTTGGGAGATTAATGGATGTTGGAATTGGATAGACTAGTAATACATTAGAAATGTGAATTACAATCAATTATACATTCATCAGTTTCATCAGTTATCATGTGTCTGAAATCAAAGTGGGTCTTGTTTTTCCTGCCCATTATGTCCAATGATTGCACACCATGGTCTACTGCTCAGGTGCCCAAACACAATATATCATTATTGGAATTTGGAGCTTGTTTTCCAAGTATAGAACATGGTAGTGTAAAGTGATGATGGTAGCCTACAAACATCAGCACATGTGTGAATGTGTGGTGGCCTATATTGGCATTGTTGGATATGTGGAAATAAAATGTAGGACTATAGGCCTACATACATAATCATCCATCTAAGGCACTTGTGATGTCTCGATTAGCTTAATCATTATCCTTTCTCTTCTCAACCAGACAACACGTGTCAAAAGAAAACAAGCAAACAGCAGGTTACAGAGTCCACGGCCTTTCCTTTCATTGAGGTTATTGACCATACGGTATACACAGAAAGAATGGTGTGTGGCAAGTGAACACTTGTGTGCACGAATACACATACTACTATAGGCCTACACAGTTAAAAACTCAATGTTCTAGAGTTACAAGTCACACACACACACACACACACACACACACACACACACACCTGCTACTGAGAGTCTCACCCTGGGAAGTGGGAACACATTGTACAGGGCGACTCAAAGTCAGTGCAGGGAGGATGGTTTATTCTTTACTCTTTTTTATCCTATACGGAATAAGAGGAACATCCTCGTGGGACCTGACGTTCTTGCAGCATCAGGCTACAATATAATTGGCCGGGATGGAGAATGTATGCATGCAGCCAGCCGGGGGGGCAGCAGGAGCACGGCATTCTTCTCCAAGCTTTGTATTGAAAAAGAGGTTGAGTCTGAGTCACTCATGATGCATCTTCAGTAACGTTTGTAAGGTACCGGTATAATGATATCCCCCGCGTGTCACTGACTGTGTCAGTACTGTAGCAGTATTGATTTGAGGCATATAGCCTACGCCGCGTGTCGTGTCAAGTAGAGTAGCCTATAGTATACAGCTAGAAAACACATTGACATCACATTATTAACATAACAACATAACATTACATATAACGACCTACCTTTTGATTCACAGTCTGCGCAGAATTTATTCTCTTCCAGGGCTAGTAAAGAGTTGAGGACAGCTTGGTATCTGTCAATGTCTTTAACTGATTTGCCCGTCATCATCGCACTATTATTTTGCCACCCCCCCCCCCCCCCCACACACACAGTCAGTCCGCAGTTATTTGGGGCTATTTGTGAAATAGCCTGTTAATTCTAAAAGCCAGGATTTATTGTCCTCCCCACACAATGAGACCTATATATTTCTTTGGGTATAATGCAGAAGGAAGCGATGCGCTTTGGTTCCTCTTCCTCTCCTCCGCGAGTTTGATTCATTCACCGCGATGGGATAATTGCCTTGAAGCGAGGAGGCAGCGTGCAGGTTTACTCCAAGTAAATCATCCAACAACAACAAAATATATATGAAGCTACACGATATTGCTGGGATGGAAGATTGAATGATTTTCAAGCGCATCTGTGTCCAGTCAGTTATTTATAACGAGTGTTGTTCTCTCTCTCTCTCTCGCTGTGGTCCTCTCCCACCTCCCTTTTACTGGCAGCGGCACTGCTGCTGCACACACGCGCGCACGCACGCACGCGCACGCGCGCGCGCGCACACGCGCGCACACACACACACACACACACACACACACACACACACACACACACACACACACACACACACACACACTTTTGTTTTTTCCAAATTAAATGTTACTTATTAGTGCCAATGATGTAGATTAGAAATGTAAAACATACCAAATTTTATCATTAAAAAATGTATTTGCCTCGTGTTTTTCCCCCTTCACTGTTTGTAAAATTCCGCCACCTCCTGGTGAATTAGAAGAGGGAATTTGATTTTTTTGTGTGATCCATAATCCATATACGGTATACTCTATTAGCCTTTAAGGCTAATCCAGAGTATGGATCTATAGATCAAGACTATCGTAAATATGTTTGATCGATGTTGACATTAAAATCAATGTCAATTAATAGATAAAAATACAAATAGTATGTTATTGGTATTAATACATTCAGTCTTGAGGCTAACTCTGGACCAGAAGGTGGCGGTAGTGCACCAAAAAGCTGTATGCCAACCTTTGTAAAACAAAAAGAAGAGGAATTAAGTTTGACAGCTGACCAGTGGTTGCCATGTCCGCTTATTATTGTGCTTGTTTTTCTGTAAAGTTGCTTGTAAATATTTGTAGTTGCTGGTTGCGGTTTTTTGGGCTTGTTTCCTAATGTTGTTTAAACCAGCATTACATTTTCTAGTCAAGGACCCCCCCAAATCTTATATACATTTGTCTGCGGACCCCCATCTGAAAATGAAAACATGTTATGCCAGCAACCCCCATACAAGTTTTGTGTTCAAATATTCCACATTTCCCAAAAATTATTCAAGATGTATTTGAAAATAGTAGATCTAAGCTCGAGCTCAAGCTCAAGCTCGTTGAAATAGCCCATACATGTTAGAGGGTGAAGTGCTTGCTTCTTTTTTGAAAAGGCCCTCAGCTCTGAACTCAGTAGAATCTGCACCTGGCTCACACAAACTACTGGTATCCTTACACCTGGGAAAAACTGAATCACAGCACCTCAAAGGCCCTTAAAACAAGACTCCAGACTTCCCAAAACAAACTGGTCAGGCTTCTACTTGGCCTCTCTCCCCGAACCCACCTCACCCCTGCCCACTTTGACAGGCTGGAATGGCTTAGGGTTGACGACAGAGTACAGCATCTTGCAATGGGTCTGGTCCACAAGATTCGATACAGCACCAAGATACCCATGTACCTGTCTAAATAATTCCTTAATGTCAATGAAGTCAATGAAGGGACTAAATTCATTTCGCTCCTATGCCACCAAAATGTGGAACGCCCTACCAACAGTCATTAACATGTGAATTCCTTGACTCCTTCAAAACCGCTCTCAAAGGGCACCTACGGGCGGCTGCAATTCAAAACTGGCCCCCTTTCCCCCCTCACCATATGTGTTTTCCCTTTTTACCTCTATGATGAATTCCTGCTTTTTGGCTATATAGAGGTGTATATTTGTACGTCTCGAGTCGACTAAATGTTTTGATGAATTGAAAACGGTGGGCCCTATTGTAAACAAGTGTAATGCTTTATGGTGTCGTCCACTCACAGTTTTTGTATTGAGTTGTGCTTGATATTTCAATCAATCAATCAATCAATCAATCAATCAATCAATCAATCAATCAATCAATTATTTTGGGCTTGTTTTCATAGACCCGGTTTGCTTGTTTCTCTCACACAATCTGGCAACCCTGCAGCTGACCCGGAAAACAAGAGCCTCAGCCTACGGTCATCAGCTCTGCTGCTGCTTAATTAGCCACATACAAATAAATAAAGGATCAATATCGAGTGACCGCCTAGTAGTGTGTGTGTGTACCGCGTAACACAATACACAATGTCCAGGCAATCCAACCGAACGACAGACAACAAGAAGATGGTAAGTGACTGACTGCCTCCCACACACACACACACACACACACACACACACACACACAACAGCTTCATGCTAACGTATAGCCACTTTAGCTTAAGATGCTTAAGACGTACGTACTGTAGTATCGGTTCATTCTTATTTCTTCCTCGTCAGCCAAGTAAGTCAGTGTTTCTGTTTTGCTATTTTCCAAATCCCTGTCATCAGAATTACATCGAGTGATTCTGCTGTTTATTGCACTATATTATTATTGCATGAGGGCTTGGTGGTGATCGAGTTAAGTGTCGCTGCAGCATTATGCACCCCTCAATGGGGTTTTGTTAGCAGTATCACATAATAATAATATTATAGTAGTATCATAGTCTTTACTTAAACATTGCACAAAACTACTGTATTTAGCTAAATGAGCTTACCAAATATATTGTAATTCAGTTCAAATTCAGTCTAGCCGGTTAAATGTCACCCGTCCCACACCACAAGGGGGAACTGTGAAACCATTGATGATCTCTATAGCAGCATTAGCATATAATATTTAGACTCAGATTTAATCGATTCTGACAGATCGAAAACATAAAAAGAAGATTTATCTTCTTCCTGCTCCTTTTCTTTACACAAGTACAAAGTAAAATGAATATAACTCATGTAAAACCATAACTGAAATGAAATAAATAAATATGAAATGAAAACATGCATCTACGAGAGTCTAAATATTGGGCAAATGATGATCCATCTAACTTTAATGTTTGGTATTTCCAATGATGGTGACATTCATACATTTTTTTTCCCAGTGCATTTAATCTCATATGTGCTCTCTGTGTTATTGACTCTTGTAGAACTCTGAACTGTTCACATTGACCTATGGAGCTCTGGTCACTCAGCTCTGTAAGGACTATGAAAATGACGAGGAAGTCAACAAACAACTGGACAAGATGTGAGTGAACCCTTCTTTTTGATATACTACCGGTATTCTATTCAGTACAGTTGACTGAACTGAATTGTTCCAATTGATTCCTTCCCACACACTTTGCTGTGTTGTCACTGCTGTTGTGTCTTACTGACTCACCTGCCAGTGAGGTTCCCCCACTGGGAGACTCCGTCCTACTCCTCCTGGCCAATCCCTCCGTGCTGACACGTGCCGCCCCATACGAGTACATACAGTGACACAAATATCACCGTTCCCGCCTGGCTTCCCCCCCCCCCCCCCCCCGAACACGGGCCAATTGTGCTCATATAGAGACCATAAACGCTTGCCAGAGCCACACGGTGGCCACACAGTGGATTCGAACCCCAGCTGGGTACAGGCTTTAGTTCCGACATACTATTGGTCCGACTGTCATTAGACAACCTACCTCAAACCCTAACCTTAACCGTAAGCACGGGAGCATGTTCGACCCCATGCCCGACGGTTGTTTCCCTAGGTTGGTGTGTCGGATCTGCGTGTGCAACTGTGCATCCCACCCCAGCCGCGGTGGTGGCCAGCGACTATTCCACTGTGTCACCCGAGAGCCTAAACCTTATCAGTAAATCAGCTGTAAACCTTGTATGTCCAAAAGTGTTACTTTTCAGGAAATGGAAAAAGGAACCTGTGTTCCAATGAATCCAATCTGTTCTGTAGTTATTATTGCGAACGCAGTGAGCACTTATTGCGAACACAGTGAGCACTTACTATGAGACCTAGCAGATCATGTCTGTCTGTCTGTGTGTGTCTGTCCCGCTATACGTCCAAATATGGAGTGTGTTGCATCAGCAATCACTCAGCTCCATATATGGGCACAAAAGGGGCCAGGTCCACATATACAGTAACAGCGGGACAGACACACAGACAGACAGACATGATCTGCAGGGTCTCAGCTGCGTTCGCTTCCCGCGTTTGCGCGTCTTACTGGTTTAGTCACAAGTATGTTAATAATAATATGAAATTTCATTGTACTGTATGTCTCATACAGTGACAAATCGAGATCTTATTTTAATTATAGAGGGTATGCGCAATTACCCATGCATAAAGTGAGTGGCAAAGTGTTTGACGTCATTCAATGCAATCAGATAGGACTTTTCTGTTTGGATGTACGGGCTGTCAAGGCCAGAAAGTAGTTTTTTGCCGCTCAGTAGGCATTCCCGCATAATTTCCGGGTATTATGATGATGTCACACGCATACCCTCATTGGTTAAATATTTATACAACCCACAGACACACATTACTACTTTCAAACCTTTCTAAGGTAGCAGAAGAATCTACAAATTTACAACTAGGCATGTAACGATATATCGCAAATCGATTCAAACTCACTGGTGACAATTTAAATTGCAATTAGAATCACTAGAGCGGGCACCGCTGTAGAGGCTCCAGTAGGCACACTGGAGCCTCTACAGCGGTGCCCGTTGGGCACTGGCCTAATTGGAAACATGCATGTTGGAAATGATGCCCCAGTGCCACCCATATATTATGTTTGTGTCCCTTTTATATGAACTGGAGTTCTTTGTCAGGCATGACCAAATATGGAGTCTATGCACTTATGCAGACGTCAGAACAGGCCAGCTCCATATGGAGTAATTTGTTAGGCATGCCCAAATATGGAGTCTGGCCCAGGCAGAGCCCTGGCCCGGGCAGAGGCCTTTTGTGTTGGACAACCGTGAGTCGACCGACTCGACACCGGGCACTGCACTCCCTGCGGGGGTGTGGAACACGTGTGTCGAATTTGAAGTCGGTGGGGCGAACGGTTCTCGAGTTACAGGGATTACAGACACACACAGAGACTGCATTTATACAGGAGTAGTTGGATGATGCAAACGGCAAAGGCACGTAAAAGAAGAAAATGCAGGAACTTAAGGATCATATACAGTATATCCTCATATATATCCTGCTACCCTAATAGACAGGGGTACATGAGCACCTGGCCGCTCATTCGTGCTCTATCTCCGACCAAGCCACACTTCCACCACACATCTCTCTATGCAAAATAAAACCTGCACACTCCCACAAAAGACATAGACTACATTGCATTCGCCAAAAATGCCTTATTTACTGCTTAAATATTACTTTTCTGAAACACGCTATTCTTGCTCAACCTCAACAGCCTACGTCAGAATCGTCATGTTGGCGTCTACTACGCCAACTACGTTCACTTAATGGGGCCAGTCCTTCACAGTGACACACGCGTTAGATCAACCACGCGACCGGGATGGTTTCTACCCCTCAATGTCGTGCCTACTCTACACTGCCATCCGAAGGCCCCTCCCCCTTTCACTGCTCCTGTGTGTGACCTGTGAACTACTCTCTGACTGCACTGTGGCTTGATTTATATGTGCGAGGTGGAAATGTAATGCACATAAATTAATTATAGGTCCAGCAAGCAAATCATGATTGTCTGTTTGTGCTCAATAGGTCACCATCACATTCCGATTTTAGGTGTTGTGTTTTGTCTGACATTTTGGCCAGTAGTTTCATATCTATCCTTTTTCCTTTGACCAACACAGACCATGCTAACGGTGTTAGCGCGTTAGCATCACACAGCTTACAGCGTCAGTGTTGCATGAATACTTTCAACCATGACAATGCCGACTACTTTTGCTACACACACTTCCCAAGGATTATGGAGATGTCTTTATTTTTTTTTTAAGGTTGAGAAATGAAATAATTATGGTCGTTTCTAATCTCAGCATTTCACAAGAGAAAGACGTGGATGCCTTTCGCTGCTGTTGCCATGTCTCATAGAAACAAGTAAATAGGTCTATAAAAATAATCCCAAAACAAGCGCATATAACAGGGGTCTGTAACCTATTTTAAATGAAGTGCCATGTTTTTATTTTCTAGATAGTGAGTCAGCCACAAGCTCACATCACAACAATAATCCATGTAATAATCACAATAACAATACTAATAATAATAATCATAATAATAATAATAATAACAATAAACTTCTTTGTAAACTCACTCATTTACAAACAAGCTCACATCAGAACAATAATGCATGTAATAATAATAACAATAATAATAATAATCATTATAAGAAAAACAACAATAACAACACTAACAACAGTACAGTACAGTAAAGACGTACAGTAAAGTACAGTACAGAGGACAACATTACAGTACAGTGCAATACTAAGGAGTGCAGTACAGTATTCTAATAATTTATAACCCATCCGTTACTACATGTGCAGGGCACACTACTGAGTTTAGACTTTTTATGCAGGGCCTGGGAAATAAGGCAGAATCTTTTGTTTGTGTAAAAGAAAAAGGGAATATCAACAAAACATATCTGTTTATTGTACACAATGCAATATTGAATGCAATGATATGGTGTGTCCTGTAAGCCCATGTGGGCTGGGCGCCTTTGGTGCATGACACAAAAATAAAGAAATCTATCTATCTATCTATTCAGGCCCATCCTGCTACCCTAATAGACAGGGGTACATAAGCACATGGCCGTTTATCCAACAGCTTTCTCCGACCAAACCACACTTTTACCAGACATCTCTATATGCTAAATAAATTCGCCACACTCCCAGAAAACATATAGACTACATTGCATTCGCCAAAAATGTCTTATTTACTGTTTAAATATTACTTTTCTCAAACACGCTATTCTTGCTCAACCTCTACAGCCTACGTCAGAATCGTCATGTTGGCGTCTACTACGCCAACTACGTTCACTTAATGGGGCCAGTCCTTCACAGTGACACACGCGTTAGATCAACCACGCGACCGGGATGGTTTCTACCCCTCAATGTCGTATTTGCTGCGCCCTTCTAATGCTGCGCCACGCCTACTCTATACTGCTCCATAGACAGCGACTCGAAGTCGAACAGCAGCAGCAGCTCGCCTCCGTCACAATTTAAAGCCCACAGCACTGCACAGCCCCACACCCAAATGAATCGAATTAATGAATAAGGCGCTTATATCGCTTTTGCTCAGTGGATGGGACATTTACATTAAAAGCTATCGGATGGACGCGTGGACAACGGCATGGTTGTGTGCACTCGGAGGGAAAGGTTCCATATAGCTTCCATGCTAGCTGCTTCAGACACAGGGGAGGGGAGTGAGATGGCCCGCCTCACGGGACTCCAGTGCGAAATAGCGCTTATGCAACAATTACCCTAAAAACAACACCACAACTCAATGTCATTGTGAATAAGAATTTCGAGCAAAAAAAATATTTTTGGAAGGACACTTTCAACCAGTATGAAGCTAAATGTGGAAGCCGTGTGTGTCACACCAAAACGGGTGACCTATATCATCCTGTCACGCCGTGCATTCTGTGCTTGCGTGCGCATTTCCCAAATCTCAGTCATTTATCCACACATCGCTCTCTGTGTGTGTGTGTGTGTGTGTGTGTGTGTGTGTGTGTCGCGTCGCCCTCCAGCTGCAATTGCGAGTGTGCGCTTTGGCAGACTTTTTATGCAGGGCGTGGGAAATAAGGCAGAATGTTTTGTTTGTGTAAAAACAAAAAAGGGAATATCAACAAAACATATCTGTTTATTGTACACAATGCAATATTCAATGCAATGATATGGTGTGTCCTGTAAGCCCAATTAGCCCATGTGGGCTGGGCGCCTTTGGTGCATGACACAAAAATAAAGAAATCTATCTATCTATCTATTCAGGCCCATTCAATTAATCTATCACTACATTAGTTGCCTGTTCAAAACTAAACTACACTTTATGAAATCATTGTTGCAGCCTACAATTTACAATTTACAATTTAGGCATTTAGCAGACGCTCTTAATCCAGAGCGACTTACATTAAGCAAGAACAAAAAAGCATGGGTATACATCACATAAAAACATTTATCATGAAACATGCGTAAGCTAAGAAAGTAACAGTGGAATATCTATAATGAAACTATACATATAAGCTATACATCTATACTACTATGCTATACATATGTACTATGACGTGCTATGACAATAGCACATACAATGCACTTATGCTGTCTACATAACATGCTATAAGACTGTATCAAATGCTATCTAAGTCTACAGAATTGCTATCTAAGGGGGTGGGGTAAGTGCTATGGGCCATGATGGAGTCTGAAAAGGTGGGTTTTCAGACTACGGCGGAAGATTGGGAGTGATGCTGCAGTTCTGACTGCAATGGGAAGTGCATTCCACAGTTTTGGAGCCAGAAGGGAGAAGAGTTTGGGACGTGTGGAGTGTTGTCCCGGCGTTTTTAGTGAGGGTACTTCCAGCTTCCCTGCGTTGGCTGATCTGAGTGAGCGGGAGGGTTTGTAGGGTTCGATCATACTTGCAAGATATGGGGGAGCCATACCTTTGGTTGCTTTGAATGCCAGCATCAGAGTTTTGTATTCTGTGCGGGCAGCGACCGGGAGCCAGTGGAGGGAACGGAGCAGGGGGGAGACATGTGAGAATTTTGGCTGGTTGAAGACCAAGCGAGCTGCGGCATTTTGGATCAGCTGGAGAGGTTTAAGTGCACAAAAGGACACTACACACATATATTCAGGCCCATTCAGAACACATTTCCCAAATCTCTGATTTATCCACACATCGCTCTGTGTGTGTGTGTGTGTGTGTGTGTGTGTGTGTGTGTGTGTGTGGGCGTGTGTGTCGCGTCGCCCTCCAGCTGCAATTGCGAGTGTGCGCTGTGTGCAGGGCACACTACTGAGTTTAAAAACACAGCTGAAACATGAAGTGGAGTCTGTCAACTCCTGCAATTTCCTTCTTCCCATATTGCGCTGCAACGACACTGGGATGAGCCCGCCGAAGGCGGGCGAAATTCTAGTATATATATATATATATATATGGCCCTAAGGCCATATATCTGTGTATATATAATATGGCCTTAGAAGGCAGTGAGATGAAGTGTGATGAAGGCTGGATAGCCGAAACGTTTGTCTCCTGACCAACATGCAAGAATAAATTATTGAGGCCCAGGCAGCTTGTGTAGCCGTCTGGGCGCCTCGGCTGGTAATCCAGTCTGGCAGTGTGCTGTGGGTTCGACTCCCGATCCCGACGGCCTTTACTGCGTGTCGCCCCATCTCTCTCTCTCCCCATTTCCTGTCAGACTACTGTATACCTATCCCTCTATAAAAAAGAAAATAAAGGCGGGAAAATAATAATAATTGAAATGCAGTCTTGGTGTGTGCGACTCGCACCCATTACCGTTATTTATATGATGCACCTTAAATCAGAGCACGGTGGTCACATGAAGGGTCTGCATTTATGCCATGCAGTGGCCAGCCTGGGTCCGGTTAATGATGAGGATGCATCTCTTGGCTTGAATCTGCAACCTGAAGTCAGGAGATGATAGAAACTCTGCCCGACCCCTGAACCCTAATCAGAAATTCCTTCTGTTTTACAAGACCGCAACCCCCCCATAAATGTCTGTGTGCATTTTGAGCTGTCTGCTATGTCGCTACAGAAGCCTATCGTATTCTTCCGTCTTTCTATGCGGTGCTTTGTCTCTTTTTTTCCCCCTCCTTTTCCAAGTCACCTTCCAAATTGTTAACGAGGGGAACGTCTATCTCTTCCCTTCCTTCCTCCAACCTCTCTCTCTCTCTTTAACAGGGGTTATAACATAGGAGTGCGTCTGATTGAGGACTTTTTGGCACGCTCCACCGTCGGCAGGTGTCAGGATTTCCGAGAAACGGCCGATGTCATCGCCAAGGTAATGGGGGAGATTGGGAGCCAATCAGAGCGTGACCAAGGAAGTCTCCCAAGGGGAGAGAGAAAAATGGAATATAGAAAAAAAAATCACACCCGCCGTGTGAAGTGAGGGCCGCTGTTATCATCGTACTCATGATGTAACATGTCGATTTGCTCAGACACATATGACGTAAATTCTCCATTCATTGTCAATGAGAATTTAATAAATATCCGATTTGCTCGTCTATATATGATGTAAATTCTCCATTCATTGTCAATAGCATTTAATGTTTGTGTTAGGACAAAAATCTACACTAGCTGAATATAGCTTGCACCACTCAAAAATAGAGATTTAGTTTGCATAAATAGCCTAATTCAGGGGTCTTCAACCTTTTTCAAGCCAATGGCGCCTTGGCTGAGAGATATATGAAGCAGGGACTCCGACTACATATTGTATAAAATCTCATTGAGTTCATAGATGGCTTCATAGACTTGTTTGACAGCACTATCATCAGTATGGACATTTAACCACCGACCGTCAATACTTAGGAAACTTGACTTTTCACTCATGGTCGGCTCTTTTTTCTAAAAACCTAGTTATTTAAAGGGAAACTTCACCCTTTTTGCAAATGATGTTCATGACGTTTTAGAACACTCCTGGGGGACTTTATGTGTGTAATATGTGGTTTTAGATTTAGCAGTGAGCCCAGTGTCTCTGTCATCAATACTGGGCTCACTTCCTTCCTGGACTACATGTTGTCTCAGTAAGACAGCCCTCCCCCTATCCACAAGGAGAAGCAGTGCACCAAAGCATTATTAAAATTGTAGTCCAGAAAGGAAGTGAGCCCAGTGCTCACTGCTAAAATCTAAAATATCTAAAACCACATGTTACACACATAAAGACCCCCAGGAAAGTGTTCTAAATCTTCTAAACGTCATTAACATGCATTCTTTTTGCAAAAAGGTGTCTTTAAAGAAAAGGTTGGTGTGGTAATTCAGCTGGGAGGAAGGCAGAAGCATTTAACTCTAACTGCATAACTCTGTCTGAGTAAGGAAAGCAACGGATTGAGACAGAGGGCTGGAATTTGAACCCTCAACTTGTGGCAAAGCTGCATTGTTTCTAGGCTCTCATTGCTCCTTTCGGCTGCTTTTCATTATTCTGGAGTCATGCAGCTCTGAAACATCTCAGCTATGTCACCACAAAGTCAACTGCTGTGATTTGTGTGTGTGCGCTATTGGATTTCTATCTTTCTGAGGAACAGATGTCCTCACAAGGACATCTCATGTGGACATTGGTTATTGGTTATATCTTTTATCTTTCCAAGAAACTACATTTTAAGGTTAAGAGTTTAGGTTACGTGTTCAATTTAGAGTCAGGATGGTTCTTTGTCTTTTCTACACTACACCTAAAGGTGTGTGTGTGTGTGTGTGTGTGTGTGTGTTAGGGCATTCACTTCTAGTCATTTTTAGTTACTAGTTGCTTAGTTTACTAGTCGACTAGTTGTTTAACCACCTATTGTGTAAAAAAAATAATATATTTTTTGTACATTGGTGACTATAACTATAATCTACCTGATCTTGAGGCCTACAAAATATTTTTCTTATCAACTTTTATCTTATCAATTAGTACCAGCAAGGTCGACTGTGGATTTACTAGTCGACTAGTAACTAGTCGACGTGTGTGTGTGTGTGTGTGTGTCTGTGTGTCTGTGTGTGTGTGTGTGTGTGTGTCTGTGTGTGTTCATTCCTGAATTCCATTCCAATCCCTTGTTTTGCAAGGTGGCCTTTAAGATGTACCTGGGCATCACCCCCAGCGTGACCAACTGGAGCCCGGCTGGGGACGAGTTCTCCCTCATCCTGGAGAACAACCCCCTGGTGGACTTTGTGGAGCTGCCGGACAGCCACAGCATGCTGGTCTACTCCAACCTGCTCTGTGGCGTCCTCCGAGGAGCCCTGGAGATGGTAAGATCCATCACTGGGGCCACTTTTACACTGGGGTTGAAACTAGTTTGGTAACTTCTTTTCCCCTGCCTAATATTGAACCAGTTCAGAGTGTTTCCACTGAAAATGAAATGGTTCATGAACCCATTTCAGTCAGACAACTCTTAGAATGACTTTAGAATATATACAGGTGCATCTAAAAAAAATTGAATATCGTAACAGGTACATGGTTAATTTTCTTCCGTAATATGATTCAAAAAGTAAAACTTTCATATATTCTAGATTCATTGCGCATAAAGT
Organism: Protomyctophum bolini; assembly: GCF_963924005.1. Lineage (NCBI taxonomy): Eukaryota > Metazoa > Chordata > Actinopteri > Myctophiformes > Myctophidae > Protomyctophum > Protomyctophum bolini. The sequence goes on from NC_137878.1 coordinate 20,135,393, forward strand.
CAAATATTTAAAACCTTTTTTTTGTTTTAATCTTGATGATTCTGGCATACAGCTCATGAAAATAAAAAAATCCTATCTCGAAATATTAGAATATTTTATGAGACGACAAAAAATCCCATTTATAATACAGAAATGTCGACCATCTGAAAAGTATGTTAATTTATGCATTCAATACGTGGCCTGGGCTACTATTCTTCTATTTACTATTTCGTCAATGGGGTGTGGCATGGAGGTGATAAGCCTGTGGCACTGTTGAGGTGTTATGGAAGCCCAGATTTAACAGCTTTAAACTCAGTTGTATTTTTGAATCTAGTGTCTCACACCTTCCTCTCGACAATTCAACCTAGATTCTCTGTGGGGTTCAGGCCAGTTGGCTGGTCAGTTAAGCACAGTAATACCATGGTCAGTACACCAATTACTAGTAGTTATGGCTCTGTGGGCAAGTGCCAACTGCCAAGGGCTGCTGGAACGTACGAGAGATTTTGACATACTCAAGTAAGGTATGAATACGTCAAAATTATACTTAAGTACAGTACTTAAATAAATGTACTTGGGTACCACTGCGTAATGTGTATGAATGCTTTTGTTTGTGTATATATGCTGAGCATACACACGCCTCCATTATATCCCAATGCCATTTGAACGAAATCATATTGTTAGACAATTGTTAGACGGCATGCTGTCTGTCTCTCTCTCTCTCTCTCTCTATACATATTGTTTTGCCTTTATTGATAGCTTCTTCAGTAGTTGGACAGGGGAGGGGTGGGGGGGAGACAGTATATTTTGAGATGAGAGCAATGTTTAATTACAGTGTATCTATCTACTGCTAGTGCTACCCGCTGACGTCCTGCCATACGTAGTCTTGTTGACATCTGTTCTTCCGGGTGTATTGATTGCTTGTGCTTGTTGATGGCATTTGGTCCATTTGTACTCTCACACATACAGTAGTACAATAGTACAGTATCTATACTCCAATGTCTCCCTCCCCAATACCAACTCCTATATATTTATCAAAGATAAATAACCTAATTTAGGAAATGAATGTAGAAAAATAACATCTAATAATACCCAATTCAACAAAGGTCAACCATAAGACTGAAAGACTTAGAAAAAGGTACAGTATTGCAGCTTGACTAACACGTTAAGACCGGGAATGCATCAGTGTCATTTTAGATTTGAGCTAAATGGCATTCTTTTATACTTTGGCTTTTCGAAAAAATATCAGATGTACAAGCTCACTTTATGCCGCACTCTGAGCTTGTATTTCTTAAATCGTGAACTCTTTGCAATTCTCTCAATATATATTCCTTTGAAGTTCTTTGCTGCTGGAGGTCATTGGAACAAAATAGTTTGCGATGCGGGGTCCGGCGGTCCGCGGTCAAATGCATACAATTTTGGGGGTCCTTGACATGAAACGGTTTGAGCACCTGCACCAGTGATATAGTAGCATAAGTTCTTCAGAAAACATTTAGGATTTAGGAGACATTTGTAAGAATCTGCCTCAGTTCTTAATGGGATTAAACGGATTAATATGAAACCAAAGGGCATAAAAAAATGAATCATACAAAAGGCTTTCCTGCCTCTTGCGGTTCAGGTGCAGATGGCGGTGGACGTGAGGTTTGCTCAGGACACTCTGCGAGGGGACAACGTGACGGAAATTCGCATGAAATTCATCAAGAGAATCGAGGAGAACTTGCCTGCCGGAGACGAGTGACGACGAACGCGGAGGAGAAACTACCTCTCCTCCATTCTCTCCTCTTTCTGCGTCTTGTTCTTATTGGAGAGAATGAGACTTACAAGGCGTACGGACGGACTCGATTATTGAATGGAGGGAATCAAGAAATCAAGTTGTGCGGTGCATCTACAAAGGTCCAAAGAATATTTCCATCTCCCCCTCTAACGACGTTGATAGATGATTTGTTTGCTCTGTGAATTCCAAGCCTCTCCGTTGACATCGGAATCGATACAAAAAAGAAAGTCCTTCAATAGGGACTATGCATGATCTCACTGATTAAACAATGTTTTTTGCAACCGACTACACAAGTAGTCTAAAATTAAGTGAAAACAGTCTGATCTATAAGGCCATACATCAGGGGGAAAAAATAAATTGTGAGATATGAAAGCCATTTGGAAATGCTTAATATAATATTCAAATCTTATTGTACATGCCACATACAAATATTTGGTTAATAGTTTTTTTTTTTACTAGTATTTATTAAACAATTATTAAGTGCAGCACCCTTTTTAATAGACTTCACTGTCTAAAGTCTAAACGGTGCACATCCTTACGCACTGCTCAATTCCTCGCATCTACTAAGATTATCTCTTTGAGATGTTGAACCAGTTCCTTGCATCCTCTTTTCTGTACAACTGGAACAGACTTGGAAAAGACAAAAACAAAAAATCGATCGAGCCCTTTCCACACTGTACATGCAGTATATGCATGGTCTCCTCCATTACCTGCTGGGTTGAAAATTGAAATACTTCTTTGGCAATGATCACTGAGTCCACTTTGGCCCTCCGTTTTCCAATGGGCATAAGGTCAGAGGTCCATGGCGTTTGTGCTGAATGATAGCAGTCATTGTTCAGGGCAGAGAAACCAACGTAAATATCGTCACTGTTGGGTGGAAACCTGTTAAAGTGTTCAGGAAATAATAGAACAGAATAATAGAACCCGTATTCCAGCACTTCCATGGATCCAAATCCAATATAGTTATGATTTAGCCACAAGCTCTTGTGAGTGCTTTTCATTGGTTCAATATTTGTAAAAACCCACAGGCTGACTTACAAAAAAAGGCAAAAACAGCAGATCTTCAAGCTCACACTGTGCATTGTGAGCTTATCAGCTACTCTTGCAACAAAAATATGAGATTTCGGCCCAACAGCAGCAATCTGTAATCTTCTCATCTTACTGTATTTGGTCAATGTTGGAGAGGTCTGAAGACATTTTGTGGGTGAGCTAAACCAGAGCTTGTCTATGAGTTAATGTTAACTACATGATGTCAAGCGGTCTTCGTGAATCATCTATTGATTTCCAATACCCCGTCTTGTATTTCTCTCTAGGTTTTCTCTCAGACGAGCCCCCCATCGCTTGTATATTAACTTATCATTGATATTTGGTCATTTGAACTTGAAGAGGTGTCTGTTTGTCACATGAGGCTTTCATGTTTTGTTTCTTGTAGTTTTTCTCTGTTTTTAATGTAAAATCTAATGTTCATTACAGCTGCCATTGGTATGGTGCGCTAATTTATGTTGTGACGTATGTCATTTAATAAAACGGAAGTATTCAATGTTATACCACGTTATTTTTCTCTCCAGTGTGCTCGTGAAGGTGATGTTGGGAGAGTTGACACTTCATTACATTCGTGTGAGGAGACCTGGTCCAGCATAACTATTCAAACAGACCTTAACTGTTATGCATGCACACAACCACACACACGCGCGTGCACACTCCACCTTGTCAATTCCACCCCAGTGTACTGTGGGAGGTTTGTTCCTCCACAGCAGCCCTGCAAAGTCAAACAACAATAACAGAGACCTAATGCCTCTCATATGTTTGTTCAGTGTACATGGAAGCAATCAGCCTGCGTGTGTGTGTGTGTGCGTGCGCGTGCTGAGAAGCATAGGCAGCTCAACATAAAAATAAAGCAGCAGCAACCTTTTACCAGAGTGAGTGGTTCTGGCCACAACACCTGCAAATAGCTTGACGTCATCCAGAAGTTACGAACACAACTTCTCATTTAGGCCCGCTACACACCTCGTCAATCACGTCAGGCACACAGAGCTAGTCATTCAGTCGCGCGCACGCACACACACAACTTCCAACACACACAGCATCCCTTGGTCCCACTTAAACAGTGATTGACAGTTTTCTTTAACCCATTTTGGCCTGAATTTAGAAGAATCTTCTAAATCCAGACAGTTATCTGAAACACCTATGTTTCTATATCAGTGGTGCTCAATATTTCATGTCAAGGAACCCAAAATTTGTATGTAAGAGGCCTCTGAAGTCTGAACCCCATCTAAAATATGTTGTTTCAGGGACCTCCCCAGAAGCAAAGATTTGAGTTAAAAACGTTCGTTCTGAAAAAAGCTATATTCCAAATTTGCGCCACATTTTCACACAAAGAAAAGCAGACCTACAAGCTCGTAGCTCGACACTCGGTGGCACGCTATGAGCTTGTAGATCTGCTATTTTTCAATAGCTAAATTATCACAATGTTTAAAACACCAAAAGGGGTTCCCGCCCAAAATGGGTTAAATGCCTTGAGAACATTTTAAAATGTTTCTCCTATTCTCTTTCGTGTCTTTAGTTGTGTTTCCACTGAGCAACCTTGCAATAATACCCGCATCAAATTCATAGCTCTCCGGAAAGCACTTACAAGATGACATTGTCAGATTAAGATTTCCTTTTGGAGAGATCTGCAAGCTATTAGCTGCCTGAGACCTTGAGTTTAAACACATCCTATTTTATAACAGCTGTTACGTGAGCACTTTTATGGCTCTGTACTTTCATAATTCAAATAAATGTACCTTGACTGACTTCTCTCTTTTCTTTTATGACCACCAGAGGTCACTGTGAACATACATTCTCCAGTTGCATGTAACTTTGACAAGCAGTTCACTGGATTAATATGAGTTTGAATGCTCTGTGTACAGCATGTGGCATGTTGGGCAAGGGTATATGGTGGTAAAAATGCATTATTTTCAAAATGGATATTTAGAATGGTTGCCGGAAAACCTAAATAATCCAGTTTTAGTCTGGTCAGTATAGTATGACACTGTCACTATAGAGAAAGCATGCAACAAATCTACAGTATATATTTCTGTGCCACGGTTTGTGCCAATATGTGACTATAGCCGTTATTTGTATTTTCCGGTTGGCTGAAATCACACATCCGAAAGGTTCACACAGAGCGAGCCCTGATGTCAGCATGAAATAACCCCTCGGGCCCATAGGGATCTCTTACCACATTACGTTCCACATAATATCTAAGATACATTCTGTTGGTCTGTGATGTGGATATTGGATGGTGAGTGAAAAGGAAATGGTTTTGTACAGATGCCCAATGTAAATCACTTGGCTGAATTAGAGTTCTGCATCTGGGGGGGACAGACGGACAGCTGGGATTGTGTACTAGTGCGAAAATCTGTATGATTCTGCCATATGCTTCCAGGAATTTAGCTTGAGACGCACACATTTCTGACCCCCTTCACAACCAGACTATAATGCTGAATGTATTACCGTCACTATACCCTCTTATGGGTATTTGCACTCACAGTAAGGACCTTGTCCAAACACACACACGGGTCATTTTCCGTTTCCTACCCCTCATTCCTGCAATACATCTGTTCACTTTTAAATTGTGATTGTTTCCACAGTTTTACCTGATGAATACGATTGTATGGAGAATAAATTGAATGAATGTTCAGTTATGACTTAACTCCTTGTATAATGGCTCTGGGGGGCCTATGCTAGACTGTTGTTGCACGAGGAGGTTACGGGGAGCATTGCGGAAAGAAGAGATTCTTTTCCAGGCACTTAACCACCTTCCCTACTTAGTAAACTAATACTTAGTTGACTCTGGGGTCGGCTTTGATCAGATTTTTATTTTCACGCAACCATCTCTTTGCCGGAAATAGCTAATCTTCAAGCTCACAATTGTCATGTTGCAACGCATTGTGAAGTTGTAGATCTGCTATTTTCACAGACTGTCCCCACCCTGCATAGGGATGCTATGTTCGAGTTGTTAAGCCTCGAGCTAAAGGCTTTTAGAAGCTATTTTTGTCTATTGTCTTTTCTCTGTCTTTATAGTACTTAGTACTCTAAGTATTAGTAGTAGTACATAGACCAGTGGTTTGTCTTTATAGTACTTAGACCAGTGGTTTGTCTTTATAGTACTTAGACCAGTGGTTTGTCTTTATAGTACATAGATCAGTGGTTTGTCTTTATAGTACATAGATCAGTGGTTTGTCTTTATAGTACATAGATCAGTGGTTTGTCTTTATAGTACATAGATCAGTGGTTTGTCTTTATAGTACATAGACCAGTGGTTTGTCTTTATAGTACATAGACCAGTGGTTTCTCTTTATAGTACATAGACCAGTGGTTTGTCTTTATAGTACATAGACCAGTGGTTTGTCTTTATAGTACATAGACCAGTGGTTTGTCTTTATAGTACATAGACCAGTGGTTTGTCTTTATAGTACATAGACCAGTGGTTTGTCTTTATAGTACATAGACCAGTGGTTTGTCTTTATAGTACATAGATCAGTGGTTTGTCTTTATAGTACATAGACCAGTGGTTTGTCTTTATAGTACATAGACCAGTGGTTTGTCTTTATAGTACATAGACCAGTGGTTTGTCTTTATAGTACATAGACCAGTGGTTTGTCTTTATAGTACATAGATCAGTGGTTTGTCTTTATAGTACATAGATCAGTGGTTTGTCTTTATAGTACATAGACCAGTGGTTTGTCTTTATAGTACATAGACCAGTGGTTTGTCTTTATAGTACATAGATCAGTGGTTTGTCTTTATAGTACATAGACCAGTGGTTTGTCTTTATAGTACATAGATCAGTGGTTTGTCTTTATAGTACTTAGACCAGTGGTTTGTCTTTATAGTACATAGACCAGTGGTTTGTCTTTATAGTACATAGACCAGTGGTTTGTCTTTATAGTACATAGACCAGTGGTTTGTCTTTATAGTACATAGATCAGTGGTTTGTCTTTATAGTACATAGACCAGTGGTTTGTCTTTATAGTACATAGACCAGTGGTTTGTCTTTATAGTACATAGACCAGTGGTTTGTCTTTATAGTACATAGACCAGTGGTTTGTCTTTATAGTACATAGATCAGTGGTTTGTCTTTATAGTACTTAGACCAGTGGTTTGTCTTTATAGTACATAGATCAGTGGTTTGTCTTTATAGTACTTGGACCAGTGGTTTTCAAAGTGGGGTCAAGGGACTAAATTGACCTTTACAAGTATGTACTGTAGCTCTGAAAGTATGCAAATGTGACCAAACGGACCCTTTGGTATATTTAGAGTTAAGGGAGGTCCTTTTCTCTTTTGTAAACACAATTTGTGTCCATCTTCATGTACCCCCCCCCCCCCCCACAGACAGACAGACACACACACACACACACACACACACACACACACACACACACACACACACACACACACCGATATCTTTGGGGAAACTTTATTAGGACAGCACTGGGCAAAGCAAGTAGCAAATGTTGCAGGCATGCAGAGGACGATGTGCAGCGAGCTGCTTTAAGCGGCCTAAATGGTTCCATGTGGGCCTTTTTATGGGAAACAAATGGAGAATGGCACGCTGTGACAGTAAAGCCTAGCGTAGATCCCCGTACTGACCTGCATTTATTGAATACTGCATCCCCTTCATCTACTGCAGTGGTTCTCAACCCGTCTCATATCAAGGCCCATTATTTCTTCGGTCCACCATTTGATGACATTTAGCCTTAATGCAGACCCAGAACTTTGAATATTTGGTTGTTGTTGGATTCTCTAATTGTGTAGACTTCTTGTTTAACAATAGTTTAACTCTTGAGAGCGTAAAATGAAAGCCTAGCATAGATCCCCGTACTTACTGACCTCATTTTTTCGCTCTCAATAGTTAAACATAAGGGTCCATTTGGTTACCAACTCTCTGTCATTTAGCTGAGGACCACCTGGAACCCCCTCAAGGACCACTGGTGGTCCACGGACCACTGGTTGAGAACCACTGGTCTACTTCCATTACATCCATGTATCTACCCATCCATTCGTCCATACACCGGTTAGTTTCCCCCTTTCATTCTCCAGCACCATGATTGCTTTCATTCCTCTCCCTTTCTCACCCTTGAATCTCTTTCATGTTTTGCCGATGAATTGGGCCACAACTTACAAACCAGGGAGTCTCTGAGTCAGAGGGAATACCCTGAGTCTGATGGCCACGTTCTGGCAAGATGTTGGGAAGAAGTTCATCCAAGTGGTAAGGAAGGACACAGGATGACTATAGAGGTCATTCTATAGTCGTGTCTTTTACATTTGGTCGAGGGGATCGGATCGGGAGATGCCAGTGTATGGATGGCACTCGTTCACTTTCAAGGAGGAACAGCTACAGAATAGTGCAGCGACTCGGCACTCTTTCACTTTCAGGGAGGGAGTGAGTGCAGCGAGTCAGCAAACCGTGTGTTGTCCCAACCTGAATAACATGGAGGCATGGCCGTGATAGGCAATTGGTTCGCAGGTGTGTTTGCTGTATGCTGTATTGTATGCTGTATTGTTCATTGTTTGTTGAGAGAAAGTGAGCATCCTCTTTCAAATTCATGTGAACAGGCACCTCACAGCAAATTAATTTGGATGTGGTTTTGCGATGTAATTGCAAGCATCCAGGCACAGTGTGTACCCACAGAAATTTGCGCTCCATCTGCAAGCCATTTACAATATGAATCATCACCCACTTCCAGGCAAACTTGTTGAGCACTTCCTTTAAGCTTAATAACTCATGGCTTACCCTTACCGTTTTGAACACAATTCATCAGTTTGAAAGTGAGAAGTGTCTTAGAATGGCGTGACTTATGTTCGAGTCATCAGAAGTAATGTTGAGAAATGGTAAAATGAGCTAGCAGGGAGAACCGTGTGTGTGGTGGGGGTTATGTCCCAGACCTCAAAAATGTCCAGAAAGGGTCCAAGTGTGTGCAGGAAAGGTAGGACAGCTTGACATAAAAAACAAAACAAAACAGTGATGGTTTCTGGTTCAATGAAACTATACAGTGAAGTGCTGTGAGACATTCTGGATCGCCGGTGTCACAGGGGATTCCCGTTTGAACTCGGAAGAGCCGATATTTACAATGGGAAGACATGTCAGGTTGAAGTCATTCCAGAGAGGGGGCTCATTTCTGAAGACTTCCATCCATCCATCCGTTCTTCTAGAACTGGGCCAAGCGATCTGATGCCTTGTTTTCCTCTTTCTTCCAGGCCTTTTTGGACGTGAGCTGCTTAAGCTGCCCGCCTTCTGCTTCCAATTTCCCGCTGCTCTTTTGTTCTTCCTCTCTCTGCAGGATTTGATGAAGAGTTGTTTCTTCTACGCAGGCATTCTCTGTGATACCAGGCTCTTTATGATACTCTCCCTCTTTATCTTTCACTCAGCCACCACAATATTCTCAACAATGTTGGGGCATTCTTCTCTCTGTCTGTCTCTCTCTACACCTTCCCCTTTCTTTCCTCTCCCACTTTCCTGACCCCTTGGTGGCTTTAGGTGGAGTTTATGTAACTGAGGCAGAACTTTCCAGCTTGGAACAGATCACTCGAAGATGGAGTGAAGGGAACAAGTACTAACGAGGGAGAGAAAGAAAGAAAAAATTGTGTCATGTTTAATTTTACACCCGTATAGGGCCTGAGGGCGAATGGCCCCTCACCTAAAACCTCATTATTCCATGGCCTCTCGGTCCAAACACACATATGTAAGCATATATTTATATCAATCTCCCAAGCAGTAACAAATATGCAAAATTCTATTGAAAAGCAGGAATGTGAGAGTCCTAGTCTGCCCTGGATTAAAGTCAAACCAGGCTTTCCCCACTCGGAGCAGAGTGCAAAGCTGCTTGCAGAATGCACACCAGCTGCACTGGATGGGACGTCGCCATGTGCACTTGTGTGTGAGTGTATATGATTATGCGTGTGTGCATCTGCATGTTAGAAACACTTCAGCAATCGAGCCAGTAAGCACACGCCACCGCACAAAACACGTGGGATGAATCACGTCTTGCATGCAGGTTATCAATCAATCCATCTAACTTCGGAGCAAGATATATTAGGCTAATAGTCCTGTAAATCCAGGCAGCAGCTCTTGACTTAAGCTCTGAGACTTTAACAAGTAACCCCCCCCCCCCCTCCCCACCTCACTCGCTTCCAGCATTTGCAAGTCTAGCAGCCGTCAGCATGATGGGAAGGGGTCTGGATGTCCTATTATGTAGCCTAGACATTACAGGTCTATGAGTATGACTTTCCATATTAAACACCTCAAGCTGTCACAATGGAAAATGAAATGGAGACTGACTGGAATCTAGACTAAGATGTAGGCTGGGAGTTAACACAAACCTCCCCCCCAAAAGTGGCGGCCGGGGACACATGGTCGTGCATCAAGCCAAATTTATAGCGGTGTCACTTGTGAAAAGGAACCGAGCTTTGAGCAATTAAATGGGTCGCATCAATTCTTCTTGGCAAGTGACAGTCTATATCCACAGGGATATAGACTGTGGTAATTTGAGCTTCACTGTCTGTCTGTTCGGCCTCTTCATCTTTGAGATAATGGCTGAGTTTCCCAAAGGAAATATGCATAGTGAGTGGGCGTGTGGTTCTTCTCAACAACACCCCCTTTCACTGTGAACATAGATATTCCGTGCCTAGATGTGCCACGCAATGGTAGGCCTGAGGCCTGGTATGGTACCGGCCTACCATACCGGCCTGACCCGTCAATAAAAGAATGCTGAATTAACAAGCTGGTATTGGTAACTTTGACTGCACAATAGCCTCCCATTTAACCTCCTTGTATATAGGCCTATATTTATTAACCCACAATCGAATGTTATTATATTTAATTCACTTGCACAGTGTTTTCATATAGGCCTACATTTACCATGCCGACATCACTTCGCATTTAATTTAATAATATTTGGACTGCTGGACAGCTGACAGTAGGCTCTCTTCACTCTTAAAAACAAATAATATATTTCGTCAACAAATACAAGCTAGACTCAAATGTTAGGAATGGACTAGTGGACAAGATATCCAGTATGTCATTTTACAATTAGTTGCATGCTGAAAATAGCCGATGTACAAACTCGTAATGAGCGCGTCGCGCTCATTACGACGGTATCAAGGCCCGCCAAAATAGATTTTGTTCGACTAAATCAACTGTAGAGTCGACTAAAGTCTTATAATATTCAGTCGACTAAAACTAGAACATTCCGGGAGACTAAAATGTGACTAAAACTAAATAAACTATTCAAGAGACTTTACGACTAAAACTAAAACTAAAATGTGCTGCCAAAAACAACACTGGTATGTACTAGGTACAGTAAAAGTATTCCGGCGTTAATAAGTAATATGGCGGCTCCATCCAACTGCAGTGTTTCAGAGTGTTTGTGTGGCTGCCAGTGGACCTCTTGTTCACCTGCTGGGCAGAGATTCAAAGGCTCCTGAGTGTTGAGAGCTTTATGTTGTGGTCCATATTTATCAGGCGGTGCAGTGGTGTAAAAAGTGTACTGCAAAGTTTTACTGAAGTGAAAGTATCAATACTGCAGAAATACTCAGAATTGCACCCTGAAAAGGTATTGCCATCAAAATGTACTTAAAGTACCAAAAGTGTTCACAAATAAAAATCCTTTGAAAATTGCTGATCTACAAGCTCACAACGCGTCGGAAAGCGAAGCGTTGTGAGCTCGTAGATCGTCTATTTTCAAATGGCCAAAGCATATCTAGCCTAGGGATAAAGTGGTTAATGCATGTTTTATAATAATAATCTGAATTAGTAGTAATTAGTAACTAAAGTTTTCAAATAAATGTAGTTGAGTAAAAAAAGCCTCTGAGATGCAGTGTATTGAAAATTGAAAATACTCCAGTAAAACAAAAAAATATAAAATAATTGTGCTTAATTACTTGAGTAAATGTACTTAGTTACTTTCCACCACTGGTCCCATGTATGTGCACCTGGTGTGTCTCCTCACCGCTCCACTGCGGAGGGCCCGAGTCTAATTGAGATTAGTGAAACGTTTCATTCTGTATGTTGGCGGTGAAAGTTGGAACGCTCACACGTTTATTACAGGAGGTGGGGAAATTTCATAGTATTACCGTTTTATTGCCAACTAAATGCTCTGCTTACAGGTGCTTGAGGTTGTAAAATGGCTAATCTTAGGCAACACAGTGTTATTTGGTAGCCAAGAAATAATAGCAGCATGCATTAAATATTAGCATAAGAGCAGCGCTCGCGTTTTAGCACCCCATTAGCACAAGAGGGGAATTCTTTCAGATCGCCCACGAACACACTCCGCCCCATGAGCGTGGAAAAGCCGCCTGTGTGTGCACACGCGTGCGTACATACATGCATGTGCTCAAGATGTGTGCATGACATGTGCGTATATGTATGTATGCATGTTTATGCGTAGGCGTGTGCGCGCGTGGGTGCACGTTTAGGTGAACGTGTGCATGCATGCAACTGCACATCATACAATCTCATGGAAAATGCACATGCAATGAAAGCGCCTTTTGGGATGCATTGTGTGCATATGTTATCGCTTTGTAGCTTGCAGGTCTCGGTGCTTTGTGCCTCTGAATCTACATATCTCCTCCATTCCCTCGTGTGTGTGTGTGTGCGTGTGTGCGCGCGTGCGCGCGCGAGTGTGAGGATTTATACCCTAAAAACAAACAAATGTACACATATGCACAGTCGAGTCCATTTGTATCCAGTCCATTTGTAACTCTCGACACATGACACTATATACAAGTGGAACGGATCCAGTCGGTTACGTTTGTACACTCTCAGAGTAAAAATGACACTCTGACGTTTTTATTGTGTGCGTGTGTGACTGCGGCTCATATGTATGTGCTTCCACCGCCCCAATCCGAAGTAGAGGTGATGAAAGCACTCTCCGTGGGCCTCATAAGGCACGGACCTTTTTCCAATTAGCCCGCCTGGTTGGGCCCACTGGTCCTCAGATCCAAATCTGACCCAGACATAACACCCACCCCGTCCTGTTCGAGAGAGAGAGAGAGAGAGAGTAATTGAGAGAGGGAGAGAGCGATCAGTCTAAACCTGTGTGGCGTATTTCTGGATGGCGTCTGGTCCTCTCGTGCTGCAGGTCGCCACGCCTGGCCCTTTCGACTGTCGTCACTCACACAAATACGTCTCCGGCGCTATTAGCCAGCGTAGAGGACAATCATATGGTTCCAGTAAGGATTAATAAGGCAGACAGATTTTGCTCCCTGCGGCTGTGTTACAACCACATAACACGCAGACATGTGCACGCACGCACACACACACACACACACACACACACCACACATGGATGCATTTACAGCCACACATATATCAAATCTCTTGTCTTTTCCGATTCCTTTCCAGGTCTGTGTCTGCCAGAAGTGTGTCTTTTGTCAACAGAACAGAATGTTGGTTTTGATAAACAGCATTGTTGCTCATTGTCACCGAGCAGTCTCGTTGGGTTTGTTAGTCTTTCCTGCCACTAGCGTCGATCCCAGCATGCCAAAGGCTTATGTTTCATGCTAACGACGAGGCCATGTAGTTTGTTGATGCATACGGAGTCCAATAATGTACTTCCTATCCTTTGTTTTTTCAATATTAATCTGCCTCATTGATTGGACATTCCATCTACGCTCACTCAAAAGGATGTATTGTTTAGAAAGCAGTGCAAATGGAGAACAATGAAACGTAATCAGCAGGATACTATAGATAGAGCACAGTCACCCCTCCCCGCGCGACAGGCGTACAGCTGGCGGAACGGCTCAGCCTGGTATTCCTAAACGTAACCTAAGTAAACTGCTTAAACGGTTAAATCTAACCTTATTCCTAACCGTGAAGGTATATTCAGTGATTTCACTTAATTCAAATATCACTTTTTTTTTGTTTTGTTGTGATAATCATCCCTACTATAGAGTGTGCTGACCATATAAGGAGTTCCTCCCTGTCCCCAGTTAACCCCTGGGGGTCAAAAAACCTTAGGTTTCGTTTTTGGCTAGGTGGCCCAGCCTTCCAGCCAATCATGATCGAGCGGGGGCGGGCATTGGTGTGAGTGCTGTTGGCCTGTCGCGTGCGTGTCGTGTGCCCCCACTGTAGTGCATGCATGTACACATCTTGTCACCAGGGTGGACCAGGGGGTTTTCCAAATCACTGAATGCTCCTTTAAGCTCAGTAAAACAGTGCCAAACCTAACCTAAACTTAACCCGAGTTAAACTATATTGCCTAACCCTAAACTTATTTCTAACCTTTCTAACAAATACAAGACTACAAGAACCCCCCCACACACCAAGCGGTCAGGTCGGCGGGAAAAAAAATCCCTTTTTCTTTTCTTAGCTCATATTGGTTCCATGTTGTGTAGCGCATATAGCATGGAGATGTGCAGTGATTCGCGGCGGACATAAAAGCTCAAATCCGATCTGGAACGGTCTCGGAGCGCGAGAGTGTTTTGGACGAGATGTGATCTCTACCAGGATCCTGACGGGAACCGCAGCGGAACGTCCCACGTCGAGCTTCACATATCTTTATTTCTTTGGCACGTGCAAACAAGTACAAGGAGATGTCGGTGTGGGAAAGATGAGGCCTGACATGCAACTCGTGAGGGGAGGATGAGGACAAGGACTCTTTCATGGATATAGTTGACCGGATTGTTATGTCTTCAGTCCACAGTGGACAGTATTAGCTATGATCTTTCAATAGCTCTGGAACAAATGGTTTAAAGTTTTATTTTGCCAATTGAAAAGAGAATTAAAATGTATTATGAAGGCCTTCATAATATCACTTTAAATTTTTCCGTAATGCTCAAATCTGTCTCACGACCATGCCAAAAGGCCGGTAAAATGAATTCAATCAAAAGTAATTGATTTGTCCGTACTGGACACATGCATGCCCGAGAGCATAAGCAGTATAATGACTGGACGTGATTAGGGCGGTGTTGTTGATACCTGAGGCTAAAGGCATCCACCATCACCATGGCTATAGGGTCTATTGGGGTGCAAGGGTGGTAACCAGAGTTGCGAGGGTGGGACCGACGTCCTGGAACCTCAAAGAGTGGACTGTTAAGACACACAGCCCCTCATTTACACACAGCCCTGCGTGGTCGACTTTTACAACGAGGGGCCTCAAAAAAACATGCTCCGTCACTACTACTCCACCTCAAAAAATAAAATAAGAAATGTGTGGACAATTTCTCTCACACCTCTATTCCTGCATGTCACCTCGGCAACACAGAAAATATACAGATATACATACCTGTGCAAATTCACATTTATTTATAATTTATTGACTAGTTGTCAGTCAATAAATTATGTGCACGCACACACGCACACGTGTGTAATTATACAGATGTATACACACACACACACACACACACGAACACACGAATATACACTTTGACGTGTTGTGAGGCAGGGCAGGGTTGTGGTGTATGCTGGGTTGGAGACGTCATACCGGCACTGGGGGGCGGGGCAGGTGATGGAGTGGTGTGTCACACTGATTGGTTCAGTGTTGTTTTTTGTCATTTCTCTTGAATAGTTTTCACTTGGTTTTAGTCACCCTTCCCTCCACATTTTAGTCACCAGGAATGTTTTAGTGTTAGTCTAGTTTTAGTCGACTAAATATAAAATAAGATTGTAGTCGACTAAAATGTATTTTGGCGGGCCTTGATGCCGTCTTAATGGCTGATTTTACACTTGCTGAAAATAGCAGATCTACAAACTCACAAAGCGTGATGCGTTGTGAGCATGTAGATCGGCTATTTTCAGCATGCAACCAAGTCTAAAATGATTGTACTGGATCTCTTGTCCACTAGTCCCTTTCTAACATTTTAGTCTAGTTTTTATTTGTTGACGAAAATGTCAGTATATATATTTAGTTTTAGTCATCATAGCTTACACACACACACACACACACACACACAGTCACACAGTCACACACTGAAACTGCCTCAGGGCAAAACAAAGCTGGGACAAAGTACATCTCTTTTTAGAAGATTGTTCATTCAGTTTCCATTTCGTTCGAAATCAACACCGTTTGATTTGGTTTTCTACTTTGGAACATATTAGCAATAACATCTCCTCTGGGAGAACATGTTAGTGAAAGCACTGCTCTGTTAGCAATAACATCTCCTCTGGGAGAACATGTTAGTGGAAGCACTGCTCTGGGAGAACATGTTAGTGAAAGCACTGCTCTGGGAGAACATGTTAGTAAAAGCACTGCTCTGGGAGAACATGTTAGTAAAAGCACTGCTCTGGGAGAACATGTTAGTGAAAGCACTGCTCTGTTAGCAATAACATCTCCTCTGGGAGAACATGTTAGTGAAAGCACTGCTCTGGGAGAACATGTTAGTGAAAGCACTGCTCTGGGAGAACATGTTAGTGAAAGCACTGCTCTGGGAGAACATGTTAGTAAAAGCACTGCTCTGGGAGAACATGTTAGTGGAAGCACTGCTCTGTTAGCAATAACATCTCCTCTGGGAGAACATGTTAGTGAAAGCACTGCTCTGGGAGAACATGTTAGTGAAAGCACTGCTCTGGGAGAACATGTTAGTGAAAGCACTGCTCTGGGAGAACATGTTAGTGAAAGCACTGCTCTGGGAGAACATGTTAGTGAAAGCACTGCTCTGGGAGAACATGTTAGTGAAAGCACTGCTATGCGCTAACGGGGGTGGGTGGGTCGAACAAACGGCGAGAGAAGAAAAAACATAATGGGCATAGAATAATAACTCATGTGAGGGGAGGTGTCGTGGAGAATTCCGGAGACTGAACATAAGCGGACAATTATAACGAGCTACCGTCAATCACCATATCGCAACCCTCCGGGGCCGGGGGTCTCCCTTCCTCTCTCTCTCTCTCTCTCTCTCTCTCTCTCTCTCTCTCTCAATTCACACCTTGGAGACGCACAGTGACTCACACCCCAACAGCAACCAACACTGGGCTCCTAAAAGTCATCAGATACCCATGATTCAACACCTGTTGAAACCTAACATTTGTATTTTTGTTGCACGTGTAATGCCCGGGGACTTGAACCGGCGGGTCTCTAAAGGGACGCTAAAAGCCAAATGTCTTAACCACTAGCCTAAAGGGGAATTTCCCCTTGGCCAGGGGAGATATTGGGCTTTTAGTCTTCAGGCAGAAGCTCTGAGCCATGCGTAGGGATGTGGAAATGCTGATTGATTGATTGATTTAAGTATTTATTAACAGTTTGCTGAATGGGTACATTTCATATGAAAGCACAACTCGATACAAAGTTTGCAGAATGGGTAGATTTCACATGAAAGGCTGTAACTGTGGTGGACGACACACTGATAAAGCATTACACTTATTTACAACAGGGTCCACCATTTAGAGACATACAAATATACACTTCTATATAAAAAACAGGAAATCATGTAAGGAGCTAAAAAGGGAAAAGAAAATTATACAGTAAGGGGGAGGAGATTTTATGTAGGCCAGTTTCCAATTGCAGCCGTGCGTAGGTGCCCTTTGAGAGCCGTTTGGAAGGAGTCAAGGGATTTGCATGTCTTAATGGCTGTTGGTAGGGCGTTCCACATTTTGGTGGCAAGAGTTGTGAACTTGGTTGACATTAAGGAAGTATTTAGACAGGTACATGGGTATCATGGCGTTGTAGCCAATCTTGTGGACCAGACCCGGAAAAGTAAGGAGGTACAGTATGTAGGACGTATAGTGAAGAAGGATGGATGGATAGGTTGACAGGTGTTTGGTGGAAAAGGCATTTTTGCAGGTAGAAAAGGCCACAAAGGGATGAGTGTGGTTGCATGTTACTTCTCAGAAGAACAGGATTTAGCAAAGCATTAAATGCTGTAATAAAAGCAAAACAAGCTGTGGAGGAATGAATCTGCAAGGAAAGAATGAGATCGAGGTGTCGGTGTCGCTACTGGGCAAAATGTATTGGATGTCACTATGAAGAGTGAGTCATTCATTAGCACCTCTTCACTGTGTTGCAGAAGCTCATAAATTTAAAATAAACTCTGCGTTCAACCCCAACATTTGCCCTCGATCCTACATTTGGAAAGCTATACCTTGTTATTTCCATGCACATGATTTATGTGCTCAGGGGGGCTTTCATGCGTGTGCCTCCTACTCTGACGGAGGTGTCCGTGTCCAGGGACGTGCACACATAGACATCAAAGGGGGCTTCAGCCCCTGCCCTTTTACCTGTCTGTAAAACAACTGCCCTTTCAAGACCACGAATGCAGCGTTTACTACATGGTGAAAGAAATGCAAATGCCTCCCCTTTCCATGCCATGCCGGAAGGCAGCATTCAGGAGAATTGCCTTTTCTCCGAAGTCTCCTGAACTTGAACACAGCATTTTGCATTTAACAAATTTGTTTAGAAATCCACGTCATACAATGCATCTCCACTAGCTAAAGAGTGCTGGCTTGTGCCCCGAAAATAGCTGATCCACAATCGTTGTGAGATTGTAGATCTGCTATTGTCCAAAAGTGCCTTCTTACGGGATTTCAGCCCCTGCCTCTACTCAACACTCTCTGCACGTCCCTGTCCGTGTCCCTGTGTGACACGTGCATCACACCACCACCTCTGGCACCACTCGTGTGGCGTGTGGGCGGGCGGGCGTTCCGAACGCTCCACACAGGCCACGCTTCACGACTCGTTGCCTCGCCTCTACCTCACGCCACCTCCTAGGGAGCTAGTATGACATCATGTTATGTTGGGGATGGAAATCCCTACTTGTTATGCCACAGGTGTGTCATCATCGCATCTCACAATGAACAATACTTTACCTGTGTCTGTAAGTGTGGTCATTGAATACTATATTAGGCCTAACATAAATCCCATTAAGACCCTAGGTCGATTCTAAAAAATAAAAGTCTTCCACAGTTTTATGAGAAATGTATGTTGCTATATCAGTGGTGCTCTAACTTTTCATGACCCCAATAATGAGTTGTCGGAACATGGAACAATGACATATTGTATTGTATTTTCCCTCTCTCTCTTTAACCCGGTCGATGCCAAATTTTGCACACACACTCCCTGTATGCCAACGATGAACCTCTGCACTGGATTTTCCAGAACGGCCTGTTATAGCGCCACTAGGAGGCCAGACTGACTTTTGTAAAACACATTTTTTATCAACCTGACCTGGCCTGTTGGAGAGCTGTGCCCCGAGGGGGCACAGCTCTCACAGCTGTATAATGCTTTATTTATTGAAATGTACTGTAACTCTGCAAACTGTTAATAAATATTTCAATCAAACATGTCAGCAGTACAGTACTTGTACTGGCATGATTGTCAGGCCATATTCATTGGCTGCCTACAGTGCCTAGTTGCCTACTCATACCGCATGACCCACAAGCCAGGTGTGGTCAATTGGCAATTAGTGCTGCTGCTTGATTAGTGCCTGCTGCTTGAATAGGTTGCATCAGTCATTCTTTTGAGTCCTCTGAGAGAGAAGTTGGACATATGATCTCACTGTCTAGTCAGAAGAGTTTGTTTTTCTTTTCCCTTGGACTTACTTTTTTGCGTGCAACTAAATGTGAGTACCTTTGTTGTAATGCTGTACCATTATTATTTGTAGTGTTGAGTTGAATTAGCTGCTAACAGACTTAAGTTTCTGTAGCCTATTATGAGAAAAGTTAATTCACTTGTGCTACAAATGTTTTCTGGATTTAATCACTTTTGTTATTTTGATATGGAATTGCAGGATATGATGTTGTCGGCAACCTTTCGTTTTGTCAGATTCCTTGCCTGGAACTGGAAGTAAAAGTTATTTCCAAAATGGCGTAGGCGTATGTGCATAGATCCTATATTGTTCTCGCATGGACGTTTGGCCCTGCCAGATGCATGGCAGAGCATTCAAACCGCTAGTATCTGTGGTGCGTGGTAGGAACGTTACCTCTGTGCTATGTTTGACATGTAGGGTGTATGTTTGACATTATTATTATTACCATTTTCCAAAGCATACTGTTTGTTTGCTGTTGCATTTTTGAGGAAGCCATTGGATGAAAGTCAAATTGCAGAGACTTGAAGCTTGCTTGAGATAGGTGATCAATTCAAATGGATTTATTAGCGTGAGAAAACATACGTTAATATTGCCAAAGCAAAAGTGGAACAATACAAAGAAAACTAAATCTCTCACCAAATATCAATAGCCTATATGATTATTGGTTTGTCAAAAAGTGTTGTTATTGTTGCAGATTTCACTTCCAGGTGGTAGGACTATATGAGTTCACTCTCATTGGGTAAAATTGGTATAGCGACCTGTAGAGATGGACAAGCAACCTACATTCCTTATGGGCATAAAATGGACAAGGACAGACGGATACAGGGATCCTCCATAATGTGCATAGTGTATGGGCACAAAAGGGACAGGCAGACAGGTGGATACAGTAATCTCCATACAAGTACGTGGACATAAAAGGGACACAGACAGATAATAGCTTCTCTGACATATTTCTGACTCCAGCATGTCAAATCTGGCGTACAGAGTGTAACTATAGTAGCATCAGCTGGCAGACTGGGCTGTATCTTAACCTGACTACCAGCCATCTGCAGGGTTGGTCAGCCAGTTACCATGTTTGTATGCAAGGGGCAAGGGCACAGATGTGGGAGAAGTGACCTTCACTGGCACTGAAAGATGAGGTCACTGTAGGAAATGGAAGAGGGAAATGGAATAGACCTGTGCTTGCCTGTGTGTCAGCTGCATGGGTACGAGCCAGAGGAAATGACATTGAAGGAAGCATGTCAGTCATGTCGGTCATCTCCCCATGTTGGCGGAGGGCCCAGGATTACATTAGATAATTGGCACTGGGTGAAAAAGTGGGTTACAAAAATTGTGGGATTAAAAAGAAAATTACTAGACTAGATTACTAGACAGTAGGCACGTGTCAATTGCTCACCGGGTCCTTTGTTCTCGATTTTTTAATTGTGCTGGTCAGTTAAGAGGGTGTGGTTATAACATGCAGATCTAATAATGTAACTCGGTAAGGGCTTATTTGAGCAGTGATTTGAATCATTTGTTTAGACTATAAAGCAGTGTGGTGTGTGTGAGGGCAGATTTCTTTTTTCCCCTCCTCAATTTCTAATTGGGATGCTGATGTCTGTCCTCTGACAAGCTCCTATATTGTTGGCCACAGCGGCGAGGTAATTGTCATGGAGATCCCGCAAAGTAATTATAAGGTCGGTGGTCCGAAATAATTGGCTTCTATTATCTTTGTCTGGATGACTGAGAGCAAACAAAAGCCATCTTCCAGGATAGGGGAACGGCGGTCAGCCCTCTGCCCTTGTACAGTGAACCTCTCTGGGGATGAAACCAGAGCGGGCTAGGCCCTGTTGTGGAACATCTCTGGATGGCTAGGATTAATTTGGTCTCAGATACTGTATGAGAGGGATTACACGACACACACACACACACACACACACACACACACAGAGCTTGGTAGATAATTTGAAGATACGTATAGGGAGTAGCCAGGATCACGGTCTGGTGTGGTGACATTATGTTTGAGTGTCTGTCAAGCATATTCATGTTTCTGTGTGTATCTCGGCATCTATACAGTATGTACTGTATACAGTATAAGTGTGTGTGTGCGTGTGTCTGTCCGTCCTGTGGCCTAATTACAGTGAAACCACAGGAAAACCCTGGATACATTCACTCATTCCAGAGCAGTGTTTGGCACAAACCACAGATTCATTTTCCACTTCTCCACATACATCCCATCCCAACCCCCACGATATCTCTTCATTGGCTTTGCGTTCTTTTCACTGATAGCTGCAATCCACTTCCAGTGACTTCACAATCCTTTTGACTCTCTCCCTCCCTCATGGTCTACACAGTCGTTCCCAAACGTTTCAGATCCAGACCCAAAAGAGAGATTAGATGTTTGCCCGGGACCCAAACCATGCAGGGCGGAATATAGCAGATCTTAAACGCTTGTAGATTGGCTACTTTAACTATACTACTTAATTTATTTTTTGTTTGATTTAACATACTGTATATACAATTTTTTGAAGAAAATAAATGTGCCACGAAGAAACCACCTAACTCCAAAATGATAATTTGTATATAATTAATATAATATTATATATTGAAAACAAAGCAACACTGCCTCGTCACAGTTGGTGTTGTGACTTTATATATTGTCAATTACTTGCATGCGTGGGGGAGAGGTGTTGGCTGCTTTAGCAGGCAATTTGAGGATCCAATGGAGTTTTGTCTGAAGTTTTTTAAGGGTGTTCAAGGGCATTGTAGGGTGTTCAGTAGCATTTCCTCCCGACAGCAACAATATATTAAATGTAGGTGAAAGAAATGGCATTTTTACTCGAGTCGTGAGTCATACAAAATTGGTCTGTGACCCACAAATGGGTCCTGAGTCCTGACCCTCTGTTGGGGAGACAGTGGTCTACACACTGGGCCCAGAGTCACCACAGAGCCCCAGCCCCAGCCCAGCCCATGAGCCCACTTTCCCTCATAAAAACTTTCAATCCTATTTCCCAGACGACGATGTTATGCTTGCACATTTCATTCCCCATGGAGTGCAAGCGAGAGGCTGGGGGAGGAGAGGAAGGGAGGGCGCGGGGGTGAAAAACACGAGGAGGACAGCGAGAGACGTTGCTTTCTTTAACGCAAAGATGTTAATTTCCTCTGCGATTCCTTACGGTCAGTGGACTGGGCAGCCCAGGTCACACGGTGCCCCACCCCCACACACGCACACCATCTTTCAACTCTCGTCCACCATTTCCCAACTTGGCTCCCCAAATATCGGAACGGTTTGCAGTACTGTAAGTGCAGCTGTGGTAACCCGAAGCGTCTCCCTGATGTGTTTGTGTTCAAAGGGAGAGCGTTTGACTCCTGGGCCAGGCTCTGGAGCAGAACTGAGGCTTAGGCCAGATAAAAAATCAACATTTCGTAATCTGGAGATTGCATTCAGATTTCCCCAATGCGTATTCAGATTTGTACACAGGAGTGCATTGGCAACAAAGCATCAGCACCTCTTAGAGTGTGAGCAGGGGCAAATATGGGTCCTAAACCAGGAGATATGAATGATTGAGTCCAAAACAGTGTTGATTTTGACAGCAAATTTTGATTTTAGTCACCTGGAATGTTTTAGTTGCGACCAAAGGTCGCAGTTAACTTTGGAATTGTGCATTTCCCGTCAGTCAGTGTATCGCTCAAAAGGAAGTTCCGGGTGATTGGACTACAAAACAATACTACAACATGACGTAGCGATATCATCCACTCCCGAGTCCCGACCGGATCATCAACCCGGCTAGGCTAACTGATACCTGTCCATTTAAACTCTAGACGGGCCTGCCGAAAAGTTTTGTTTTATTTGTTATTTGCGCGCCTGGCAGCCGGCGAAAACTAGAGTTCTCAAAAGGCCCGACCCTGTACCTGGGCCCTCATCAAACCCTGTACTCTCAAGACACGCTCTATATATGGCCAGTGCACACTGGCCACACTGGCCTCCGAGAGGCCTGTCACAATTATTTCATTCATTATTGAGGGTCCTCAGTCCATTACAATGGTTGAGAATCACTGCTAGAGCCGTAAAAATCTTCTCTTATGGGGGTCCCTGACATGTGAAAGTTTGGGAACCACTGCACTACAGTACCCTCTGTCTATTCCAATACATACGTAATGTGTATAAACTCAAAACGATTATTCAAGGTCACGGGATGCCTCCAAGTTAAGTTGACATCCTCATCACAGAATCATAAAACATATAAAAAATACAAAAAAATGCCATTGTGGTTGCATGTCAAAATGCAAAGTATTCTGGCGCACTGAGACCAAACATAACTCATCCCATCTGGGGGGGGGGGGGGGGGGTACAAGGACTGAGGAGGCGTCATTTAGATTATGCATTTGCGCCTCCATGGTTCTCATGCACAGTAGTGTTGTCATCAGCACCATTTGCTCCATGGTTCTCATGCACAGTAGTGTTGTCATCAGCACCATTTGCTCCATGGTTCTCATGCACAGTAGTGTTGTCAGAAGTCAGAGATGCTTATGAGACCATAGCGTTTAGAAAGGTCCTTGTGCTGTTTTTGTTTTCCTCCCCACTTTATTTTTATTATCCTCAGCCCTTATCATCGTCAGCCGTGCGTCGCTTCCTCCTGTGTGTAAAAGTAAAGTACCTCCCGGTTAGAGTAGTAACAGTGAGGTTAGTTAGTCTGCTGTTTTAGACTAGTCATTGGTTAGAGTAGTAACAGTGAGGTTAGTTAGTCTGCTGTTTTAGACTAGTCATTGGTTAGAGTAGTAACAGTGAGGTTAGTTAGTCTGCTGTTTTAGACTAGTCATTGGTTAGAGTAGTAACAGTGAGGTTAGTTAGTCTGCTGTTTTAGACTAGTCATTGGTTAGAGTAGTAACAGTGAGGTTAGTTAGTCTGCTGTTTTAGACTAGTCATTGGTTAGAGTAGTAACAGTGAGGTTAGTTAGTCTGCTGTTTTAGACTAGTCATTGGTTAGAGTAGCAACAGTGAGGTTAGTTAGTCTGCTATGAGGACGAGGAGCAATCTGTTTTAGACTAGTCATTGGTTAGACCAGTCATTAGTAACAGTGAGGTTAGTTAGTCTGCTATGAGGACGAGGAGCAATCTGTTTTATACTAGTCATTGGTTAGACCAGTCATTAGTCATACAACCTATCTCAAACCCTCACCCTAAACCTAACCTCCCACGGGGCAGCACACCTAAACCTAACCTTAACCAATGACTAGTCTAAACTAAGTATGCACCCCATATAGCCTACTTGATGATGACTCAGCTCTTTGGCCAGGAAAGATGAGTCATAGGGAGTGTTGTGTAATTGTCATTAAAGGCAATGGCAATGGCAATTTTGCGCGTGCAGGAGGAGCAGGGTAGCCCCCTGCTAAATCTTTGCTGACAGGCCCCCAGGTTTGATACTACCTACACAGAGGTGTATAAATAAGGCACAGATCAATGTCCCCTAGCACAGATCAATGTCCCCTAGCACAGATCAATGTCCCCTAGCACAGATCAATGTCCCCTAGCACAGATCAATGTCCCCTAGCACAGATCAATGTCCCCTAGCACAGATCAATGTCCCCTAGCACAGATCGTTTGGCCTGAGGTTGTTAATCACCTCCAAGCATTTTGTCTCCGGACAGAAGTGCAAATGTTCTTGCTGGAGTAATAGTTGAACCAGGTGTTCAATGTGGATTTGGAATTGTATAACATTCATGCAGCGCTGTGAAAAAAACCTGGGTTAATTTTTTGACACTCAATTACTGTAAATGAACACTCCGGATTTTGCTGTGCAGGCTCTCCTTGGGCAGTGGTGTAAAGTAACTAAGTACATTTACTTAAGTACTGTACTTGAGTACAAGCCATTTGGCCCCAAAATAATTTGGCGACCAACCCCAACCCCCCCCCCCCCCCCCGCGAGTCGAGACCCACGGGTTGAGAAGCCCTGTCCTACGCCACCAAAAGCCGGTTTCAAGCATCGCACTGCGTTGCACCACGTTATGAGCTTGTAGATCTGCTATTTTTGGCCTGGGACTCCGACCGCGTATAAGCCGGGGCATGAATTGGGCATTGAGTGCAGGGAAAGAGCACAATGATGGAAAGGCCAGAGTCAATTCCAGATATAGACGGAGACCAATACGTGTCTGACAATGGCGGTCGTATCCCATATCCTGCCATGCCGTCAATCACTCTCAGCATTACCCTCGGCGTCTCCGTAGACACTCGTTGGAGGCCTGCAGCAAAGCAAAAAGATAAAATACAGCGAGGGCGACCGAGTCCCTGCCCTTGGAATGCGCTTGCAGACATGTGCTTCATATGAGGCTGGACCGAGCCCATGTGCTGCTTTATTTTTCTAAAGCTGACACCCACTGGCATGTAACATAGCTGTGGTCCAACAGGGAGAGGCTTTTGCGGCGTCCAGAGTAGACCTCACCCCGACCGCCGGTGCGAGACGTGTGTGTGTGTGTGTGTGTGTGTGACTAAGTGTGCACTTACCCCCCCCCCCTCCCACACACACACACACACACACAGATGAACCTTTAGGCCAATCAAGTTAATGAATTAATTTAAATGTGATTGAAATGAGAGTGAGAGAAGAGATGCGGGTGTGAGAGAAGGAGAGATGATGCAAGAGAGAAAAGAGGGGTGGGGTGGGGTGGGGGTGGAGTAGGATTTGAGGGCCACCTCAATTGGCTAGTGTTACCCTGGCTGCTCGAGGGCCACCTCAATGGCTTGGGTTACCTCGGCTCAGGATTCCTCCCTTCCTCTGTTCCTTCTTGTTTTTCCTCCACATGGACAGGAAAGCCCTCCCTCTCTCTGAGCAGAGAGAGAGAGAGAGAGAGAGGTCTTATCCTTAAGAAAAGCACATTTATTTGTACTGTACCTGGTCTTCACCAAGCTTCTTGCTGTGAGATAACCACACACTTCTACCTTCAACTACTCTTCTTTCTTCCCCCTGACTCTTTCTTTCTTTCTCCGCCTGCCACTGGTGTTTTCCCTCTGTTTCTCAGCTCCTTTTCTTGTCTGCAAATGTGCAAACATGTCAGTGGTAATGCATGTTGATAGCGGCCTTTTGTCCAAATATTTCCACTGTAACTTTAACCAAGAAATCGATGGCAAATCCGTTTAATCGTGCTGTTTGCTGAGGTGGCCACAAATTCCTGCTTTCCTTGGCTACTTGGCAACAACCTGTTTAAATATACACCCCGCTCTGTGTTTAGAGTGGGGTCTAGGATTTAACCCTTCAGCAAGCCAGCCATCACACCTGATGGGAACAGATAGGCTGAATCCATTCAAGCTGTCATTCAGTGTGTGTGTGTGTGTGTATAGTGTAACCCACACACACACACACACACTCGTTTGAAACGCTGTGTGTGCACGCGCAACTGCATTCATTTGAATGAATCACATGAGAGTGGATAATTCCAATATAATGCAAGAGTTTATATATACATCATTACTGGTTATTACCATGTCTCTGTTAGTGTTCACTGCAATCCATGCACTTGTACAAACACTCACAGGAAAACCCTCGCTCAATTGAGAGCAGTTCTTGCACAAAAACAAACACGCACACCACACACACACACACACACACACACACACACACACACACACACACACACACACACAGAGTGGCTGGATGCTAACCGCAAGGTTGCCAGTTCGAACCCTGTGGGCTCCCCCAGAGTGTCGAAGTGGCCTTGAGCAAGACTCTGAACCCCTAATTGCTCCTGATGTGCTGGTTGGTGCCTTGCATGCATGGTTTCCGCCGCCATCGGTGTATGAATGTGTGCGTGTCTGTGAATGTAATCTATGTGAAGCGCCTTAGATAAAGGCGCTATATAAATGCACAATTTACCATAGTTATTAGTTGCGTGCCAGTGTTGTTCTTATGCACCGTAAGTAGCAGATCTACAAGCTCACAACACGTTGGCGCGTTGAGTGAGCTCCTTCGGTGCTATATTCAGTGCACAATACCGGGGGCAGTATAACCACTTAAGTACTTTTACTCCACTACATTTATTTGAAAACGTTAGTCACTATAATTCCTTTGTAGATTTGGATTATTATTGCAAAACATGTCACATTAACCATTTCAGCCCTATACATTTGGTCCATTTGAAAATGGCCGTTCTACAAGCTCACAATGCGTCACATCGTGAGCTTGTAGATCTGCTATTTCCCAAAAAGATCTTTACACATTTGAAGACTTGAAATGGGACATTATTCTGCACAATGAATACTTGGACTTTTGCTGCCAATTCGGCCAATTTGGTGCCAATTATTTTGTACTTTTACAGTGCATTTTGATTTCCGTACTTTTACTTAGTAACAGAGTTCTACATTGCAGTATTGCTACTTTTACCATAACATACCATAACATTTGAGTACTTTTTACCCCACTGACCACTTGGGAAAAGCTTTCGCTGCATGCAAATGGCCGACCGACAAGCTCACAATGTGTCGACGAGGCGCTATTCGCTTTTCTCCACAATAGCAGAAAACAGAAAAGACAGTATATCGTAGAGCCCTAGGGACTCCACTCAACCATATGGGGTTTAAGTGAGCGTGATATTTATGCACAGTGGGTGTTTTTGTCCAAATGCAGGCAGGCATTTGGTGCTTTGATAAGCCATTATGTGGCAGGGTAGAGAAAATGGGAAAATAATGGCACACACACACACACACACACACACACACACAGGAATCCTTTCCTAATTGTATAACCCTAACTCCACTAATCTTTTTTTTAATTTTTTTTTACCATAAAACAACCGATTTCTAGTTTCTCACATTCTGCTATATTTGCGGGGTCATTTGGCCCTCACAACTATACACACACACACACACACACACACACACACACACACACACACACACACACACACACACACACACACACCTCCTCATCCTTTCCC
The DNA here is from genome assembly GCF_963924005.1 of Protomyctophum bolini. Taxonomy (NCBI): domain Eukaryota; kingdom Metazoa; phylum Chordata; class Actinopteri; order Myctophiformes; family Myctophidae; genus Protomyctophum; species Protomyctophum bolini. Next base: position 20,163,547 of record NC_137878.1, read on the forward strand.
TCACACATATGATCCCAATTATAGCAGCCTGCCTTGCAAACAGCCCCACTCTTCCCAATAAGAAATATTATGATTGTGGGACTTTGGGGGAACTGAAAATGTGCCACCCTGTGGTGTGCACGACACGTGCATGTGCGTGAGCACGCAAAGCACGTGCACACTCCTAATCATACTTTGCATGTACTGTAGTACACACACATACACACAGACACAGACACACACACACGCGCGCAGTTCTCATCTGCAGCCCTTTCCTTACACAGCCACAGATGTTCCCTCTCAGAGTGATCTCCAGGATTTGGGGAGCGTTTTGAAGGGCTGGACTGATGGCGCGCTCCAAAGCCCCAGAGATTTCAGCGGCGGGCCTCCAAAGGGTATTTGTCCTACCTGCTGAACTCTGCAGACATGCTGAGCTGGTGCTGACCATGGTGTTTGAAGGAGGGAAAACGGGTGTGTGTGTGCACATGTGTGTGTGCGTGCGTGTGTGTGGGTGTGCGAGCGTGCGGTTGTGAGTGGAGATGTGTGGTGAAACTTGAAGCCTGATTTATGCTTGGTTGTACGATGGTGTCCCGTGCCAAAAATAGACGATCAACACACTCATAATGCCATGTGATGTGATACGTACGTTTTTTTTTGCCACGGTATAAATCAGAGAACAGATTATAAATCAGGCTTTGTTCCTACACTAATGTCTATACATTTATTAGGGCGAAACACACAGGCCATCTCCTACTCCACTCGTCTCTTTTTTTAGGTGTTCAAAGCACATAGTCAAACTGATTCACCTTTAACCCTATGCTGATCATTGTTGGCAGCATGCAGACTGTATCAGAAAGACGACTGACAACTTGACCAGGTTTTCCCATATCGTTACTGTTGGGCAGAAACCTTGTATCTCCATATTTCAGGTTTTTACACGTTTTCTTTTCCCGGAAATGAATGGCCTACCTCATTGTACAAGAGTTGAAATGAATGGCCTACCTCATTGTACAAGAGTTGAAATGAATGGCCTACCTCGTGGTACAAGAGTTGAAATGAATGGCCTACCTCATTGTACAAGAGTTGAAATGAATAGCCTACCTCGTGGTACAAGAGTTGAAATGAATGGCCTACCTCGTGGTACAAGAGTTGAAATGAATGGCCTACCTCGTGGTACAAGAGTTGAAATGAATGGCCTACCTCGTGGTACAAGAGTTGAAATGAATGGCCTACCTCGTGGTACAAGAGTTGAAATGAATGGCCTACCTCGTGGTACAAGAGTTGAAATGAATGGCCTACCTCGTGGTACAATAGTTGTGACAACCTTTCTATTTCCACGGACCGGCTGACGATTCATAAAATGTTTACGTACCTGGGGGGCGCATCATCGTAACACGGAAAAGACAGTTGACTGGCCTCAAGTAGCCTACCCGCTGCTATGCTATTATATCAGAACATAATGTTATATCATTGTCATTGACCATATCATTGACCCTGGTGACGCACGGTTGTACTGTAGATTCGGGAACACTTGGGATTCCCTTCTCGCATACCAGGACAGGTACACGTACCAGTGGGACATACCAGGACAGGTACACGTACCAGTGGGACATACCAGGACAGGTACATGTACCAGTGGGACATGTTCCGCATACCAGGACAGGTACACGTACCAGTGGGACATGTTCCGCATACCAGGACAGGTACATGTACCAGTGGGACATACCAGGACAGGTACATGTACCAGTGGGACATACCAGGACAGGTACACGTACCAGTGGGACATACCAGGACAGGTACACGTACCAGTGGGACATACCAGGACAGGTACATGTACCAGTGGGACATACCAGGACAGGTACACGTACCAGTGGGACATACCAGGACAGGTACACGTACCAGTGGGACATACCAGGACAGGTACATGTACCAGTGGGACATACCAGGACAGGTACATGTACCAGTGGGACATACCAGGACAGGTACATGTACCAGTGGGACATACCAGGACAGGTACACGTACCAGTGGGACATACCAGGACAGGTACACGTACCAGTGGGACATACCAGGACAGGTACATGTACCAGTGGGACATACCAGGACAGGTACATGTACCAGTGGGACATACCAGGACAGGTACATGTACCAGTGGGACATACCAGGACAGGTACATGTACCAGTGGGACATACCAGGACAGGTACACGTACCAGTGGGACATACCAGGACAGGTACACGTACCAGTGGGACATACCAGGACAGGTACATGTACCAGTGGGACATACCAGGACAGGTACACGTACCAGTGGGACATACCAGGACAGGTACACGTACCAGTGGGACATACCAGGACAGGTACACGTACCAGTGGGACATACCAGGACAGGTACACGTACCAGTGGGACATACCAGGACAGGTACACGTACCAGTGGGACATGGAATATTTAGGAATATTTAGCCTATGAAAAGTATTAACAAGAGCCTGGGACTAAATACTAACTACCTTGGATCCATTGGATCTGTTGCTGCAAAAGTAAGGGTTTTGGACAGTTAGTGGTGGAAAAAGTACTCAAATGTTTTACTGAAGTAAAAGTATCAATACCGCAATGTAGAAATACTCCACCAAAAGTACCAACAGTTTAATCTGCATAAGTTTTCAAATAATCCTAGTGAAGTAAAAGTACAACATTTGCCTCTGAGATGTAGTGGAGTAGAAGTAATTAGAAATACTAGAAATAGTAAAAGTTAAAAAAAATACAAATTTACTTGTACAATGTTGTACCAGTACTTAACCCGTTTAAAAAATGTCTTCAAATCCTGACAATTTTCTGAATAACCTCATGTTTCTAATCAGTGGTCCTCAATATTTCATGTCAAGGACCCGCAAAGATTTGAGTTAAAAACGTTTGCTCTGAAATAATATATATAAGATTTGCGCCACATTTTCACGAAAATAGCAGATCTACAAGCTCATAGAGCTTGTAGAACTGCTATTTTTCAACAGCTATAAGTATAACATAATGCTTATAACACCAATAGTAGTATAAGTACAAATACTTTAAATGTACTTGGTTTCTGGGCCGACATCAGTGACATGACCCCTCCATAGCCCTCTTGCAGTAATGGCTCTTTGTGGATGGTTGTGCAATTGTGTCGTTCCAGGTAATGTTTAGTGTTGAGTTGGCTTGATTGAGTGAGCTTTGATTTTTCAGAGTCTGTCTGGAAGCTTTTTTCTTTCTTTTCTTTTCTTTTTTTTTTGGCAATTTCCCACTGGCAACATGCCTCCGATACAGATGTTTCCTATTGCCTAATTGGAGAGACTCTAAATCGATGCCGTTCTCATCTTTTATGTTTCTCCTAATCACTTGTTGTGTTTTGTATAGATCTGGTATGTCAGACGTGTATGTGGAGAAAGTTCCCGATATATAATATAAATGTGTGTATGAAAATTCATTAATGAACCCGAATCACTTGTTTAGATCGGCTCAGTGCTTTAATTTGTTTATTTTTGTAATTTATTTCTAGATATAAGATAAAATAAAATATATATTTTTTACGAATGCTGACCGTTAACCGGGTGGGCATGTGTCCCATTGTGTAATAATGCCGTTTATAAGTTATTGGAAATGGCCTCACTGCGGGTGGCGCAGACTAAAAAACATTTAACCGGGCAAAATATGCAGCGCATTATCATTTATTGTTTTCTGACATCATGTCTTTATGTACCAGCTGGCAATGGTTTGGATTTGACAGTTACAACACACAAGGACACATTGGTAAACCATACCATAAATCTACTCAAAACAGACTCAACCGACAGAAAAATCTACATAAGTTCTCTTTCTCTCTCCCCCCTCAAATTTAGCTGTGGGAGAGTTCTGAACGATAAACAGATTTTGGAAATGGAGACGAGGTGACTTTTACCTACTTGATAGTCACTGAACAGCTGTCCATTTTGGCATAATCAAAGAACTATTATGTGAAATGCCGCAATCAATAATGGAGACAAACTAATACACGATAACAAGAACTTTGGTATCCACTTAATGAAACGGTTTGGAAGCCGTCCCGGGCCTCAATCAATATCCCAGTCCAGTCCAATTACACAGGGCCTTACAGTATGCGTTTCCCATGTTCCCACTATATACTTATATTATAGCTGCCGGATGGAAACCTTCAATGTCCAAAACTGTCACTTATAAGAAAATGGTAAGGAATCTGTGTTCTAGTGGATCCATTGAAGCCAAGCTCTTATTAACACTTTTTTTTTGGTTAAATATGTATAAAACTCACAGCCATACTTAACTACTTTCAACCTGGTTTCCGGATTATGGGAACTGGAGAGCCGAGAGCGGTGCCCGTCGTTGGGCCTACTTGAAACGATGCAAGTTAGAAATGCATGCCCCACCTGGTTATTATGTCTCTGTCCCTTTTATGCCCATACATGGAGTTCTATGTGGACATCATGTGATGTGAACTTTGATTTTAGTTTTACTCATAGTCTCTTGAATAGTTTTCATTTAGTTTTAGTCACATGTTAGTCACCTGGAATGTTTTAGTGTTAGTCTAGTTTTAGTCTTCTAAAGGTTAAAAGATTTAAGTTGACTAAAACTACAGGTAATTTAGTCGACTAACATTTATTTTGGCGGGCCTTGATGCCGTCGTAATGACTGATTTTACACTTGCTGAAAATAGCCGATCTACAAGCGTGTGTTGTGAGCTTGTTGATCGGCTATTTTCAGCATGAAACCAAGTGTAAAATGACTGGATCTCTTGTCCACTAGTCTCTTCCTAACATTTTAGTCTAGTTTTATTTGTTGACGAAATGTAGCTCAATATAGCACATCACAACGAATCGCTATGCGATTACTGCAATCAGCTACGTATAGATCGGCGACATTCACAGCATTTGCACGATAATGTCATACGACGAGTATAAAATAGATAAAAAAACAAGATGTGGAGATACAAGGTTTCTGCCCAACAGCAACGACATAAAAACGAGATGCGCTTAGTATCACTGTGATCCAGCTGCATAGTAAAATCTTTTTTCTTCTGCGATGGCATGCTTTGATTCAAATCTAGAGGGGAGTGGAATACATTTTTGTAGGCATTCCCATTTTTCGGGGTGTTGCACGGGCTGTGGTCAATTTGGCCTTCAGCTCCATCTTCCTTTTGCGATGATTTCTGAACGCAGAAGACGTTAGCGACTCGACGATTCCCAACATTTACATGCATACAGGCAACAGGACTGGTTGCCGTTCAGCTGTGGCGGGCAGCTCGGAGCCAAAAAATCGGTGGAGTCGAGCCATTCCAGTTCTTGATTATACACTGCAACTATCAGGGCACTTAATGGTATTGTAAGCCCACTGGAATCAAAACAGCCAAGAATGTGTAAAAAAGAAAACAAAGTATTCAAGGTCGAAACAAATACAACCGCGATAATGTTTTGTTTGTGAGTGCACAATCAAGACGAGCAAGCAAGCTTTCACAATTTTAAGTTATGTAACCCTGTTCTAAATCAGCAGTGCTTATTGCTGATGAAAAATACCAGTGCTGGATCTCTATATCTACTAAAAAAAATAATCTAGTGTTAAATTAACTGAGTTGGTAAACAGGATAACTTTTACACTTTCAGAGTTAAATAAGCACGCTGGATTATGACTGTGTAGCTTCCAATATGTTTCCATTTTCGTCCTCAGAACCCGCACTGGAAACACGAGGGCCCCGGCCAAGAGCGTTTTTGAAACAAGCGCATATGACCGAACCTTACAACTTACAAACATGTTTTTATTCTCACCAACACACACACACACACACACACACACACACACACACACACACACACACACACACACAGAGAATGGAAAAAGAGAGAGCCGAGCTCGCCATGACTTACCTCTAATGACGTGTCTTTAAATAGACCAATCCATGGCAGGGTCTGCCTTCCCGTGACGAGAAAAATACACAACAGAGTAAAGCGTTGTTAGTTTGGGCCTCCCTTTCAGGTCTGAACAGTGCATGGGACCTCTTCTGGTGGACAACCATATTGACAGTACAACTATTAACCAGTGGTGGGATTTTCAAATGTATAAAAATCTTTTGAAAATAGAACATCTACAAGCACACAATGGGTCGCATCGCAACACATTGTGAGCTTGTAGATGTTCTATTTTCAAATGGCTGAAATGCATAGGGCTGAAGTACTTAATATATGTTTTGTAATAATAATCAAAATCTACAAAGTAAGTAGTAACTAGTTTGCAAATATGTAGTGGAGTAAAAGTACAATATTTGCCTCTGAGATGTAGTGGAGTAGAAGTAAAGGTATTGGAAATTGGAAATACTCAAAGTAAAAAATAAATACCTCAAAATTGTATTTAGTTACCACTGTTAACGAGGCATATTAGCTCTCTGAGGTTAATGTCGCTCTGGATTAAGAGCGTCTGCTAAATGCCTAAATTGTAAATTGTAAATTGTAATGTCCGTTGTCCCAGTACCAACCAATGCCTCTACAGAGAAGAACGGCCTACAGTGTAATTTCAGTATGTACGTCATGGACATAACATTGACACATTGTGGTCTGCAACTTTCCTAAACCGACAGTTATTAGTAAAAATGTATTTGCGCATCTTTCCGCTGAAGCTGTACTGTAGCTGCATCAGTATCAATCAATTTGCCTTCTTGTTTTGTGCCCTATGGGTGATCACTTAGGTTGTGATACATGAGTTCTATACCCTGCTTCCACCAAATGCCTTTGTTTCTGTGGTTCTAAAATTTTCCACTGAGTCAACATAGAATGTAGCCCCCTCTCTCCAGGCTGTGGTGTGTGTCTGTGTGCACACACACACACACACACACACACACACACACACGTGCGCGTGTCCGTGTCTGTGCACCCATGTGCTTCTAAAGGCTAAGGATGGGATTCATTGAGGTTTGAAATGGGAAACAGACTAGCAGAAAGTCTTCCAGGGGTGATTATATCTGTGGGATAGTGGGGTCCATCCAAATGTGTGTGGTGTCTTTGTCTCTGCCTGACTCCCTGCTGCCCTTGAGCAGGGCGGAGAGAAGCAGGAGGGTCTCAAAATACACCCATGTCGGGGATAACTTGGCTCTCGCGCCTTCACCGTCTCTCCCTTTACTGACGTTGGCCCGTCCCCGTGTATGGAAAGAGTTTGGTGTTTTGGTAGGCTAGAGTCCGCCATGGTTTTCTGATTCTGACAAATGGTTAGCACTGCTGAAACCCAAGTGACTAAAACAACATAAAAAGACTGCATTGATATCTTTACAAAAGCACCAAGCTGAAGCCTATAGTAGATTAATTTAAAGAAAGGAGCATACTGTGAACAGCCTAGATGTGAACAGGATAGAGAATGCAAATTAAGAAATCAGAAGAAGTTGTTTGTTATTTACATACAACTTTTTTACATTTTATAATCTTTCAAATTGTATTTTTGGTAAATATATTTGTTGCATGTTGGATTAATGCTAATGTCTTAGATTGTTTGCCAAGGCTACACACCATTATGGCATGCAGAATACAGGAAGGACACAGGAAGAAGAGAAAATCCTCTGTCTTCCACAAGATTTCAGTGGTCTGAAGATATAACCTACTTTGATTTTTCTTACTTTTGTTCCCCGCCCTGTATTGTTTTGTCTTAGATCGGAAACAGGACCAATCCAGATACACACTGAACACATTTAGAGACTACTACTTCACTTTGACTACTTCAACATGAGGCCTATTGCATATCTGTTACCTGTGCATGCATCGGTTGGCCATTGGGTCCGAGACTATTAGTCGCTCTTAAGTCATAAATAAACGTCCCTTTCCATTCTACTGAGAGAAGGGGTGAATTTGCTTCCTGTTGTGGCAGGTTGACAAACTGCGTTCAACTAAAGTCCCAGCAGAACCAAGAGGGAGAACTGAAGCACATTGGACATGCTGGCTGATGATGAGTACTGCAGCTGGGGCCAGATGCCCCAGAATGCGTACAAATGGTTTTGGCCAATGGGCTCGACACACGAGCTTGCGCACATATGGGTGACACTAACTGTGTCAACGTCTCGCAAGACGCACAACGTCTCGCAAAAGCCCCAAATCTTACCCATCACTTTTCCCGACCCAGAAGATGGGGTGAAAAGGGAGTATGTGCTGGGGTATGCAACTCCATGCAAGAGAATGGGAGGGGATTATTATTTTTTAACTCTATATTGTCCAACGCGCACAGTTCAACAATGGTAAACTTTGATCACAGACCACCCTTCAACCAATAGGAAAGAAGCACTTGGCCAGCTTTTTGCTTGCGATCATAACTGTGGTGTCAAGCGGCAATAATGAGAGTGCAACTACAGGACAACTCTCTGTGGATTCGTCTATACACACACCAGCAAAGTGCTTTTGCGTCACTCCTGACACTGCATCCCCACAATGCAACATGGATAATTGGCATGCTCAACACCTCAGCATGCGTTGGCTACTCCGCGTCAGATGTATTTGTGCGACCGTGCCCTAGAAACCACTGCTGTGGTCAACTATCCTCTTGCAATAGAACCAGCTGTATTTAGTTATAGAAATCAGGGTTGTTTCACCGAATGCCGATTTCTCAACTCTTCCTATAAAGTTAAAACGGTTACATTTCTACATATGAATATGAACTTGTTTTGTTTGCCTTATTTGAGCTGATGGGTTGATTTTACAGAGTTTTTTCAGAATTGCAAGAGTTACTGTATATCCAGTATAGCTATGCTTATATGAGACTATATCAACATGTGTTTCTTATCGTGCAAAACACACGCTGTTTGAGTAAGCACGTAGTGCATAGAAAAGCACTATAAAAATGCAATCCATTATTATTTGTATTAGTATTAGTAGTAGTATAGTAGTAATACTTTTGTGAAGTACCAATCACTGTAAACTGACAAAAAACAATACAAAAAACAACTTAACTGGGTAATACATTCAAATAGATATGCTTAAATACAAAATTACATGCAGTACATACACACAGTACACATTGTATATGCATAAGTTATATATTACAAACAATATTATATATTACAAGCATAATAACAACCTGCAGATCTACTCAAACATGTAACCAACTGTAAATCTATACTGCGTTTTGGATAAGAGTATTTGTTTGTAGTTTGCTTTAAAAAGTAGCAGAAATGGAGATTTTTTTCAGTCGGGATCAACAGCATTCCAAAGAAAATGAATTAAATTAATATCAACTTAAGATATTTTGCCAATATTTGGAGTTAACAGCATGACAATGTAAACACGACCCAAACCTCCTCCAAAACATTTGTATTAAAGGGCCACTTCACTCCTTTTGCAACCAGATCTTATTTTAATGATGTTTGGGAGACAAACACTTTCCTGGGGTTTTTATGTGGGTAATATGTGTTTTTAGATATTTCAGTATTTCAAAGTGTCCATGGGCTCCATGATGTCATGGACACTGCAGGGCTCACTTATTTCCTGGACTACTGTACATGTTTACAGTAAGACATCCCTCCACAAGGAAGAGCAGTGGACCAAAGCATTAGAGAATTGTAGTCCAGGAAAGAAGTGAGCCCAGTGTCCATGAGATCATGGACCCCATGGACCCTTGGAAATGCTAAAAAATATCTAAAAACACATATTACCCATGCACGTAAAAACCCCAGGAAAGTGTTTCTTGTCTCCCAAACATCATTAACGAGATGGACGCCAGACCGCCTCACAACCCATCAGATGACGGGTTAAGATTTAACCCTGGAGGTCGCCGAACGCGTCAGATGATGGGTTGTAAGGGTTATATCAATACCAAGCAGCTGAAGCTCAACACTAACCTTCCGTGCTGCCCAGGCTGCTAGACAGCGCCTATGTTCTTCCCATCATGAGGATCAATGCGCGTGCCTATCCCATAAGGATCCACTCATTGTCGTTTCTTTGTTGCTTGTTTTCTCAGAAAAATACTCCAAAGCTGTTGTTTAATCCATGTATGATGCTTTAAGACAGTGGTTTTCAACCAGTGGTCTGGGGACCACCAGTGGTCCTTGAGGGGATTCCAGGTGGTCCCCAGTTAAAATGATGAGGTGTTGGTAACCAAATGGACCATTCTCTAAGTGTAAAATGAAATGTTACATTTTACGCTCTCAAAATAATTACATTATTGTTAAACATCTGCATTACTCAATTTACAACAAATCTACACATTTAGAGAATGTAGATGAATTTTGTAGATGAGTTTGCCTGCTATATCTCTCCTAATGGTACCAACCGCCAACACAGTGCTATATCTCTCCTAATGGTACCAACCGCCAACACAGTGCTATATCTCTCCTAATGGTACCAACCGTCAACACAGTGCTATATCTCTCCTAATGGTACCAACCGTCAACACAGTGCTGTATCTCTCCTAATGGTACCAACCGTCAACACAGTGCTGTATCTCTCCTAATGGTACCAACCGCCAACACAGTGCTATATCTCTCCTAATGGTACCAACCGCCAACACAGTGCTATATCTCTCCTAATGGTACCAACCATCAACACAGTGCTATATCTCTCCTAATGGTACCAACCGTCAACACAGTGCTATATCTCTCCTAATGGTACCAACCGTCAACACAGTGCTATATCTCTCCTAATGGTACCAACCGTCAACACAGTGCTATATCTCTCCTAATGGTACCAACCGTCAACACAGTGCTATATCTCTCCTAATGGTACCAACCGTCAACACGGCATGGAATTGTGCACAAAGTTGTGTTCAACGACAACAACAATATTTAGTTTTGGGTCTGAGAGGCTAAATGTCATTAAATGGTGGTCCGTGGCTCAAATGCTGAATAAATAATGGACCTTGACATGGAAAGGGTTGAAAACCACTGCTTTAAGACAGGGAACTGCTTTTCTGAGACAGGGAAGAGAAAGCCGAGAGGATCAATGGCAAAGAGGTCTTGAGCCAGAATCCACTCCAGGATGCTGTGGTTATGTGGTTAACATGGTCCAACCACCAGGCAATGGTGGAAAGTGAAATTAAAGTACATTTACTCAAGTTCTGTACTTTAGTACGATTTTTTACGTACCTTTACTTTTCTTGAGTATGTACATTTTTCAATATTTTATACCTCTACTCCACTACATCTCAGACGCAAATATTGTACTTTTTACCACAATTGATAGACTGTAGGTACAAAATTACCATTTAGTACTTTTACTTTAGTACTTTAGTATATTATTTTTAATACAACAAATTTGTTATTTTACTCGAAATGTCTTTAACTTTTTCTACATTTTCATATTGCCAAGTAAAAAAATGTGAGTACTTCCATCCACCACTGCCACCAGACAATCCCTGTGAGGTTTTATGATGCCAAACTGCAAGTAGATGCAAGTAGAATCTGCCAAAGCAAATCCCTTTTACTGCCCTTCCCTCCTACAGTACACGACGATAAAGTGTTTGTGAGTGTAATTCTAGTTTAACAATGGGTGTTTTTACAGGGTATGTGTTTCATCGTCACGAGCAGGATCGTTGTCGCTCAGTCAGTCACTTTGGTCTCAAACATCTATCTATCTATCTATCCACCGAGTCTCTGTGTGTGTGCCTGTCCGTCTGTAATCCACGTAACTCGAGTCGGACCAAGGTTGTCCAGAACCAGCAAAAAGCCTCTACCCAGGATCTGGACATTGCCCAAATCCAGATCACCCATCTCCATATATGGAGCTGGCCTGTTCTGACATCACACTGCTGTTGAAATCACCCCTAGATCTCTTATACAGTATGGAGCTAGTATGGAGCAGCTTTAGTTGCATGTTCTAGTCCATTTGATGAGTCAGACACCATGAAAAAAGGAATTGCCCACGAGGGAGAAACTGTTACTCTTTTTCGAGAGAGATTTGAATAAATTGCTGCTACAGTATGCAAAACATTGAAATACGCTGTCAACTGTTTCAAAACTTTCTATAGTTGTTGGTGCATGAAGCCACTTGACCCGTGCATCTCTCAGCCATGCTTTACCAGCCTCTTGACCCGTGCATCTCTCAGCCATGCTTTACCAGCCTCTTGACCTCTTGACCCGTGCATCTCTCAGCCATGCTTTACCAGCCTCTTGACCCGTGCATCTCTCAGCCATGCTTTACCAGCCTCTTGACCTCTTGACCCGTGCATCTCTCAGCCATGCTTTACCAGCCTCTTGCGATCATTGCTAGACTTCTCCTTTTTGGTTTTTCGTGGCGTTGAGCTGTAATCCGAACCGTACAGTATGTTCGAACCTCGGTTGTGTTCGCTATGTTCCTTTGCATTCCAACTTCCGCATCCTCTCCTCTCCTCTCTCTCTCTCTCTCTCTCTGTGTCTCTCTCTCCCTCTCTCCCTCCTTTTGTCTTCCTGACCCCGCAGCTGTGTTTTGGGAACATTTTACCAGTTTTTCCCCCCTCTATTAGATTTGTGTCTTAATGTATTACCGTGGTCTGAGTGGATTCTGATGCCCATCTTGTGCCTTCTTCTTTTGAGCCTAAGTCTAAAGCCCCTCTGTCTGTGTCTATCATTGGAAATCAAAGTGTGTGCGTGCGTGTGTACGGGTACGTGTGAGTGTGTGTGAGCGGGTGTGTGCGTGTGAGTGTGCATGCGCACTTGTGTTGTATACAGGGTCTGTCCGCCCTATTCAGCACATCTGGACAACAGCTGACTACTACGGACAACGACTGCACTATTTGGGTTTCAGCATTGTATTTTGCGTGCGTGCGTGCATGCACTGTAGGGACACATTTGATTTTGTATGTGTGTGTAATACAGATTACGGCCACGCAGATTACGGCCATCTGTAATGCAGATTACGGCCACTACGGCCACACACTTGTTCAACCTGGCACATTTTGCAGTGCCTGCGAGTGCTCGACGTGAGTGTGTGTGCAACATTTGCATGTGTGTGTACTGCACTGTACGCATCGTTAACCCACACTGTCCGTACATGAAGGGCAGGTGCACTGTAACTGTATACAATGCACTCACTCACCCCTCTTCTCCACAGGCCATCCATACCGGACCCAGGGCCCTAGCTGCAAAGCTAATATTTTATCAGGTAACCAAATACAGACAGCCAAAGATCTTTTTTTGTACCATTGCTTTACATTGCAGACATTGCAGTCCTGTTTTATTTTTAGCTCCAGGGATCAGAACAAGGCCTGCAGACAGGGGGGAGGAGGAGGACGATGGTTTATGGTGAATGGTCTGTTTCCCACTGCAAGAGGCTGAGTCTGGGGTCCTTTGGCAGCCGTCGATGTCTACGCATGTTGAGCCAGGTGATGGTCTTTTCTTTTCTTTTTAACCCATTTAGGACTGAGACCAGATTCTACAAATGTCTTAAATCCTGACAGTTTTCTGAAAAATCTGTTTCAATGTCAGTGGTCCTCAAACTATTTCATGTCAAGGACCCCACAAATTATATGTAATTGGCCACCGACCCCCATCTGAAAATATGTTCTCTATGAGCTTGTAGATCTTCTATTTTTCAACAGCTAAAGTTTAAAATAGTGGTTAAAGTGGTTAAAAGCTAAGGCGATTCGTTCCCGTCCTAAGTGGGTTAAACCCCCATCTGTGTTTTTTCTCTGCTGTATATAGAAACATAAATATTTAGCATGTGAAGTAATGACATTCAGTGGGAGCTGTTTGTGTTCACTACTGTGCCTTGAGAGTTTTATTAGTCCATCGGTGTGCCGAGGGCACAAAAAAACGTTGGGAACCAACTGCACTACACACTACTGCCCTCCCTTTAACACATTGCATCCCTGTTATATTCGGCAGTTTGCACATGTTGTGGATTGTGCTTGATATGGCTCTGATTTTATTACGTAACCCGAATGTTGTTGTACATGAGACTTCTCAATAAGGGTTTGAGTTCCAGTGTGTCGTATATGAATGGAAAAAAGTAGCAATAATGACGCGTGGCTGACTTTCAGTTTTGCTTGGATGGGAAACGTTTGACTTTGAGGTTCACTGTGTATTCTATATGAAATTAGAGAAACGGCTGGATGGCACCAGAGCCATCTAATAGAAGAGTTACGATATTGAGGGGGCAGAAACCGAGCACTTTGTAATACATTGTTTTCTATGAGGGCGGCGCAAATAAGAGCAGTTTTAGGCATAATGTGCAACATGCCAACTGCTACAGAGCTGATCATGAGGTTATATCTTAACTTCTTCTCTGGAATCCTGCCTCAAAGCGGGTGCATTACTTAGTTCAGACTAGTCATTGGTCCGACAAACTACAAACTACAACCTACCTCAAACCCTAACCTAACCATAACCGCAAGCACGGGAGCAGCGCATGTCGGACTATTGCTCCGTGGGAATTACGTGTGGATCCCCCTCAAAGCAGACCAGAGGTAGAAAACTGTCGTTCCCTGATGTCATCGCTGGGGACACATGCATCAGTAAGCAGGACCGGGAAGTCTGGCGTGGCATTGTGAAATCCATGATCTCGACCGCGGTCGAAAAATGATGAATGATACATGAAGATGTGCCATTTGAGAACTTCACATGTCCTGCCATTGGCAGTTCAATAGATTGTCAGTGCATTGTCAGAAACAATGTCATGTCAGTGAGAAGGAGGGGCGGCATTTGCCAAGGTGTTATATCATTAATTCTATTCAGATTCCCTGAATACATAAAGTTCTTCTGCTTTTCACTAGCAAAGCAGTAGAATTAGGCTAATCAGTGAATAAAACCTTCAGGGAAAGATCAGAATCTAAATCACATTTTCAATAGGTTTCAGCGTGATCCCAAACCCCTTCCACCCATTATAAAATGTTGCATATTTTAAAAGGTATAAAACATATTGTTGCTGTTGAGCAGAAACCTCTTATCTCCATATTTTTATGGGTTTTTGCGCACACACACACACACACACACACACACACACACACACACACACACACACACACGCACAATGACAAAAGTGGAATCGTGGCGTGTTTTTTTTTTAAGCTTGTGGATCTATTTTTGCAATGTTTTAGTCCAGTTTTGGACATAATGAGGTCTCCAGTTCCACCCGACAGCAACGACATGTGAGAAAGCACTACTTCTGTGGACCTACTGTATACTGGCAGTGTGCATACAGTACAATGTTTGGCGCTGATTGGTCCAGCGGTTTGCAAGTTTAGCGCCGGCGGCCAGTCGCACACACACACACAGAACCTCTCATAAACAGCCAGCCTCTTGCAAAGCCACGACCGTAATAAGTAGCTCACAGGTTAGCGTCAACCACTGGAAGACCAATCAACGTTAGCAGACGCTGAAGCAGAGAGTAAAATAATCTGTACGCAGCGAGGAGTGTTTATGACCGCCGGTATAAAACGGGTGCATGGTTTGGATCCGCTGCACCGCATGGCGCGTCCCGCTTCCCGCTATGTCATCTGGGCTGTTATTCCTTCCTTTAGTATTGTTGCACTCATGTGGTTAAACAAACTGCGGTGGAACGAGACTCGGGTTGTAATGCATGCTGGAGGGACAAGAAGCAGAGCCGGGCACAAACAAACGCAGCACATTTCCTGAAATGATCCCCCTGTAGCTCGCTAGTCGCTACACATGAGTCCCCGTGATTAATGGGCAGGGGGAGTGCAGTGATTGGGCGCGATGGGTATCGCATAGGCCAGGTCACAGGTCACAGGTCACAGGTCACAGGGCCCGCACACGTCCAGACGGAGATTAATGGGGAGGGTCTTACTTATCATGGACATTACTTTGTATATGTCCAAAACTATGGTGCAATCAATAAGCTGGACTTACACTCTACACTAGTCTACACAATTCGTCACATCATGATGGTTGTCAGCTAATATTTATCAACAACTTGTACTGTATTCAACAAAACATGTACTGTATGTTGCTATATTCTGCACATAATGATAATGATGATAATGAGTTCATTTGTATAGCACATTTCTAGACAAAGTCACAAAGTGCTTTACATCATCGAGCAAAAGACCATGTGTTTGAAATTTTGAAAAAGTCATCAAAGCTAAAAGAAATTGAGCCACCGGAGGATGTTACAATGATGATATGAGTGGGTTTGAGAGTAGTCACACCTGTGCAAGACCAGTTTGTGTCATGTGTGTGATAGGATCATACAGTGAAGATACGATCTGGCCGCTCCAACTGTCAGGAATGGTCTAATTTGTTTAAAATGTTGAATTTAATCGTATATTGACACCACAGTTAGGATTGCCGCTCTGTGGATTCGTCTACATGGGTTCCAGCTCTAAATGGGTGTCCCGGCTTGAATCAATATACTCCTATAAAACAAAATGCATACATATATGGATGCACCCATGGGACTTATCCTCAGTGATGTAAGGTCATCAGGGTTTCGGGTCTCCCAACATCATACCCCTCACTCAGGTGACCCAGCCGGGGTGATCAAGTCCCGACTTGCGTCCCAGTAGCTACCCTCGATCAATCCCATTAGGGAAAAACCAGGGCCACACAATCCGTTCCTCCTGAACTACTCTGCCGGGACTGGGAGGTACCATTCTGGCGCGTGTAAGGACTAGGCTCTGTGGGTTGACTCCTGTCCGGGCCCCTCCTACGTCTCACCAGGTCCACTCCTGCTCTCACCAGGTCAGGCCCTGTGCATTGCACCAGACTCCCAGCACCAGGCATCTTTATTCAGGAATGGCGGATTGTCGAGCCGCAACGGTTCCGCAGGCTCCACCTTGCCCTTGGTGGTGCCGCAGGCTCCGCTTGAGGCTCGAATGGTCCTCCTAAAGGCCTCACCGTGGGTTTGTTAGGCTTCTTCCTCACGGAAGACATTTATCACAATGGGGGGAAAATAAATCTTCAAGGTTTTAAAGAAAACGTAGTATGAAGCTGTATTATCAACATCTAATTATTTGGGGGCCCACTTGCAACATCCTGATTCCTCACACCACAGGTTTAGATTTAACCCCCACACACACACACACACACACACACATCGCTGCCATAGTCCATAATAACCACACTTGTATAATGTATATCTTTGTCTGTATTTATTCTTCCAGAGGTACGAGCTGAGAGCACAGGATATTTGAGAGGCGCCGTTTTTCAAGTTGGACTTGAGTTACTTCTCGTACTCCCGCATCGTCGCTTTTTGTGGATTTACTGACCCGTGACGGCAGGGGCAGCACTGGTATGAGGAAGACACACGCACGCACACACGCACGCATGCACGCACACGCACGGGTGACTCCTTATCACTGCACACAGACTCGCAGGCATACCACTTGGGTCAGTTAATGCTATAAAGTCAGCATAAATTCTTCCAGAGGTGAACTGATTTACAACGCAGTGGATTTACTGTTTTCATATCTGTCAACACACACACACGCACACACCCACACACGCACACACACGCACACACCCACACACGCACACACCCACACACGCACACAACTTTTAATGCAGAGAGCAGACTAAACATGGAAATGGAAAACCACAATAAAGTAAGTATGCAGGGAACCAAAACGGTGAATAGAGCTATAATGTAAAAACAGCCAATGGGATGTGCTGTAAATCTACAGTTATTCTGACCTCTGCATGATGGAGACTGGCTGCATGAGATGTCTGAGTTTTGACATCCTTTTATTAGCGTGTGTGTGTGTGTGTGTGTGTGTGTGTGTGTGTGTGTGTGTGCGTTTGTGCGTGTACGTGTACATGTGCGTGCGGTCGTGCGCACCGTGGTGTTTGTACAGTACGTGTATTTATGTCTGCGTGTGTGTGTGCTCGCTCGGGCGAGATAGAGAGAGAGAGAGAGAGAGAGCATGTTTGTCTGGCCAACTTTGCTTCATGGTGCGTGCATCTCTGACAATTTATATCAGTGGAATGTTAGGCATAAAAGTTGAGTGAGACATCAGAGGGTCGAATCCCTCCCCTCTAGTTACAAGCCCTCTTGGCTTCTATATAGGGACTGCTTACTGCCCTAAATCACAAGCATATAGCAGCCTTAGCAGGTCACTCGTCATGTCTATACACATGCCTGTGTTACATGGAGTAAATACAGTTGGCTGGCACACACACACACACACACGCACACGCACACACACACACACACACACACACACACACACACACACACACACACACTCCCTGTGTGTGTGTGTGTGTGTGTGTGTGTGTGGTGCGCGCCAACGGAGCACCCAAACAGGCAACGCACAAACAGCACAAACTGCTGCGCTGAGATTTCCTGTCGTTTACCACGTCTGTCTGTCAGTCTGTCTGTTAGTGAACCCTCTCTCTCGCTCGGCACAGACGAACCGAAAAAGCCCACTTGAAACGAGGGCTAATGGAGGGAAGCCACGCGCGCCAGAGAGCAATTTGGTTCCAGACATCCATTGAATAAGTCTATCTATCTGTCAATATGCTGGCCAGACACACGGGCACGCTGCCCGGGTCACCTTTTTTTTTGTAAAAATAACGAGGAGACGCGCGGCACGGCCCTCTGCAGCCACAGAGGTTCACAGTGTGTAAACCTCCCATGTTTTGTAAGCTGTCACAATCAGACAGACATGAGGCGCTGAAGAAAGATTAGTGCCCGGCCGATGCCAGATTTTTCCCCGGGTCCCTAGACCGGTGGTTCTCAACCTTTTCCTCCATCAGGAGAATCTCAAAAGTTTGGATCAATGGAACTAACTACTTTAAAGGATCTACAATGTGCATTTTAAAGACATTATTTCATATATATTTTAATGGTTTGAGCCTAAATCACCACTCTGATATAACCAGGACTGGCTTCTAAAGCGGTTTCAGCTGCAGTACCACAGTGTCCTGATGTGGTGGGGGTGCTGTGTATGCACCTCCCACCCCCCTCCCCACACCATGCATGTCTCCAAAGATGAAATGCAAATTTGGAATTGAAGAAGGGCAGGGATTATACAAAGTAGTATACCTATGTGACATCACGTCGATCACGAGTAGCACTAAATCAGTTGGCCTGTTGGGGGCTCTACTAAACCCTCAGTCGGCTACCTGGGTGTCTGCTAGATTGCAGCCTGGGCGCTGAAGACCATTAGCATTAATGGCAGAACCAAGTTCTTTCTGGACCCGGCTAGTCTTAGCTTAGTAGAAAATTAACAAAGCCCTAAAAGAGAAGCTATACAGACTGGTCAGGCTCGTTTTGAGGCTGTCTGCAATGGACCATGTTGGAAAAATGCACTTCCAGCAGCTGGGTTGGCTCCTTTTAGCAGCCAGGTCAGTACTACTATAACTGAACCTGGTGCATAACATCTATATATTAACGGCGTCCCGGAGTACCTTTGTAAGCTTTTTAGAAGTGTAATAACGGAGTTCATTCCCACCTCACCAGAGCCAACAGACCTGACCATGCCCACGTTCACCACTGAAATGGAAAAACGTACTTAGATTTGGAGGATCAGTAAGCTGGAACTTGCTACCCCTGAATATAAAGAGCATCAGCAGCCATGATCCTCAGGGTCAAAGCATGCCTTTATTTGGAGCAGTTAAAAAAGTCAAATAATGGCCGATACATTGGTAAGGATGGGGGACATTCCTAAAGACACAACCACACACATAACACAGACGGGATATTATGGTGAGGACTTCTTATCTTAAACAGGAAGTGTTTTAACCCGAGCGACAGTTCTGTTTGCTTTTACAATGGTTTGTTTAGGCCTCCACAAACAGCCATGTTTCCTCTGGCCGTATTGTATTCGAATCCCCCCTTTTATTTTGATATTCTTGCCCTCTCCTTCCAAGTAACGAAACACCCGCCTTATTTCTTTGCTTTCATTGTCACTTGATGTGACCAAAGTTTTTCTTTCCGTCTTGTTTTTACTTTTTTATTTAATTTTTTTCTTCTTTTGTTTTTCATTATCACTTACTGTAGACTATAGTCTGTGTTTTTGTTTAGACTTTTTCTCCATATGATACGGAAATATCTTTTTTTCGCTGAACCAATCAAGCCCGCTTAGAACGGGAATAAATCCTTTTTGCTTGTGTCCGGTTCTTATCGGCCATCTTGTGAAAACATACTCTGTAGTCAGTGTACTGCATACATGGGCAACTGGCGGCCCGGGGGCCACATGGGGCCCCCACCATTACTTACTGTGGCCCGCAGGTTAATATCCGAACATTATTTTATAGTATTCATTATTAATTTATAGTGTTAAAATGTCTTTTTTATGACCAATGTATTTGTAACATAACATAATTATAACTAAATGCAAAATTAAAAAAATATTTTTCAGGATTTCAATTCAAATATAGCAAAAATAGCTACTACAATAATATGCAATGTGGCCCAGTGAGTGTGGAAATATAGTGGCCCTCTCCATCGTCAAAGTTGCCCACCCCTGCTGTAGTGGAACAGCAAGGGTGTGTTGGCATCTTCACAACTGCACTACAGCATATCGGCTCTGTCTCATGTGTCCAAAACTGTTACTTTTCAGGATTCAAATGAAAAAAATAGCAAAAGCTGCATATCGATCTACAAGCTCAAAACGCTGAAAAGCTTCATGCTGAATTTCGAGCTGGCAGATCTGCTACTTTTGATGCTTTTGTGTGACACTTTTTTTGGGTAAATTAGTGCCCTTGAAGTAGTTTCTGCCCAACAGCAACGATATGGACACAGTTAGACAGAAGTGACAACAAATGTGTTGTTGTTTTCACAAGAACATTATCTCTCATTGGACCTTCAATGTGTGTCATGATCATGAACTGTGAGCCTCATTAGTGCCAGACTTCTCTGTGTGTGTGTGCGTGCGTGCGTGCGCGCATGTGCGCACATGTGCGCGTGCTCCTTCGCACCATGGCAGCAGAATGGCTTCCTTGGATTGTTTCATCAGGAAACGGGAAGTGCTTGTTTGCTGTGGCGTGGACGGTATTAAACTGGAGTCCTGATTAGACTGGCCAGTGACACTTGGCAAGCAGCCTGCTTTCTGTCAGTGTTGCCACGCCCGCTTATTCTAAGGCACTTTTGTAAAGTTGCTTACAAATATTGGTAGTTGTGGATTTTCCCGGCGGCCGCGTGCAGACCCACTGTGTGTGTTACTGTGGTGGACCCACTGTGTGTGTTACTGTGGTGGACCCACTGTGTGTGTTACTGTGGTGGACCCACTGTGTGTGTTACTGTGGTGGACCCACTGTGTGTGTTACTGTGGTGGACCCACTGTGTGTGTTACTGTGGTGGACCCACTGTGTGTGTTACTGTGGTGGACCCACTGTGTGTGTTACTGTGGTGGACCCACTGTGTGTGTTACTGTGTGATCATCACATGTAATCGTTTCTTTGGGGCTTGTTTTCGTAGACCTGGTTTGTTCCTCTCACAAAATGTGGCAACATAACACTGGTTGCTGTCTGTCTGCACACACTGTAAACACACATGTGGCACGTGTGTGTGCGCGTGTGCATATATATACTGTACGCGACTGAAGTTTGTTATTACTGTGTGCGACTGTGTGTATGCATGTGTGTGCGAGTTTAATTGCAAATATGTGTGAATGTTTGTTATTTTGTGCTTGCGCATATGCAATAGACACATGTACTGACATATTTATCTTGTGTGTGTGTGCGCACGTGCGTGTATGCGTGTGTGTTTTCCTGTCTCCGTAATGTGTCGCTTCCTCCGTCTATTTGTCTTCTCACAGATGGAGGGAGGGGGGGGTGGGGGTGTCGGGAGATAAGCTGCCAGGGGGTTAGGGAGCGCTCATAAAGCGCCTCCGCCGCCTCCTCCTCCCCCCCCCCCGTCTGACCTGAGCTCTTCGCTCCTCCACACCTCCGCTAGCTACCGCACGAACACACACATACTGTAACACGCCCGGGTCACAGACATTGCTGTTGATACTTTAGAATCCAAAGCAGTGGTTTTCAACCCTTTTCATATCTAGTCCCGTTATTTATTCAGCATTTGATCCACGGACCACGATTTGATGACATTTAGCCTCTGACGCAAAACTAAAGAATATTTTGTTGTCGTTGGATACTATTTTCTTCCACAATTCCATCCATGCTGTGTTGGTGTGGTATAGGAGAGATTAAAGGCAAAAATAACAATTATTCTACATTCTCTAATTGTGTAGACTTCTTGTAAATGTAGTAATGCAGATGTTTAACAAAAATGTAAGTCTTGAGAGTGTAACATGAATTTGGTTTCATTTTACACTCAATAAACAATAACAGGCATGCAGAATGTACCGTTTACAGTGTTCAAATGTAATACAAATGTTTTGAAGAGGGTCCCCGGACCCCATTTTGACAACCACGTGAACAAAGCCAACTGGAGCTGAAGTCAGGCTGCTGCGTGCGGCGGCGGGTGGTGGTGGGGGGGACGGGACGCGGGTTGGCGGCCGGGCGCCCTGGGGAAGATGGATGAAGTGTGAGCCCAGACCTCTGCCTCTCTCTCTCTCTCTCTCTCTCTCTCAAGAAGGATTCTTCTCCTCCTTCTCCCTGGAAGTCGCCCCTGACCGGGGCCCGATTTGTCCAATTCATATTAGCTCTTTGTCAAACGGAGCAACGGGAGGATGAGGAGAGAGGAAGAAGGATTGTGTGCTGCAGGGGTGTGTGTGTGTGTGTGTGTGTGTGTGTGTGTGTGTGTGTGTGTCTGTGTGCGCGCGCCTCACACATGCCTGTCTTTGACTGTGTATGTGTGGGTGTACTAGTACGTGCGCACGTGTGTGTGTGTGTGTTACATTACAACGCTTTGATATCTAAACCCATCCACTCGCACCCACATGACCACCCCCCCCCCCCCAGAACACACACACACACACACACACACACACACACGACAGGGCTGTCGGAAAGTCCCTTTGATTGTGACTTGCGGGGGCCCCCGAGCGGAGTTTTGGGTAGCTGGGTAGTGTCGGGTACCCTGTGAAGCCGGCCCTGCGTTGTGGGGCTGTGGGAGGTCGACACGGTAATGACCCACTGGGGAGGACAGACTTAATGATCAACCTGTAATCGCCTGTCACCCCAACGAGCCCCTAACGACCGCTGAGGTCATGCTAGCACGCGAGCGGCTTCAGCCCCAAGATGGAGAGGGAGTGAGACGGGGGACGTCATTTCAGAAAGAAATAGTGGGTGGCAAAAGATTAGTTGATTGGCCTCACTTCTGTTTGTGGGCGAAAAGAGATAATGTTGTGCAACTAAATTCCCGGAAATAGTATGTGGTTAATAAATGAATGGTTGAATTAAATAATAAAACGCGTATCTACATTATAACACATGCAGATGGATGGGCATGCAATCGGATTCATCTATTAATTTATTTTAAAACTTTAATGGGTCGTGGCTCATCTGTAGCTTAAATGTGAAGAGAGAGAGGTCTGAAGAAGAGTGTTTGAGAGAGAGAGGGATAGTGAGTGAAAGAGAACGGTTTGCTAAAGTGCAATAGGTGAGTGCAAAGTCTGTTACTTATAGTGTCGGTGTCACATTTTTGGCTACACGTTTGGCTGTTTTCAACATTCCAGACATACATTGATGAGGGTCATTTGTCTAATGTGGTTGTTTTGCGTGCGTGCGTGCCTGCCTGCGCGCCTGCGTGCATTACTACTTGTAAGGGCCAAATGTATAGTACATTTCTATAGAAATTGATACGATTGAATATTTTTGATCCATAGACTTACATTTACGACAATATTCAGGTTAGGTATTTACACATTAGGTTTAAGGCACGCTAAACGTGTTCCACACCAAATGTAGTCTGTCAGGGACGTGCACACATAGACATCAAAGGGGGGTTCAGCCCCTGCCCTTTTACCCGTCTGTAAAAACGCCCTTTCCAGATCACGAGATTTACTACGCTGAAAGAAATGCAAATGCCTTTCCTTGCCATGCCGGAAGGCAGCATTCAGGAGAATTGCTTTGTTCCCGAAGTCTCCTGAACTTGAACACAGTAGATTGCGTTGAACAAAGTTCCATGTCGTACACGCCGTATCTCCACTAGCTAAAGAGTGCTGGGTTGCGCCCCGAAAAGAGCTGACCTACAAGCTCTCAACTGCGACTCGTTGTGAGCTTGTAGATCTGCTATTTTCGCTATTCTTGTCCAAAAGTGGATTTACGGGATTTCAGCCCCTGCCTCTCTAACGCTCTCTGCGCGTCCCTGTAATCTGGCGGTGTGAGTGGAAGTGGAAGTGGAAGTGAAGGAACAGGGGGTAAGATACATAAGGTGGGGAGAAGAAGATGACTGAGGGAACAAGGGAGTTCCAGAGAGCAGTGCACACTGCTCCAATGGATGTCTTTGTGTGCCCCTATGTCCCCATGTGTCTGTCTGGGATATGAACAGCTGCAATACCGCTGGAGGACTTAAGGTGGCACAGTGTTGAGCAGCCTAAAGGGCCTTTTACACTGAGCACTATAACGATAACAATAAAAGTATAACTAACAATGAAAGTGTACAGCACAGTCCAGTACAGAGTACCACTTGGTTCACACGGGTGTGATTTTGATTTTGATTTTTTTTAACCTCACAATTGATGGTGTTTGATTTCTCCAGTAATTAGCATTCCTCTGTCTCTCTCTGTGCGATCCGATCCCCACTCCCGGGCCTATCTTATATCCACGCCGCATTCCACAGATGACTGGCTGGCCCACTTCTGCTCCACACTGCCCGCGGTCCGCTGAGGGAGAGATGCTGGTGGGGGGGGGGGGGGGGGGTACTTGCACTTCTGCTCCACACTGCCCACGGTCCGCTGAGGGAGAGATGCTGGTGGGGGGGGGGGGGGGTACTTGCACTTCTGCTCCACACTGCCTGCGGTCCGCTGAGGGAGAGATGCTGGTTGGGGGGGGGGGGGGGGTACTTGCACTTCTGCACCGCACTGCCCACGGTCCGCTGAGGGAGAGATGCTGGTTGGGGGGGGGGGGGGTACTTGCACTTCTGCACCGCACTGCCTGCGGTCCGCTGAGGGAGAGATGCTGGTGGGGGGGGAGGGTGTTGCGACAGAGAAATAATACACGGCAAAAGCTGCGATCCGAAGTTCCGTTCCCTGCTTGGGATTTGATCCCGGGGTATCCTGACCAAACTGCTGCTGCTGCTTTACTTTAGATTCATTCCCTGCTTGCTTGGCCAGTGGAGATTATGAGCATCAGGCAGTACTTCTTACAATCCTTATTGCAACTCCTGGTGTCCTATACAACATGGACACCAGGAATACCTATAGCTAGATTTCTTAATTGAACTATTGGGAGATCGAGTCCATGCATTGCAAATACCGGTATGTTCTGGTAATAATAATCGTATAAATATGCAGCACTAAGAGTTGGATAAAATAACGTATTCATTCAAATAATGTAACTTTCCTGTTCTAGTTCTACCCTGGATTTGAACCCCAATTTTTTTTACCAGAGCGTGCCTGCTTGCTCTGGGGATCAATTGAATCTTTTGTCAAGAAAGGTAGAAGCAGAGAGAGATTGAATGATGGCCAGACTTCTCACACAGATCCTGCAGCCTCCATGCTGAGCAGTGTGAGATGACTTGGCTCCAGTCATTCAGAAAATGACCAACTCACTCTACTGTCAATAACGCTGCAGCAGAGCAGTGTGACGGCGATAGGCAGGCCTCTATAGCCTATACAGTACCATGATGTAACCAGCAGTGTTTCCCAAATGCATGGGTCACAGACCAATCGTTGGGTCGCGGACAAATTTTAATAGTCGCGGCAAAATGTCCCCCTTTTTCCCCCCCTACATTTTGTTTTTAGTTATTTCAAAATTATTCATGAATTAAAAACAAATTCTAAATAATTTCATGAATAAATACGACAATCAAAGACATTTCATGAATTAGAAAAGACAAGAAAATAATGAAATGGTGGTAAAATTGTCGATCTAAAAGCTCACACGGTTGTGAACTTGTAGATGCAATTTTCACTAATTTGGGTCCTGGGAAGGAATGAAATAAAATGTTTGGGTTTCGAGCTAAAAAGTTTGGGAACCACGTCCGTAACCCATCACAATGAAACACCTTTGGATCACTGACTGCTTGGCTCACTGGCACAGCGGCGGGCGGGCGTAGTGTGGATCACTGACTGCTTGGCTCACTGGCACAGCGGCGGGCGGGCGTAGTGTGTGCACGCGTTCCAACGTGTCTGTGTGTGAATGAGGATACATAGTTGTGCATTATGTAACTTTGCATGCCTGTAACTGATTATGCTTTGCGTGTGTGCGCACGTGTGTATGTACAGTACAGTACAGTACAGTATACAGTACGTGTGTGCATGCGTGCATACGTGTGTGTGGGTGGATGTGTGATGTGTGTTCTATCAACAAAGAGACAGATTCCAAGTTACCGTGTCCAGAAAAGTATGCTATAGATCATTAGGTCCCCTGATTCCCAAGCACCTGGGGGTCTTGGGGCCCGGCCGCTCTCCCACCATTCTATGCATCAATCACAGGCCTGTTGGCCAGCGGGAGAGCGCTGGGGATATACATCCTCAAAGACTGACGAGAGCAAACCTTAGATATCGTACAAGGGGGAGCAAAAGCCTGCGCGGATTAACCCAAACCAGTAGCCTAAAGCAAGATATGTTTTTTTTTTTTTTAGTGGTGCAACCACTCCATTGTGGAGCTTTGTGTGTCCCTAGGTCCCTGTAGATAATGATGATTTCGGGTGTGACAGTACAGTGCTGTGCAGTACAGTAGAGGGACCCCAGGGGACCCCCACACGGTAACTCTGTCATTGCTTGACCGTTTCGGACGTAGGGCGGCTCGCTGGAACCAGCCTGCCGCCCTGAGCGCGTTCTTGTAGGTCTGGAAGTTCCGGGGACCCCCCGGGCACCCCCACATGGGTGTGAGTTTTTGCCTTCATTGATAGTGCAAAGTGGAGACCCCTGATCTATAGTAACTAAAGTTTTCAAATAAATGTAGTGGAGTAAAAGTACAATATTTGCCTCTGAGATGTAGTGGAGTAGAAGTAAAGGTATTGGAAATACTCAAGTAAAGTACAAATACCTCAACATTGTACTCAAGCACAGAACTTAAGTAAATGTACTTAGTTACTTTCCACCACTGTGTGTGAGTCACTATAGCAAGCAGAGTCTCGTCTAGACAGAGTACCCAGAGGTACTCTTTTCTGTTTCCTCTCCGCGCCTACGCGCTAATGCAAATGGACTGGCTGATTGACTGGCTCCAGGGGAACATGTAGGAATCTGGTTATCTAATATATGATGCTGCTGTGTTATATAGGATTACATATTCCTTGTGTTTGTTCAGTAACAAGGGTCTACCTGTCTCTCCGGCTCTCTAGCCTGGGTTCCAGCCTGCTTCGCCGCATTCCGAGATTTGTTTCGTCACTTCGCTACTCGGTCTGGCCAGCAGGCAGCAGACTCGTATTTCATAACGTCGCCTGTTACGTAGCCACGTTACGCCATCAGCCAGTACGCCACTGAGCCACTCTGTCCATGCTTCTCACTGTGAGACTCGGCTCCACTCAAGAGTAAAGCCTATATTGTAAAAAGCAGTGATGTGCTGGATTTTTGAACTAGTAGGGCTGTATTTTGATGCTCACGCCACGTGCCCGTCACATCGCGCATGCATGTGCACATAGCTATTCAGCTCAGTGCTAGTTGAAAACCAGTTATTCTAATGTAATTATATTTCATATTATTTAGTTGCATTGTTAATTTGTTGTTTTTATTTTCAATTAATTCGTTTTATATAAAAGCCCTTTGCATAAGTACTTAAAATAATCACTCAACTTGTCTTTACTTGAATGTCTTTATTTTTCTTCTTTTTAAAGATTACGCACTTACATTGCTTTCAAAGCAGTGGTTTTTAAACAATCACAAGAACTTCCAATAACGGTCAGGGATAATCAGCCTACAGAAAGAAATGTTGGATGTAGACTATGTTCATGAATATTGTTGAAGAACTGATAATCTTCATAGAGCTTTGAACTTTTTCCTCCCCTCCCAGCAGCGGTGCTGTTTTTGGCTTTTACAGAAGTAATTTCTCTATGGAGAATATACATGGGGTCATCTTAAAATTGTTGGACAGTATTAAGATGTTGATATTGATTTTGTATTCAAGCAAGACAAGCATGAGTGTCTATATTTCAAACACAAAGTGTTTTTAAATTGGGGGTCATATTTTGACAGCATGCTGCCTGTCATCATTTCACCCCCCTCCCTATCTAAGGACAGTATAAGCATTGTGGTCCAAAAATAAACAAGCTGTCTCTGCGTTATTGTCAGGGATGTGTCACTCATATATGATACAGTCTGTTTCTAGTAAAAATTTAACTAATTCAGTGAAACATCTGGGATGACATGTTTATTTTTCAAACACAGTTCTATATATGAGGCGATCTAAAATCCCCCCCATGGGGATTACAATGCAAATAAAAAGTACTTGAACCCGTGGATTTGCGCCCTCTACCGATATTGACGTCAGACTTTGGTGCTCTATATACAGCTGCTTTCTTCTTTCCCAACAGCTGGGAGTCGACATAGGCACAGGTTGAGGCACGTAACCAACGACGAAACACAGTTTCCACTGGACGAGCCCCGGGAAAAAGTAAACTCTAGTTTGATTCAATAATCCACTGTCAGATTCTGTAGTACTGAAAAATCTGCCGGCGGTGTGGGGTGACTTTAGTGAATGATATGTACGTTTGTGCATATCGTATGTGCGCATTGATACGACGTCAAACTGGTGTTATTTTCTCTTCCCAACCCGCACCACAGACCAGTCGGCCACGGGTCGATTGCTACCTTTGATACCTTGGAGATACTGTAGGACCATTTCCGGACTACAAATTCCCAGGGTGATTATGTATCAACTATCAAGAAAGTACACTGATCTTGAATCCTATACTCTAGTTTCGTAACATTAAGGTGCACAAAATAATCCTCAATGTTAATTGTACTCTGAAGAAAGTACACATACATGGGACCACAATGGAACCAAGTCTCCTGGTTGTATACTGTACTTCTTGTGCTGTATATATATATATATATATATATATATATACTGTATATATATATAAAAAAGAAAGTATTCAATCAATCAATGGAATCAAATGAAACCATATATAATGCTATAGATTTTACTGTGTGAAAACAGTGCGTGTCGATAGGGTGAGTGCGCTTTTCGCTGCCCCCCAAAGTTATGCGCACAGCCCTGGCTCACTCACTTTGGCTTTCATAAAACCACAATGTGATGATGGATGTCTTTTGTAAATGCACATTCTTTTCCATCTGTCAATTCCATGGCAGTGTTTCAATACCAAACAATTGAACACAGACTTGGTCCTTCGCGTTGTGAGTTTGATATGTTCTTCAATAAGATGTCAGGTGATATTTCAGTTTCATTTGAGACATGTCAGTTCCAAGGCACTCACTATGTTGCATTGAGTCAAGTGGAGATTCTAGACATCTCACTCAGGGTGAAGAGAACAGTGCCAAGTATGATGCGTTGTCCCCAGTGTTGGAAAGTAACTTATTACTTTCAGTAATATTATTACTTTAATCCAGTAACTAGTAATGTAACATATTACTTTCACATTTTGAGTAATATTACATTTACTATTTAAAAAAAGTAACTAGTTACTATTTTCACCAGCCTGTGAAAATAATGGGCTTGAGTGTTTATTTATTTTTATGGCAGACTGGGTTGGGGTCGAGTTGCTTTGCAGCCTTCTGACCCAGTGTAGATCCAGACTCTAGAACGTACTTGTCTGTAAGTGGGAATTATCGGATGCGGAAGGGCAGACATTATTGGGTCATTTATTTCAGTCTGTGACCATCTTGTTATCCTTATGTTCATTGTGCGTTAGATTGCATTGAAATGCACATGTTGGTGTCATATGGCCTTGGCCTTATTGGCCTAGCACTTTGTTAGCTTAACTGCTTTAAAAAAGATTGTGTTTCATTATCGGTTTGAGCCCATGTGGTTTTCTTTAGTCTGTAATTTATGAATTAAAACACAGTGAATGTTTTAGTGTTCATTTAATTCAAATGAGTGTACAAATGGAACCATTATGTCATGTGTACACTAGGCATGCCACGGTATGAGATTTTACAGTACGGTACGGTGCCGGTATTGATAATCTATACCTCGGTATTCCACGGTATTTATAAAAAATAAAATAAAAGCCCCCCCCCCCCACCTATGTCTAGACTAGGCTACTACCCCCACCTCCTTATAAGCCCTTCTTTGTTCCCCAACCTGCAGGCCTACATATCTTATTTTTTTATTTTTACCTTTTATGATAATTTAAATTTTGTTATTTGTCATGATTATGAATTGATTGAAAGTCCTTGCTGTCTTGTTTCCATTCGGTCCTGGGCCAGGGACGAATGTAACAAGACAGCAAGGACTTTTTCAGTGATCCCTTTGTATTTGTACCCTATAATGATTACATTTCTGCCAATAAAGTATTCAATCAATGAATCAATAGATATTCCCCACTGTATTTCACTGTACTATAGCTCCCCCTAATGGCCGTTTTAATGGCGTACCCTGTACGCTGTAGCAGCTGGTAGTGCAATCTGCGCATGCTCACAACTGTCACTGTGTGCCTCCGTGTTTGTTGACACTATAGTTCACTCTTATAGTACATATGGAAATATGGAATATACAATTGGATCTGGGTGTCTTTCAGCAACACTAACTCAAAGGTAGGAAGCAACTTTTAAATCTACTGCAGCTGTGTGGTGAAAATAAATGTTTTGTCTTAGTGTGCGAGAGTGGAGTTGCTTTGCATATGCGCAGCATGCGCCGCCCACCGACGCTGTATTAAAATACCGTATGCTCGGAAATCTTAATTTGTCTTTATTTAAAACATAGTAGTGGGACTTTTGCAAGGCATTGAACTGAGCTCTGTTGAGATCACAGCAGTGGATTCCCATATAAATGGATACAAAGAGAGGGGCGGTCTTCTGTTGGGAAGCCCCTGGGAATATTGTCGACATTGAATGCTTGGAGCAGTGACGTCTGTGTATTTAAGTAGGGATGAGGAAAGTATTTTAACTAAGCCAAAATATATAAAAGGGGAATACGAAAGTGAGAAAACAAACATTGAGAATTCAGCGGAACATATCGGTTGAACCATGAATACGAAACACATTTCTCCAGTACAATGTTCAAGGTCAAGCTTGCTCCCATTCAATGGGCTTGTAGGTCTGCTATTCTCACTGTAGTGCGATGAAGTAATTGGGCTTTACTGTAATATTGCCTCCATTGCCAGCAAAACTGTCTTACCAAATACCAAAGGTGACAGGTATAAGGTTAGGTTCACACCTTCAGGAATATTTTTACAGCATGGCACCGAACAGTGTTTCCCAAGCACTGGGTTTTATTTTCAGACCACTGAAACCCCTAATTCTGTCAACTTCCCATTGACAGCCCATTCATCCAAACAGAACAGAGTGGGAGTCAGCCGGGCCAACACGCATCCATCGTTACATCCAGGACCCGGGAGGCGGCATTGAAGGAGAGGAACTGCCATGCCGGCAAAGGACCCTGCTGAACCGCCTGCGAACTGGGGTCGGACTTTTCATAACATCCATGACGAAGTGGGGCCTGCCGGACGGAGCAGCGTGCGAGTGTGGGGAGCCGGAGCAGACCACTGACCACATAATCACCACCTGCCCCCTATATAAACCACCCTCGGAGGCCTATTCGATGTGGGACCTGAGACGAGGGCGTGGCTGCACGCTACTGAGCTGGACATCTGATGATGACACACGAAAGAAGAAGAGGCACTGGTTGGTGAGTTTGACGTTGTTTAATACAATCAGATAGGACTTTTCTGTTTGGATGAATGGGCTGTCAATGGTAAATTGCATCTAGTTAGCATTTTGCTGGCAAGATGGCCGTGGTCTGCAGAAAAAAGCCTGAGTAGACGATAAAATGGCCAAAGTTAAATATTCCTTTAACGCAGTCGCAGAAGATGGCTAAGCGCTTGCATCGGGAGCCAGTGCGAGAGTGCCTCACTGCCTGAAGATGCTTATTGCTGTGGATATTATAAATTCACTGATGGTTCTAGCAAAGGAGCTGGTGAAACGCTCAATTGAAAGCGGCTTTGATCAGGAGCGGTATTGGCTCCATGAGCTCTGACAGTGCCGTGCCAAAAGGATCACCATGGAGAATAACAGATGTTAGTTCCATTGATACAGGTCAGAACACAAATCGATTGATTCATCTTTACAATAAAACATGCATGCTCTGAAAAGGCCCTCCCACCTGACTACTAAGTAGTCAGATGGGAGAGCCGCAAACGCTCTTGAAATTTTCAAGTGGGCCCTTATCCATTCTGAATACAGTCATCATTTAAAAGACTATTATAGTAGCCTACTATTAGTAACACACCTGAACCATTATGCAGAACATTATTATTACATACCCATTTTAATTTGTGTTTCGCACTTTTTTATCTAGGTTTTCTAATTGCAAGGTAATCGAATTAAAAGTAGTGATGCACGATATAATCGGTAGCATATCGAAATCGGCCATATTGGCCATGAAAATGCCATATTGACGGTATAAAGTAGACCTTTGGTGTACCATCAACCATTACTTAAAAGAGTGTGCACACTAGCTGTGCTTATCAAGGTCACAGAGAGACAGATAGATTTATATATAGTGTCTGAAAAAGTAAAGACATGTCAGAGCTCTCCAGGACAGACATGTCCTGGAGAGCTTCTGTTCACGCTTCAGAACTGTTGCAAGAATGAGCTGATGTCTGATGGAAGGCAGGGGGCTCTTCAGGATGCCACTCCAAAGACGTAAAAAAAATAGAAACATACCTGAACATTTCATTATACAATTGTACATTGTAAACTGAACAGGGGAGCATTAGTGAGATAAGGAAGGAGGGGGAGTCCTTTTAAATGGACTCTGCCTATCAGTTCAACTGATCTGATTGGGGCAGAACCAATGAGGTGATTGAGTTGGGTACAGTACATGCTTTAGTTTAGACCAAAGTCTGAGTGTAGAGTAGGAGAGTAGCGACACGCTTTGATCTCGCCGCAAAACGGGTGCCTATGGGATATAGTTCCAAACATTGCTGCTATGGCTGGAACTATCCCATTGAGATAGAATGAGCACTTCTGCATTCCATTGATACAATGGGAGTCAACGATAGTGTTGCCACTCTCTTACTATATTACTCTCTTTTAGACATATTATTGGTCCGACTGTCATTAGACCGACAACCTTTGCGATGACAAAAATTGGAAATACTCAAGTAAAGTACAAATACCTCAACTAAGTAAATGTACTTAGTTACTGCCGGCAGCCCAGCAGCTCTTCTAAGATATCGACCACGGGTGAGACGCAGATGGAGCGAAACCGAGAAGGAAGGGGAGGCAGAGGCGAAGCCGACTCGGAGACGCAGGGAATAACTTTGAAAAAGCAAATCAAAAGTCAGACTGTGTTTGTTTTACAAGTCTGTGGCGTGACTTCTCTTTCTCTTTCACGTTCTCTCTCTCTCGTCCTCACGCTTTCTTCCCTGCAGCCACATCTTTTTCCCACAGTCTGTATTTTTCAAATAAACATTCAAAAGAGTTTTTTCGGGGGGCGGGGGGTTGTTCTGACAGGTGCCGTGGCGTTAGAAGTTCCTTCCGCAGTGAGAAAAGGCCGAGATCCCAGGCCACCACTGACATGCAAGGCTGTGCACCCCTTGTTTGAGGTGTATTAGGTGTAACCCCCTCCACTGTGCTTGTTTGAGGTGTATTAGGTGTAACCACCTCCACTGTGCACCCCTTGTTGGAGGTGTAGTAGGTGTAACCCCCTCCACTGTGCACCCCTTGTTGGAGGTGTAGTAGGTGTAACCCCCTCCACTGTGCACCCCTTGTTGGAGGTGTATTCATTTAGGTGTAACCCCCTCCATTGTGCACCCCTTGTTTGAGGTGTATTAGGTGTAACCCCCTCCATTGTGCACCCCTTGTTTGAGGTGTATTAGGTGTAACTCCCTCCACTGTGCACCCCTTGTTTGAGGTGTATTAGGTGTAACCCCCTCCACTGTGCACCCCTTGTTTGAGGTGTATTAGGTGTAACCCCCTCCACTGTGCACCCCTTGTTTGAGGTGTATTAGGTGTAACTCCCTCCACTGTGCACCCCTTGTTTGAGGTGTATTAGGTGTAACCCCCTCCACTGTGCACCCCTTGTTTGAGGTGTATTAGGTGTAACCCCCTCCACTGTGCACCCCTTGTTTGAGTTGTATTAGGTGTAACTCCCTCCACTGTGCACCCCTTGTTTGAGGTGTATTAGGTGTAACCCCCTCCACTGTGCTTTGGGGGGAGATGCTATCAATAGTACAGACGAATTCCAAAGCCTTGCCCCCACCCCAACCCCCCTCCCCCCCCACCGCTCCTTCATCAAACCCATGCAATTTCTGTGCATGTTTTGCATTCCTGGCTCACATTGACATACCTGGTCAAATTTGACCCATACTGTACCCCCTCGACGTAGCCAGTGAAGGGAATCGACACGGGGCGGTCGGAATAACGTTGAGGTGTTCGAGTGCCGTTCCACAGGAGCAGGGGCGTCTGGCTGTTACAATATTATGGCGTGTTAAATCTCAGGTTATATAAGGCCCCAGATGCATACAGTAGACTCAGACTTATGTGCGACAGGTGCCAAATAAAAAAAAGTATTAAAAGAGCATATTGTTTCAAAATTATCTAATGCCTAGGATGTAATTTTCTGATTATGAGTGGGCAAGTGTTTTCCTAAAGAAGTTCACAGCTTATAAAAGCTACAAAGGGGCCATTAAACCCTGTCCAGAGGAATAGAGTGGCACACCGTGTGTGTGTGTGTGTGTGTGTGTGTGCGTGTGCGTGTGCGTGTGCGCGCGGCCGCACACATGTGTCTGCCTTTCTGTATTCCTACGTACTTGCCTGTAGTTTGTATGATATGTGCAGTATGTCAGTTTGTGTATTTTAGATTTTCATTTCAGAGTGACATTAACACCACTTACTGCGATGGGCGTTCTAGTCTAATTCAATTAACCTCCTCACCTCACCCAGAGTGACTTCACTCCGTGTCAACCTGAGCGGGTGGGTGGGGGGCAGGCCAAATAAACTAACTGGTAATGGACGTTTGTTTTCAAAGTGCTGCTCTGCCCTGTTGCCCACATAATCACATGAATCCTGCTGTCCCTAAGTCATAACAGGCTATCATTCATTTTAGCAAAAACATTCAGTGAAAATAGCAGAACAGAATGTCTATGTTTGCTATTCTGTGTACAACAAGGTTTATTTATAGCCCACCTACAGTATATGATACCTCTATGAAACAATGTTTTTTTCCGGGTCCATTCTTACACTTTAACCCATTTAGACCATGAGGTTTTCTGAAAAACCTCATGTTTCTATATGGCAGTTGTTCTTAAACATTTTCATGTCAAGGACCCCCAAAACTATATGTAATTGGCCGCCGACACCCATCTGAAAATATGTTGTTTCAGGGATCCCCCAGAAGCAAAGATTTGAGTTAAAAACATTCACTCTGAAAGAATATATTCAAAGATTTGAGGCAAATTTTCACGATTAAAAAAAAATAGCAGATCTACAAGCTCGTATTGTGCTATGAGCTTGTAGATCTGCTATTTTTCAATAGCTAAAGTATAACATATAATGCTTAAAACACCAAAAGGGGTTCCTGTCCCTCTCAGTTCTATTCCAGGTTCCACTCCAGGTTGTGTATTTCTATGCTAAGACACATCCTCTTTTATCTGTCAATACAGTCTGACACGCTTGGAAATGTTTTCAATCACTTTCCAGAGAGCTGCGGTCATATTGAGCTTACCATTTCCTTTCATTTTCATATTCATTTTTTTGCAGCAACTCAACAAGCATAACCATAATGGTCGGATAATGAGTATCACTTCGGGGTTTCAGTTTCGCGTGGTTCCACATCTGTAGAGACATCGGTAAAAAAGGATTCAAAAGAATATACTGCACAGACATGATTGCACCTAAATGAATGCGTCAAAGACAGTTATTTTCCGGACGCATTGTAATTCAATTCACCTCGCAGCGCCTTGACGGCGACTAAATTTGTCGCTGTCAAGGCGCCGCGAGGTTCACACCGCTGAATGTTAATGTTTCACTGTAGTTCATCATGGTGCAAAAGTGCTTTTCCCGCCTGTAGCATGAATTGATATGGAGACGTAGACAGGAGAAGAGAAAGGGTCCATATACCACAACAAGGGCCCAGCCCAGGAACTGAAGGCTTCTTGCTCAAATTATGGTGTCGAGTGTCCTTCTGATGGCTTTTGATCAGGGCTTTTTGAGTATGCTTTCAGCCCCTCCGCTCACAAATTCCAGTCGTGTGACTCTGCCCTGGGGTGTCTCCTCTAATATTTCTATGGACACACATGGACACACTCACTCACTTATGAACATACGTACTTACAGTCCATACTGTAAATACACTTACAACAGTGGACATACATACTGTATTGACACATACACATACACATATGAAACAGTAGACATGTGGATTTGCCATTGGACACATTTGCCATTTAGCACAGCCCAGCCCAGCCCAGCGCAGCCAGCCTACCGTACTGGAATACACATACCCTTTTGCAAATGTTTTGTCATTGGCTCGCTCAACAGTCACTCATGCTGAAAACTCCTCCCCTTTTTGTGTGTAAATAGCACAGATAATCAACCATAGATGCCGAAAAGAAAAGGTTATTTTAGTGAGGTGAAAAACAACAAAAAAAGTCTTGTAACCTGCCGTTTTCTTCTTCTTTTTAATTATTTGTTCGGCCCGAAAAATTGTTCTTTGTTCACATGATTTGTCACAACTCCAGTTGGCTTTGCACGAGGCTTAAAAGGTATTTAAATAAATAAATAAATTAGGAAAATGAACGGGGAATAATTTCCTGATCCCTGGTAGGGAGCAGGACTGCGACGCTCTATAGGAATCTTGTTCTTTGGTTGAATATCTATATATCTAAACATGAAAAGAAAAGGAAAGAAATTGAAAAGGAATGGCCTAGCTTTTTGGTTTGCTAAATAAAGATTAATTTAAAGTTAGCAAATACAGTATATGTTCTCTGTGAACACAATGCTGGAGATGATGATGGTGAAGATCAGGTGCAATAAATAATAATAATATGTGATAGCGCTTTTCTAAGTACTCAAAGACATTTACATGTGTGGTGGCCGGGAGAGAGAGCAATATAGCGGTCATAACATGCAAGGGGCTGCGTTGGTTAAACACACAGCGAGCCCCGCAAAAGTGTCCTCCTTTCTGAGGTCTTGCTGGTGGTCACCCTAGTAGTCTTTGTAGTCTATTTAATGTATAGGCAGCCGCTCCCCCTCTACTACTGATCCTCCTTCTCCTTATTGAGCCCTTTCTTACTGGCCTTCCGTGGAGTAACGGTTGCTCTGTCCGACCTGGGAGACATGCTCGACCCTTTCTTACTGGCCTTCCGTGGAGTAACCGGTGCTCTGTCCGACCTCGGAGACATGCTCGACAAGAACTGAAGCAGCCGCTGGTTCTCACTGTCTATACGATTGACTTGAGCCTTGGTAAAGGAGTAGTTTCTCTTGTGCATATTCACAATATCTACATCATCTTCAACGTCCTCAGATCTGGTAGCATCCTCCGGCTGCTTCTGCTGCTGTTGGAGACTGCCATTATCATCCTCCTTGGCAATAGATCCCTGGCTCTTTTCCTCTTTTTTCATTTGCTATTTTAAAATTGTATTTTGTGTCTCAATTATGTATCAAAAATAGCCTAGTATTGTAGATTCAAACAGTATTAGAGGTGTTCCTGTATCTATTTGTCTTTATATAGGGCCAATAAGTGCTTGGGGCATTACGTAACATAGACCATTGCCCAAATTTGGACCTCTGGGCAGACGTGCACTTCAAAAATGAACAAAGATTACAACTTTGAGCAAACATCAGCCAGAAAAGATGTAAGAATGTGACATGGTATTACAGTATGAACAAACGCTTGGCGTTGATCTTGTTTCTTTGTTGGGCTAGTTTCTCAGGGTAGCACCCGCTTGGTGCGCCCTGCAGACGGCCCTCTCTACTCTACCACAACGTTATAACTTTAAAAACGTATTTTTGTGCTGTGATTTTTGTATTTTTTCCCCCAGTTTTTCATGGGTTCATGAGATGACAGTTACTTAATTAGACCCCTTGGTGTGGTTGTTATGTGCAATGATGTTCATATGATCAGCGATGGCCAACATCATGAACAAAATAGGACTTTGGAACACTGGGAGGTTACCTTTTGGCCACACATGAGCAGATGCAGAGTCTACTTTCCAGCCTCACTGGGTTGAGGGCAGCATCTCTAGCTGAGACACTGAGGCAAGGCAATTGCAACTAGCACCTTTCATACACAAGGCAATTCAAAGTGCTTTAGAGAATAAGCGCACTTCAAAAATGAACAAAGATTACAATAGACACAATTAAATACTGTAAGATAAAGGAGCATATAAATTAGAACCCAATGCGCCACCCCAACATACAGTATAGCCTCCAGTACATTTCACAGTACACAAAGGCAGAATTTAACAAAGAAATAATCACACCAGTGTGAAGTGAGGGGCGCTCTCATCATCATACATCATCATAATATCAGATCATTCTGGCCAATCACAATTTGCGTCCTTGCAAAAAGCCTAAATCAGCCAATCATCTTAATATCATACAACAGCTACGGGCATAGCTTATGAGGTCCAAGTATTGGATCTCTCGAGTATTGCACAATGTCTGACATCTCTGTACGAGCCACATAAGTGTTCACACAAACCCGGAAAGCTGGGCATACATGTAGGAGGGGCTGGCACCACTCAAAAACTGTAGGATGCCAACAAAATAGTGATGTAGGCTAATGCATTTGTCTACTAATGCTGTGCATCATATATGACTTGACATGGGGGTACTTGCATGTTGTACTCGGTCTGTGTCTCATATAGGAGGGCTGCCTCTCATAATAGGAGGGCTCTCATATCCACACAGTATATCACGGTCGGACAGAAAGGAAGAGTATCCCCATATCTGTATGTTTTTGAGGGGCGCTATAGCCCCTCCAATGTCTGGCTTTCATGCATCACTTTATGTGGCAGCCAAGTCTATATGGACTTTTAATGTTTGTCTTATTCATGCTCCCCCAAAAGTGTTGTTAGCTCCGCGCAGCAGTGTGTCTCAACCAGATCTCTCCCAAATACGGCAAAATAGCCACGGATTGCAATTCCGTAGCTATACGCCTATAGAAATCCGTACATGTTACATACATCAGTGGTTCCCAAAGTGGGGTCCGGGGACCCCAAAGGGTCCTTGAGGGAGTTCAGGGGTCCCCAGCTAAATGATAGTTATTTTTACACACAGTTAAATTAACATTGATTTTACAATATAAATTGGCGTCTCAGAGATTCCATTAAATGGGGGTCCATAATGGGGGTCCATAATTCATGTTAAACTGGGGGGGGTGCTTGAAATGAAAATGGTTGAGAATCACTGCATATAGAGCCGTAATAAAAATCTTCTCTTATGGGGGTCCCTGGCATATATTTTCAAATAGGGGTCAGCGGGCTAATACGTACATGTCGATTTAGGGGTGAAAAGGTTTGGGAACCACGTAGGTGGTGTTCCTCTTTCCCCTTAGCTGCGCCTTGGGTCGGCCCTGACAGCCATTCTTCTCTCTCTGACCTTGTTCGTGACCTGTCAGGAGGCCCCCGTGTCTCCGTAGACGTAGAGGATCACGTCCTGTAGCAGTGGTGGGAAAAAAATACTCGCATGTTTTACTTAAGTAAAAGTATCCAATAGGCCTACTGCAATGTAGAAGTAAAATTCCAGAATGCAAAATGTACTTGAGTAAAAGTACTGGCGTCAAAATGTACATTCAGTTTGTGTGTGTGGTCCCTTTGTAACACGGTTTAAAGCGGTGGATCATTTTCAATTGTTGAATGATCAGAAAATAACTCCCGCCCTAAAACCCACACCACCTCCTCGTAACCCACACCACCTCCTCGGAAAACAAACGGACTCTAATGGCATTCCTGGGATGCTTTGCGCATGGAGCTGTTTTTTATGTTTCACGGATCTGAATGGTGCGTACCGGGCCGTCTGGAATTCCTGGCCACGAGATCAGAGGCCTTGATTTATTGGGATGTACTCTGTGTTGAGAGTGTGTGTGTATGGTCAGGGAAACTGGGGAAGCAGCACACACACACACACACACACACACACACACACACACACACACACACACACTCACACACTCTATACGACACACTGGAGGCAATGTTTTAAACATCTCGGACTCTTGGAGGTTTCCTGCACCCCAGTGTGTTCATTATATCAATGTTTGACCTTATGTATGTGTGTAGAAGCCGTATATAGTTCACTAGGAAAAGACTAAGGTCAAATGATTTATTGACACATGAATAACAGGTCTTATAATGTCCAAAACTGTTACTTTTCAGGATTCAAATTCAAAAGCAGCATTCAGACCTGCAGTACAAGCTCAAGCTTGTGGATCTGCTACATTTGATGCTTTTGTGTGACACTGTACTACAGTGTCACACAAAATATCAAACATATAGACATGGCCCGCCTTCGAGGTGAAGTGCTTGGGAGCGCAGA
Source organism: Protomyctophum bolini (assembly GCF_963924005.1). Taxonomy (NCBI): domain Eukaryota; kingdom Metazoa; phylum Chordata; class Actinopteri; order Myctophiformes; family Myctophidae; genus Protomyctophum; species Protomyctophum bolini. The sequence goes on from NC_137878.1 coordinate 20,204,073, forward strand.
GTGCAGTCTAAGAGTGGGTTTGCTCATGAAGCATTTGCTGGAGTCGGAGGGAGCATAGATATAAAAAGATCACACCCGTGTGAACTGAGTGGTGCAACTCCGTGTGGGGGTCCCCGGTGGGTCCCCTCCAGACCCACAGGAACGCGCCCGGTTCCGGCGAGCCGCCCCACGTCCGAAACGGTTGAGAACTGATAGTTTACTGTGTGGTGGAATTAGCAGACAACACTCTCTCTCTCTCTCTCTCTCTGTTTCTAGCACAACAGCGGCACTTTTCCCCCTACTGGTACCCTAAACATAGGGACATATGTAACAGACGTGATCTTGCGTTGTGTTATATGAAGCACCATAGACCAGGATCTCAGCAGTGAGTAGATATATTCCGTACAACAAAGAATGATGCAATCACTGCTCTGCTCTGACGTATGTTTTACACGTTACAATTGCGCTTTCAAAGCCAATATGAAATAGGAAGTGCGGTAGGTTACGTCATTAGGTTATAGGTTATATTGTTTGAACTCTTAAAGTGACAGAACATTGGATCATAATACAATATAATGCCTGGACAAGTGGAAGCACTATTAACCATGTTACACATACATAGGGATAGACATAGGGATGGACATACATAGGGATGGACATAGGGATGGACATAGGGATGGACATACATAGGGATGGACATAGGGATGGACATACATAGGGATGGACATAGGGATGGACATACATAGGGATGGACATACATAGGGATGGACATAGGGATGGACATACATAGGGATGGACATACATAGGGATGGACATAGGGATGGACATACATAGGGATGGACATAGGGATGGACATACATAGGGATGGACATAGGGATGGACATAGGGATGGACATACATAGGGATGGACATAGGGATGGACATACATAGGGATGGACATAGGGATGGACATAGGGATGGACATACATAGGGATAGACATAGGGATGGACATACATAGGGATGGACATACATAGGGATGGACATAGGGATGGACATACATAGGGATGGACATACATAGGGATGGACATAGGGATGGACATACATAGGGATGGACATACATAGGGATGGACATAGGGATGGACATAGGGATGGACATACATAGGGATGGACATAGGGATGGACATACATAGGGATGGACATAGGGATGGACATACATAGGGATGGACATAGGGATGGACATAGGGATGGACATACATAGGGATGGACATACATAGGGATGGACATACATAGGGATGGACATACATAGGGATGGACATACATAGGGATGGACATACATAGGGATGGACATACATAGGGATGGACATAGGGATGGACATACATAGGGATGGACATAGGGATGGACATACATAGGGATGGACATAGGGATGGACATACATAGGGATGGACATAGGGATGGACATACATAGGGATGGACATAGGGATGGACATACATAGGGATGGACATAGGGATGGACATACATAGGGATGGACATACATAGGGATGGACATACATAGGGATGGACATAGGGATGGACATAGGGATGGACATACATAGGGATGGACATAGGGATGGACATACATAGGGATGGACATAGGGATGGACATACATAGGGATGGACATGGGGATGGACATACATAGGGATGGACATAGGGATGGACATAGGGATGGACATACATAGGGATAGACATAGGGATGGACATACATAGGGATGGACATACATAGGGATGGACATAGGGATGGACATACATAGGGATGGACATAGGGATGGACATAGGGATGGACATACATAGGGATGGACATAGGGATGGACATACATAGGGATGGACATAGGGATGGACATACATAGGGATGGACATAGGGATGGACATACATAGGGATGGACATAGGGATGGACATACATAGGGATGGACATAGGGATGGACATAGGGATGGACATACATAGGGATAGACATAGGGATGGACATACATAGGGATGGACATAGGGATGGACATAGGGATGTACATACATAGGGATAGACATAGGGATGGACATACATAGGGATGGACATACATAGGGATGGACATAGGGATGGACATACATAGGGATGGACATAGGGATGGACATAGGGATGGACATACATAGGGATAGACATAGGGATGGACATACATAGGGATGGACATGGGCACATTGCTGTTCCTTGGAAGTGCGGGAGGCACGCTGCGTCGCTGCCACTCGGTGACTCAGTGACTATACTGGCCAATCACAGTACGTCTTTTCCGGGACTTATCTTGCTTCTGATTGGGCTACCGCACGTAGCCCAATGTTGCCTCCTCTGGAGGGAGGGCCTTTGTGGCCTGATTATGTTGAGCTGGGCGATCCACCCGGGTGGTGAGATTGTGAGAGCAGGTGCAGCTGCAGGCGTGAAGGAAATGGCAGATGGAAAGACTGCATCGGAGGTCGTTGAAATTATTACTCCCTGATAGAAGACTGGTCTGCCCTGCATGGCTGTTGGACTGAGGAAGCTTAAGGGGATCTGATCTGGGAATGATGGATGCATTGGAGTAGGTGCAGTCGAAGATGAGCCAGGGAAGACGGACATGCTGGGGGGGGGGGGGGGTTCGGCTCGCCTCTGAGCCGATCAGGTGTGCACAAGACTTTGTTTCCAGATGTGATAATTAAAATCAACCCTTCAGTTTATGTATAGTGGGAAAGGGACTCTGTATTTGAGCCGAGTTAAGAAACAATAGTGCTTGAGGAAATGGCCTAAAATGTGACAAAACTTTATGTAAATGTTGATATTTGAGACCCCGTATTTTCAGTATTAAAGTATTAAATGTGAATGAATGAATGAATGAATTTGTATAAGTTTTCTTTGTCCGTATGTCCCAAGCTTTCTCTATATATTCTGCTAATGCAAATATCTTTTGTTCGAAAATCCATCTCAGTCGCTCTGCATCACTTAACCACATCAGATCTATATTTTTACATCTGTTAAATAACTTTTGACGTAGCTCATGATACAACGGGCAATAGAAAAGAAGGAACTCATTCTCAATATCATTTATATCACAGTAGGTGCAAATACGTTCTTCGTCTGTAACTCCTCTATACCTCCCAGTCTCGAGGTGCAAGGGCAAGATCCCAGAACGAAGTTGGGCACATAGGGGGGGGTGTGTGTGTGTGTGTGTGTGTGTGTGTGTGTGTGTGTGTGTGTGTGTGTGTGTGTGTGTGCGCGCGCGCGCCTGCGCGCATGCGTGTGAGAGAAGAGCTCGGATAGTCAAATGTTTGCTGAACATTTAGCCTTCTGAATCCACTGTATAACATGGGAATCTTGTCCCTGGCTATATGGAATGAGATCACTGATGTTATCTCACTCCATTTGGTGCTCATTCTCCCATAACAGGAGGAGCTGAACATAACAGAGATTACACGTACAGTAGGGCCATAGAAGGAGTCACGGCTCTCTTTAGCTTCATACATTAATCGTACTTGACAATGACTTTCATCATCGGGCAATTGAACAAATTTGTAGCGTTGCCACTTGCCAGTCTTCCTCACAGCCTCTTTCATAAGTGTTAACAGACGGCATGCTGTTTGTTTGCTGTTGGTCTAATTTTGCCTGTAACCGAATCATTTCCAAATGACAAGACACCACGTTTCCTCTTTTTGGTAACTAAATTCGATCTCACTTCTGTTGGAGTTGTGTGGAGGCAGGAACGTGAGTAGAAACGCGCGTGGAAGCGCAGTGGGGCTTTGGCCCCTTGCTGGCATGAGAGGGGGGCGAGTCGCGTGCTGTAGGGATTAGGGATGCACTTATTTTTTTACGTCATCTATGTCAAACAAAAGTAGAAAAAATAGCTACAAGCTCAAAACGTGTCGCAAGCTTGTAGATTGGCTATTTTTACTAGAACAAAGCGGAGATCCGGGCACACTTAAGGTTAAAAAGGAGGAAAACTTTATTCAACCGACATGCTTCGACCTATACGGTCTTGATAAGGGCTGATGAAGCCCTGATGAAGACCGTATACTGTAGGTCGAAACATGTCGGTTTGACATGATCTATCATAACCAAACAAAAACAGTTACTTATAGGAATGCTTTTTGAAACAAATGGGTTTTGTGTAAGGGAGTCCGTGAGGTGAATTATTTCTGGAAGTGCATTCCAGAGCTTAGGTGCTCGGATGGCAAAGGCCCGATCACCCTTCGTGACATAGTTCGCAGTGCACGATCACCCTTCGTGACATAGTTCGCAGTGCAAATTTTTAGGAGCCCCTTGCCTTGCCTGCGGACCTCAGGCTGTGAGGAGGGTCATGAGGGGGCAGGAGCTCCGCGATATAATGAGGGGAAAGACCTCTTTGAGTCTTAAATGAGATTAAAATAATTTTCAAATCAATTCTATAGTTGACCGGAAGCCATGAAGGGGAATGCATACCCGCGAGGACGTGACCCACTGGAGGCGAGTCACAGTCCAATTGGCGATCAAAGAACTGTCTGTCTGTCTGTCTTTCTGCCCGTCCTTACATGATGAACACTGCTGATGTTGGTGACCCCGTGGCCTTTGCTCTAGCGCCATCCGTAGGCTATAATGTCCATTTGTTCATTTGTCAAATCTAGTGGGTTACTGTGGGTAGCCATGGAACTTACTGAGTGCATGCATCTTGCTTCCATGGAGAATGAACCCTAGTGATTTAACTTGGTGAATGGCATGGCATGAAAAGACCCTCAGCTCTGAACTCGGTAGAATCTGCACCTGGCTCGCTGATAACAAACTATCCTTACACCTGGGAAAAACTGAATCCATTCTCTTCGGATCAAATAGTAATCTCAAAAAGGCAGATGGCTTCTTGGTTAGAGTTGGTGATGATATTATCACACGGAAGGATCAAATTACCTACCTAGGTTCCATCCTGGAGGCCAATCTTTCCGGTGATAAGATGGCCACCAACGTAATCAAAAAAGTCAATCAAAGAACAAGATTCCTCTACAGGATCTCCTCACTGGTCGACAAAAACACCTTGAAGACCTTAACAGGAGCCCTCGTACAAGGTTTCTTTGACTATGCATCCACCTCCTGGTACCACAGCACCTCAAAGGCCCTTAAAACAAGGCTCCAGACCTCCCAAAACAAACTGGTCAGGCTCCTACTTGGCCTCACCCCCCGAACCCACCTCACCCCTGCCCACTTTGACAGGCTGGGATGGCTTAGGGTCGACGACAGAGTACAGCATCTTGCAATGGGTCTGGTCCACAAGATTAGATACACCACCAAGATACCCATGTACCTGTCTAAATACTTCCTTAATGTAAACGAAGTCCACACCCACAACACCAGAGGGAGTGCAACAAACCATGTACAACCCAGATTCGGCACAAACAAGGGGCTAAATTCTTTTCGCTCCTATGCGACCAAAATGTGGAACGCCCTACCAACAGTCATTAAGACATGTGAATCCCTTGGCTCCTTCAAAACTGCTCTCAAAGGGCACCTACGGATGGCTGCAATTCGAAACTGGCCTCTGTAAAAGCTGAATTTTTATCTGGATTGTACTATGTTTTTGTATGGACGTGGTGTTGGGTGCCTGCACATATGCACACATGGCATAAACGCATGGTGTTGTGTGCAGGCGCCCTACACTCTGTCTTTGTACTATGGATTGTACTATGTTTTTGTATGGACGTGGTGTTGGGTGCCTGCACATATGCACACATGGCATCAACGCATGGTGTTGTGTGCAGGCACCCTACACTCTGTCTTTCGTTTTCTTTTATCCCCCTGTTCCCCTCACTGTATATATATTTTTTTCCCTTTTCGCTTCCTATATGATGAATTCCTGTTCTGTTCTTAACTACATAGAAGTGTCTATTTGTTTGTCTCTAAATGTTTTGATGAATTGAACAATGTGGACCCTGTTGTAAACAAGTGTAAGGCTTAATTGGGTCGTCCACTCACAGTTAACAGTCTTTGTATTGAGTTTGTGCTTGAAATGTACTGTAATTCTGCAAACTGTTAATAAAGATTTCAATCAATCAATCAATGGCCTGTTGAGAGTTCATGATTGGCATGTCCACCTGAACATATAGAAGCCAATCAGTGTGAGTATAGCTTTCTTTACTTATCTAAGTCAAATCACTGATTACAGGATATTCCCAAATACTGATAAAGATCATTTGCTTTAATGGCAATTTAATGGCTCATTATATGTCCTAACAACTCCCTTCTTTACATAGATTCATAAACATGCAGACAAAATAATGAAATGTGATTTTAACTGATTATTTCTTCAAATGAGCTCCAACAGATGCAGGGAGAGTTAAGGGCTTCCATAAGAAGATTTGTGTTGAAAGCTGACCCAGGCTAAAACGCCCAAACTGGGCCCAGAGAACAGTGCCAGGGCTGGTGCCAAGATTGTCCAACTAACAGCTTTGTTTATGTTTATTTGATTGGTCTGAATTTCCTTTCCCCTTCAATCTGACAGGCGGAACATACGCTGGCCAAATATTAGTGTTTATTATTCTTATCGTTAGCAAATCCTGAAGCAGTAAATGGTTTGTTTGTCTGTTGGGGTCTGTAAGTTGTAGAGGCATGTATAGGAAAATCCACAGTATGCACATACAGTATAGCAATAAAGTAAGTGATGGAATCATTTGGCTTTAAATCATATTGTTGTGCGTGTATGTAGTATTGTAGACAGTGGTTGTGGGAACTGAGAAATGGGGTGGACAGAGGTGGTGGCGGACCCATTGGTCCGCCACATGTACCTCATGAACCTCACACATGTACAAACATCCTTTTCCCTGTACATACTGTGGGCATACACAGTTAAATTAACACTGAGGATTGTTCTATGTACGTGAATCTGGACACTACTGAGCGGAGGGTTTTTGTTGTGTGGTCTGCATAAACCTTTTTGTTGCATCAACGGTGCTGTCCTTTCATTCTTTACCCTGATTTATATTATAGTTGCATGATGGTGAGTGACACACTGGCCGAAAATAGCTGATCTACAGTACAGTACAAGCTCACAGCGTGTCGTGAAGCGGCATGCTGTGCGCTTTAAAGATCTGCTAGCCTATTTATGCCGAAAAGTATAAGCACAAGTACCCTTCTGAGTAGCCTCGCTTCTCAGTTGGCCATCTCAATAGCAAGTTTCATGAGTCATGAACTCCTTTTAGAGGCAGAGGAAGCAGGGAGCCCAACTTAGCACACCACTCAAGTGCAGCACCTGGCAAATTTGATCTCGACAGCATTTAATTGAGGAAATGCATTCAGTGGCATACAATAGTATCAGTGTGGGATCCAGACGTGGCCATTTGAATGAATAGAAGTAGGCCGTTTCCACCTGGCCAACTTGGATACGTACCACTGTAGGGTAATCAACAGAGTTACTGTAGGGCACTGAGGGCAAAGTGACTCATCAGCTTTTCCATGGCAGGGGAATGCTTTCAATTGAGTCATGAGGTATAAGGTAGGTAATAATGAACGATGAAAAGGTCACACAGTTTCTGGGGGGAAAAAGACATTTGTCCTTTGTGTTCGAGATGATGTAGAAGAAAACGATAGCAACTGTGCCCTAGCTTGGCCGAGTTGAGGCTTGAGAAAAACGCCAACGGAGGGAGACGGCTTGAGCCAAGAGGAAGGTTCTGCAAACCTTACACGGGTATTCCTTGAGCGTTCGTGACATTCGGCCTTACGGTAGAACACTGGGTTTCTTCATGGTGTTTTTTGTGTTGTCGTTTTTTTCTTTTTTTTTCTATCTTTTTACTCTGGTTTATATACTCCATTATGGCCTAGAAGTGCTGAGTCATCATGTCTTTGAGGCGGCTGGAACTCCACTCACCTGTGAGATGCAGGTCCTGGAACCCAGCACTCTATCTCAATCACAACCAGCTGCCGACACGTGTGAAAATGCACACTATATAAGCCACATAACTTTGTTAAAATAAAGAGCGAACCCGTTTTAAAAGGTCCAGATGTGTAATGGAACGGTTGTTTTTCTGCTGAGGACTGCATTCACACTCCTGAAACACCTGTTGTTTTCAGCGAGGTAGAGCTCCTTCAGGTCTTATTTCGTTACACAGCCGTGTTGCATGACAAAAACACACATTTTCAAATATTTTCATATGACACTGTATTAGCCTTTCAACAAAGTATTAGCCTTAGTTTAGCAGGGATTGTAAAATACAGACTTTATGACTGTATTTTACACGCACGCACACATACAGTACATACCGTACATACATACATACACCCCACCCATTTTAACCAAATACATGTACATACATGTACATACATGTACATACATACATACCCACGCACGCACGCACGCGTACAAAGTACTCATTATCCCTGTAACACATGGGCATCCCCTACGACGCGAAGCGAGATTCCGTGAAGTCAAATATACATGTCTTTTAGGGCCTGCTATTGGATCCACATGCCAGGGTTAATTTACAGGAGAACACACTTCTACATGTGTAACCCTATGACTTTTTGATTGTTACAATTACTTGTGCATGGCTCTTGTTAAGGCTCCCGACTGTTTATGGTTTCCGGCTGAGTACACAGGTTCAAATATTTTTTCTCCTCATTTACGGGGAAGGGGGAGTTGGCGGCGGTGGTGAAACCTCCAAGGGTTTCCCGCAGATGATCTAATGATGTGTAGGCAGAGGACCCCACACTGGAAGAGTTGTTCCCTCTTCTTTCTTCTCTCATTCCCTCCCTCCTTCGCTCTCCCCGTTCTGTCATTTCTCCTGCCAACCGGCAACGCTTAGCTCCCTGAAAGCCATAAAACGAGTGTTTTAACAAAAAACACTGGCGTGCCTTTTCAGTCCTTCAAAGGGGCCCTTCTCTGGTGTTGGAGACAGTACAGAGACTCAGCTCATGTCTCGTTGGATGTTCTCAGACACATTCTCAATAATAGACAAACAGAGTGAGAGAGACAGGCTGAGAGAGAGAGGCAGAGAGAGACAGACAGACAGACAGAGGGAGAGAGAGAGGGAGTGAGAGAGGCAGAGAGAGAGGAGGGAAAGGGAACATTCGCATGCTAATTCCAGGCACTACCACAAACGTCAGACACATGGCACACAGTGACAAAGAAGGAGCATAAAAAAAGAAAAGAAAACAAAGACATGAAACACCAAACACCAAATCCTCCAGCGACTATACCTGAGATGACCATGAGAGAGTGACCGGTTGCCAGGGCTCTGGTCGGAACACTTTAGCGCTGGGTTCTGGCCGTGTGGTCCCTGGAGGTTGTGTGCTCTAATGAGCGGGCCCTCCAGGCCAGCCATTGTGGGCTCTGGCTCCAGGCTTCAACCCATGCTGTTCTCACCACAAAGAAACAAGCCAAGTTATTCAATGATTCCTTTCTGGCACCCCTGGCCAAAACGTCTCCCGTTCCAACCTCTTACTACCACTCTCTCTCTCTCTCTCTCTGTCTCTTTAATGTGTTTGGAATAGTGAATGTCTATAATGTGGTTGGAACAGTGAATGTTTCTTTAATGTGGTTGGAATAGTGAATGTCTATAATGTGGTTGGAATAGTGAATGTCACTTTAATGTGGTTGGAATAGTGAATGTCTCTATAATGTGGTTGGAATAGTGAATGTGTCTTTAATGTGGTTGGAATAGTGAATGTCTCTATAATGTGGTTGGAATAGTGAATGTCTCTATAATGTGGTTGGAATAGTGAATGTGTCTTTAATGTGGTTGGAATAGTGAATGTCTATAATGTGGTTGGAATAGTGAATGTGTCTTTAATGTGGTTGGAATAGTGAATGTCTCTATAATGTGGTTGGAATAGTGAATGTCTCTATAATGTGGTTGGAATAGTGAATGTCTCTATAATGTGGTTGGAATAGTGAATGTCTCTTTAATGTGGTTGGAATAGTGAATGTCTCTATAATGTGGTTGGAATAGTGAATGTCTCTATAATGTGGTTGGAATAGTGAATGTGTCTTTAATGTGGTTGGAATAGTGAATGTCTATAATGTGGTTGGAATAGTGAATGTGTCTTCAATGTGGTTGGAATAGTGAATGTCTCTATAATGTGGTTGGAATAGTTAATGTCTCTATAATGTGGTTGGAATAGTGAATGTCTCTATAATGTGGTTGGAATAGTGAATGTCTCTTTAATGTGGTTGGAATAGTGAATGTCTCTATAATGTGGTTGGAATAGTGAATGTCTCTATAATGTGGTTGGAATAGTGAATGTCTCTTTAATGTGGTTGGAATAGTGAATGTGTCTTTAATGTGGTTGGAACAGTGAATGTCTATAATGTGGTTGGAATAGTGAATGTCACTTTAATGTTGTTGGAATAGTGAATGTCACTTTAATGTGCTTGGAATAGGGAATGTGTCTTTAATGTGGTTGGAATAGTGAATGTGTCTTTAATGTGGTTGGAACAGTGAATGTCTATAATGTGGTTGGAATAGTGAATGTCTCTATAATGTGGTTGGAATAGTGAATGTGTCTTTAATGTGGTTGGAATAGTGAATGTCTCTATAATGTGGTTGGAATAGTGAATGTGTCTTTAATGTGGTTGGAATAGTGAATGTCTATAATGTGGTTGGAATAGTGAATGTCTCTATAATGTGGTTGGAATAGTGAATGTCTCTATAATGTGGTTGGAATAGTGAATGTGTCTTTAATGTGGTTGGAATAGTGAATGTCACTTTAATGTGGTTGGAATAGTGAATGTGTCTTTAATGTGGTTGGAATAGTGAATGTCTATAATGTGGTTGGAATAGTGAATGTCTCTATAATGTGGTTGGAATAGTGAATGTCTCTAATGTGGTTGGAATAGTGAATGTGTATTTAATGTGGTTGGAACAGTGAATGTCTATAATGTGGTTGGAATAGTGAATGTGTCTTTAATGTGGTTGGAATAGTGAATGTCTCTTTAATGTGGTTGGAATAGTGAATGTGTCTTTAATGTGGTTGGAACAGTGAATGTCTATAATGTGGTTGGAATAGTGAATGTCACTTTAATGTTGTTGGAATAGTGAATGTCACTTTAATGTGCTTGGAATAGGGAATGTGTCTTTAATGTGGTTGGAATAGTGAATGTGTCTTTAATGTGGTTGGAACAGTGAATGTCTATAATGTGGTTGGAATAGTGAATGTCTCTATAATGTGGTTGGAATAGTGAATGTGTCTTTAATGTGGTTGGAATAGTGAATGTCTCTGTATAATGTGGTTGGAATAGTGAATGTGTCTTTAATGTGGTTGGAATAGTGAATGTCTATAATGTGGTTGGAATAGTGAATGTCTCTATAATGTGGTTGGAATAGTGAATGTCTCTATAATGTGGTTGGAATAGTGAATGTGTCTTTAATGTGGTTGGAATAGTGAATGTCACTTTAATGTGGTTGGAATAGTGAATGTGTCTTTAATGTGGTTGGAATAGTGAATGTCTATAATGTGGTTGGAATAGTGAATGTCTCTATAATGTGGTTGGAATAGTGAATGTCTCTAATGTGGTTGGAATAGTGAATGTCTCTAATGTGGTTGGAATAGTGAATGTGTATTTAATGTGGTTGGAACAGTGAATGTCTATAATGTGGTTGGAATAGTGAATGTCTCTATAATGTGGTTGGAATAGTGAATGTCTCTATAATGTGGTTGGAATAGTGAATGTCTCTAATGTGGTTGGAATAGTGAATGTCTCTTTAATGTGGTTGGAATAGTGAATGTCTCTAATGTGGTTGGAATAGTGAATGTCTCTTTAATGTGGTTGGAATAGTGAATGTCTCTAATGTGGTTGGAATAGTGAATGTCTCTTTAATGTGGTTGGAATAGTGAATGCGAGTCAAAAGGAGCATATGTTCATGTCCTTAAAGCTAATGGATACGTTGTACTTGGTTCAATGGATCAAGCAGAATTGACTCAATTCTGTTCTGTTCTATTCTTTCCTCTTCGATACTGTTCAGTTCATATTTGAAATGGGAGTTGAAAGTATACGAGCATATAGGCCCTCTCTCTCTCACACATTATACTAAGATGAGGTACTGTTTTGGCTTAGTCTTCCTGATGGATACAGGAGCGCTCCTGCACTTGGCTCTGCGCTCAGCCAGTGGAGCAAGCGTCAGTGTTTTGACAGCATGCGATAGCCTCGTGCTAACGGGGGAGAGGAAATAGCATCGGCAGAAAGCGTGGCCAGCTCTGAAGTAGGAGGTCCATCTGTGTAAACAGCGCCTCGTTAAGGGAGTTATTAATTGCAGCGCGTCATCAACCAAACATTCGCCGGGGAGAGATGAGACGAAGAGATAGAGTGGGCTGAGGTGGGCGGGGAAGAGACTTAGAGGAAGAGTTAGAGGGAAAATGTGGGACAGAGGGAGGGAACATTACAGTAACAGAATCATATTCACTATTGATTCTCCGGCTTACACTGTAAATCACCACCAAAAGAGATGGTTACAGCTATGAGTGAAGGCAACTGTCCAGAGCCACCGTTTGGGAACGGAATTCTCATTGAGTAATGTGGTTTTCTTAGATGAAAATGAATTACCATCATGATTGAAGTCTTCATGTTGTCGTTGTGCTGTAAAAAACAACAAAACAAACACGTTTCTTCCCCTCCTTTTGCATTGTATGCTTATTTTCTTTGATGGGAGGGTGTAGAGAGGCAGGAAACCAAGGGCAGTGACTCAGGTGTTGGATCCAACACTGATCTATGAATATAAATGATGTGCATGTGTGTGTGTGTGTGTGTGCGTGCGTGCAGGGGGTCCACGCGGCTGCGCCACCCAACAGTGCCACCCCAGGTCACCCATGCAGTGGTACAGCCGTACTCAAACGGACAGACATACATACATGGGGACGGACGGACGGACAGACACACACACACACACATAGCTGTTAGTTGGAGCGGTTAGGCACCACTCAAAAACATGAAAAGATGAAATATATATACAGCATAGAGATGAGGCACCAAGTCAAGTCTATTTATTTGTCCTATCACATGCCCTTCGTGCACCCTCCCTCCCCATTCCTTGCTCCTCTTAAATGTAAGGGGAGAGAGGTCAATTGCAAACCCCAGTTTTTTTGCTTTCAAGAATGTCTGCAATGCTTCCCAGGAATCCTGCCTTGTTGACTTTGGTTTGGGATAAAAGGTGCAGCCTCCTCTGTTCTCTCTGCTGATCCGAGAGGTGATTAAGACTGGCCTCAACGTGAGCCCCTGCACAGCACAGCACAGCACAGTCTTTTGAATAATTTTCATTTAGTTTTATTCACCTGAAATGTGTTTATAGTCCAGTTTTAGTAGAGTAAATATCATAAGATTTTAGTCGACTAAATCGACAGGTGATTTAGTTGACTCAAATGTGTTTCGACAGGCCTTGATATCGTTGTAATGGCAGATTTTACACTTTGGTTGCATGCTGAAAATAGCAGATCTACAAGCTCACAACGCGTCACAGAAAATAGCAGATCTACAAGCTCACAGCACGTCGCAGCGCGACGCGTTGTGCAGGACAGGATAGCTGCGTATAACTAGTAGTGTTGATGTGGCCGTGGGTGGTGGTGGTAACTATAGTAGTGTTGAAGTGGATGTGGCCGTGGGTGGTGGTGGTAACTATAGTAGTGTTGAAGTGGATGTGGCCGTGGGTGGTGGTGGTAACTACTGTAGTAGTGTTGAAGTGGATGTGGCCGCGGGTGGTGGTGGTAACTACTGTAGTAGTGTTGAAGTGGATGTGGCCGCGGGTGGTGGTGGTAACTACTGTAGTAGTGTTGAAGTGGATGTGGCCGCGGGTGGTGGTGGTAACTACTGTAGTAGTGTTGAAGTGGATGTGGCCGCGGGTGGTGGTGGTAACTATAGTAGTGTTGAAGTGGATGTGGCCGCGGGTGGTGGTGGTAACTAGTAGTGTTGAAGTGGATGTGGCCGCGGGTGGTGGTGGTAACTAGTAGTGTTGAAGTGGATGTGGCCGTGGGTGGTGGTGGTAACTATAGTAGTGTTGAAGTGGATGTGGCCGTGGGTGGTGGTGGTAACTATAGTAGTGTTGAAGTGGATGTGGCCGCGGGTGGTGGTGGTAACTATAGTAGTGTTGAAGTGGATGTGGCCGCGGGTGGTGGTGGTAACTATAGTAGTGTTGAAGTGGATGTGGCCGCGGGTGGTGGTGGTAACTATAGTAGTGTTGAAGTGGATGTGGCCGTGGGTGGTGGTGGTAACTATAGTAGTGTTGAAGTGGATGTGGCCGCGGGTGGTGGTGGTAACTATAGTAGTGTTGAAGTGGATGTGGCCGCGGGTGGTGGTGGTAACTATAGTAGTGTTTAAGTGGATGTGGCCGCGGGTGGTGGTGGTAACTATAGTAGTGTTGAAGTGGATGTGGCCGCGGGTGGTGGTGGTAACTATAGTAGTGTTGAAGTGGATGTGGCCGCGGGTGGTGGTGGTAACTATAGTAGTGTTGAAGTGGATGTGGCCGCGGGTGGTGGTGGTAACTATAGTAGTGTTGAAGTGGATGTGGCCGCGGGTGGTGGTGGTGGTGAGGTGGAGTAATTGCTTTGAAGGTTAGCGAGGGGTCACTTAAGTTCAGGTGATGGCTTTGCAGATGCTTCAGCGTGCCTGTAGGCGTACTGTATGCAGTGGTGGAAGGTACTCAGATTAGTTTTAAGTAAACGTAGTGAAAGTAGAAACGGATACCGGAGAACTCGCCAGTTTACCAAGTCGCTTCGGCAAAAAATATTCATCAAATTCTGCATCGTTATGCTGTCTTCATCAGTGTAGTATGTCAAACTCACAGATGTTATAGTTCATTTCCAAAGTGATCAAATTATTTTGTGCAATGAAATGGTCAGCTAGATGATGATACATACAGTAGGTGAGTATGTGAATACCAATGATAAGTAGGCTTACCATTTCAGGATATTGTTTACTAATGAATTACATTGTTTCGGTACTTTAGTGTTTAAACTTTTAGCATTCCTACTTTCTCTAGTGGTAACTCTAAACAACTAACCTCTCTCTCTCTCTCTCTCTCTCTCTCTCTCTCATTTCAATGCTATTTAAATGAAGTTGAAGTAAAACAAAATTCACTAAATCGCAGCGAGTTGGTAAACTGGCGAGTTCTCCGGATACCGTAGAAACGACCCAATATTAAAAAAAACTAAAGTATATACTTGAAGTAATAGTAAAACATTTCAAAATGTGTCAGATTGTTTCAAAAACAGCTGGTCTGCAAGCTCACAACATGGCACATCGCGGCCTGTTGTGAGCTTGTAGATCAGCTACTGTATTTCTTTAACCGATGAAGTCTAAAATAGGGTTTAATCTGTTCATGTATTGTTCTGTAATAATAATCTAAGTATAAACAAATTGAAATACTCAAGTAAAGTACTTGTAAGTACCTCAAATGTTTCATTTTCAACATTGAACGGCATTAATATAACTTAGAGTTGTTGTGTGGAAATAATACAAAAATAAAGTCTCCCTTCTGTTTAGCCTAGAACTGCAGGTCTAGAAGGTGGGGTCATGTAATCAGTGACTTCACGTGGGTGTACTCTTTGGCCTGCAGAGAACACCCACTCTGGGCGTGATGGAGTTGGAATGGTGCCGTGCACAGAGGTGTTGTTCTTGTCGACTAAAGCTAAGACGAAAAATGTTCGTTGACTACCTTTTTCCACTGAAACTAAATGGAAACTAAATGACAACTAAGCTATGATGACTGAAACTAAGACTAAATATACTGACAATTTTGTCAACAAATAAAAACTAAAATGTTAGGAAGGTGGAAGAGATCCAGTATAAGTCATTTTACACTTGGTTTCATGCTGAAAATAGCAGACCTACAAGCTGTCGCAGCGCGACGCATTGTGAGCTTGTCGATCTGCAATTTTCAGCAGATGTAAAAAAAAACATTCATTACGGCGACATCAAGGCCCACCAAAATACATTTTTGTCTAATAAATCAACCGTAGATTTAGTCGAGTAAAACTAAACTAACACTAAAACATTCCAGGTGACAAAATTGTGACTAAAACTAAATGAAAACTATTCAAGAGACTATGACTAAAACTAAAATAGAAATTTTCTGCCAAAATCAACAGTGGTGCACACAGAGGTGCACCCGTTCCCCCTACCACTGACCTCAGGACCAACGCCACCCGTTCCCCCTACCACTGACCTCAGGACCAACGCCACCCGTTCCCCCTACCACTGACCTCAGGACCAACGCCACCCGTTCCCCCTACCACTGACCTCAGGACCAACGCCACCCGTTCCCCCTACCACTGACCTCAGGACCAACGCCACCCGTTCCCCCTACCACTGACCTCAGGACCAACGCCACCCGTTCCCCCTACCACTGACCTCAGGACCAACGCCACCCGTTCCCCCTACCACTGACCTCAGGACCAACGCCACCCGTTCCCCCTACCACTGACCTCAGGACCAACGCCACCCGTTCCCCCTACCACTGACCTCAGGACCAACGCCACCCGTTCCCCCTACCACTGACCTCAGGACCAACGCCACCCGTTCCCCCTACCACTGACCTCAGGACCAACGCCACCCGTTCCCCCTACCACTGACCTCAGGACCAACGCCACCCGTTCCCCCTACCACTGACCTCAGGACCAACGCCACCCGTTCCCCCTACCACTGACCTCAGGACCAACGCCACCCGTTCCCCCTACCACTGACCTCAGGACCAACGCCACCCGTTCCCCCTACCACTGACCTCAGGACCAACGCCACCCGTTCCCCCTACCACTGACCTCAGGACCAACGCCACCCGTTCCCCCTACCACTGACCTCAGGACCAACGCCACCCGTTCCCCCTACCACTGACCTCAGGACCAACCCTTGTGCCCCACCCGTTCCCCCTACCACTGACCTCAGGACCAACCCTTGTGCCCCACCCGTTCCCCCTACCACTGACCTCAGGACCAACCCTTGTGCCCCACCCGTTCCCCCTACCACTGACCTCAGGACCAACCCTTGTGCCCCACCCGTTCCCCCTACCACTGACCTCAGGACCAACCCTTGTGCCCCACCCGTTCCCCCTACCACTGACCTCAGGACCAACCCTTGTGCCCCACCCGTTCCCCCTACCACTGACCTCAGGACCAACCCTTGTGCCCCACCCGTTCCCCCTACCACTGACCTCAGGACCAACCCTTGTGCCCCACCCGTTCCCCCTACCACTGACCTCAGGACCAACCCTTGTGCCATAAATGTCACCACAAACAAGACCCCGCTCACACAAGACCATACTCAACTGATGGAAATAAGGATATCGATACGACAATGAACCAACATAAGCTTTAGTTTCCTGTATTAACGAAGGAGTTGATTTTGGACTGGCGGACCCCCCCCCCCCCCCCCCCCCCCCTTCCTTCATTCAGCGTTCCCCTGCATATATGCTGCAATTACCAGCCCCACCCCTCAACCGCCCGCTCCCCGAAGCTCCCATCAGCTGTAAGTAAGACTGGCGTTTTTAAATAAAGGCCATTTCCACACGCACAATACCCCGATGCATGGGTGAGAGAAAATGGGGATTGGGCTCGCGAAGGGCCAACAATAATATTGTGTTTAATCTAGATATCATTACATGCAAAACGAGCGGGAGAAATTCAAGGGCACCATTGTTTCCCACTGCCATTTTTTTTCCAGGGGTCCAATAATGGAGTGTTTCCTTAAGAAACCTAAACCAGGAGAGACATGTGGAGGTGCTACTTATGAGGGATGGAGTGAGCAAGGGCAAGACAGACAGACAGAGAGAGAGAGAGAGAGAGAGAGAGAAAGAGAATGAGAGAGAGAGAGAAAGAGAATGAGAGAGAACATTTTTAGCCCCAGTGATTCTTCGTATTGCGATGTTGATCGGTCCATCCGGCCATCCACTGCTTTGGTGCCAAACAAGATATCTGGAAAATGACTGGCTCAATTGCAATGGAAATCATGCTTCTGTTAGATAAACTCTACTGATTTTGATGACCTTCCAGAATTTATGATTATTACAACCGAGCCTGTCACAATTACATACGTCTTCTTTTTCTCAACTTCAGTCTTCAATGTTTCTATGGCTTATTGTGCATATTGTTCTTATTGCTGCCTTCCGGCTTGGTCCCGCCTTATCACTGCTTGCAGCTATATTTGTACTACATTGCAGATTTAAGTAAAACATTTGAGTACTTTTTCCACCACTGGTAATTGGTGGGCCAAGATCCAGTCACTGCCGCCAATAGGGGGTATTACCACCCATATACTGTATATAGAGTCTCTGAAAAGTTGTGTGTGCACGCGTTCTAACCAGTACAGGGTGGCAGGCGTGCGTGCGTGTGTGTGTGTGTGTGTGTGCGTGTGCGTGTGTGCGCGTGCGCGTGCGCGTGCGGGGGCGGGTATTGGGCAAGGTCACTGGATGAAGAAGGTATTGTCAACAGTTGCTTTATGTCTTTGAATTTATTATGTGGCGTCTGCTCGCAAGTATAAATATGTCATAAATCAGTGGTTTTCAATTTCTTTTGCAGTGGGAGCTGGATGTTTTTGCATTGACAATGAAGCCAGCATCCGATATAGAACTTACAGTACACGTTTCTGTATTTAAGCTGCCTCTGTCTGCGGCCAGGTCAGTAAATGTCTGTGACCCGCTGCCAACGAAATGCAGCAGTAAATGACAGTAAAGCTCATATTTATACCGACACAGTATGCTTCCATGTGTGATGGAAACTGGAGGGAAATGTGGAATCCCTCACATCCCACAGCGCCATTGTTCCTGTGAGACAATGGATGTTTGTGTTTGATTTTTCTTGTCTTTTTTTAACCCATCTTAATATCGTCAAACATGGCTTCAGAAACAAAAATATACGCAGATGATGTTCACTAATGTCTCCCATCCCTTGGTGAATCCGTATTTGAACTAGTGTGTTTACATACCAACACTTAAACTCAAAAACAAAGGCTGTGCATGTTGTACAGGATAATAGCCTCTGACCACATTGTTCATTCCAAGGTTGGATCGCCACCCATTTGGAAGAAAAAAACATACATTAAGGCAATATTTTTTATCAACCTAGTGAATTGAATGCTCTGAAGAAGGCTCATATCCGAAAAGCCTTCCTTTTTGGTGTGTGCCAATAAAACAGTGGAAATGTGAGTACTCTTCCCCCATTTATTTATGTCGATGTGCTACAGTACCTTTTTGGAATTTGTTTCATTCCTACTTCATGATGTATGCTGGAGTTTGGAAAACATTGATGATGTGCAACCTCTTGTTTTCATAGTGAATCAGGTGTTTCACACAGATGAATGTCTACTTAGCCTTAGCCTGAGCTAATGTGATAGGTTTCTGGTCTAACAACAGTAACATTGTGGACTTGTGAGTAGAGACGTCTGCACCCCCCTCTCTCCCCTGCCGTGTGTACTGTGTACCACGCTACATCTCCAGGTGCTCCTCTGAGAACCATGAGCCCAAAAATAATTATGTGCGTCCCGGATCATGTGAGCAACCAACAAGCCAAAATTCCTTGTTTGTATAAACCTAACTAACTTAGGCCTGAAATTAAAAAAAATGTCTTCTAAATCATGACAATTTTTTGAAAAACCTCATGTGTCTATATCAGTGGTTCTCAATATTTCATGTCAAGGACCCCAAAAATGTTATGTAATAGGCCACTGACCCCCATCTGAAAATATGTTGTTCCAGGGACCCACCAGAAGCAAAGATTTTTCAAATAGCAGAGCTCATAGCGTGGCACCGAGTGCTGCGCTATGAGCTCTGCTATTTTTCAATAGCTAAAGTATTTATAACAGAATGTTTAAAACACCAAAAGGGGTTTCCGTATACAGAATGGGTTAATAAAGTGTCTCCGATATCAGTATACAGTATTACGATAACGTTAACAACACAAGATAATATACCAACTGTCGTATAATTCATTATGGGCCAACGTTAGCCCAGGGCCCATAGTAGAAATTAATTAATTAATACATTTTCTGGCAGGTGCCATGCCTTTACTACATGGAATATAGGGGCATATGTGTTGTGGTATTGTAAATAATCAGATGGTGGAAATATTTTGTTCACCCATAGTCATTTGGACAGTTCTCTTCTTCTGTTCTGCATATTCTGTTAAAAAAAGGGAAACGTTCTCAGACACGGACAGGGAGGATCAGATCAATTAGAATATCTGCCAGCCACCAGAATCCGATCCGTCTAGATTTTCCTCAACTGATTTATACCCTTCTATTACAGAGGGAAGTAAAAGCATCGGATCAGCTTAATGTCCCGTCTTTCTCTCCCTTTATCTATCTTCATCCTCCTCCTCCTGAGTCCTCCATAACTCCTCGGAGTGGATGGGGAGGACGAGGACGGAGGATGAGAGGGAGCTTAGAGAGGGGCGAGAATGCCACGGGACGTGATTAGCCCCGGACCTCCCGTTTATGATTTCTGTATTACAGGCGCTCGGTTGCCAGACATTCTCTCCATGGAAGGAATGTCCTTCTAACCAGTTCCATGTGAATGGGAACCACAGCCCGTTGGTTGGGTTGGAGGGCTCAGCCTTAAAACACAACACCAAGAGAGAAGTATGTGGAGGATATAGGAGGACAAGGAGGATGGGGGCAGGGGGGGGGGGGGGGGAGTGGAGCAGGAAAAGAAGAAAGGAAAACGAGGGGATAAGGCTGGAGGTGAGTTGTTGGATATGAAAGTATAGTACGCACACATGCAGTGTGGGGGGATTTCTTTAAATAAACTTACGCTTTGTCCTTATCATTGCCGTTGCCAAGCTCCTACCCTGCTCCAAGTGCTATAAAGGCCATAAATTAAAGTGGAATGTGGAATTTGACTTAATGCTAAGTGGTAGTTGAGCTTAATGATTGAAGCTTGACATGTGGTGAAAAGACAGGCTAATATGTTTTCCACTCACAACAACAAGGATAACCGGTTTTATAAGGCCTCAAGAACCAGTAAGAGAGAGAAAGAAAGACAGGATGTGAGGGAGTATGACGCAGTGTGTAGACTGCTGCATTTATAGTGTATAAACTGTTAGCTTATATGGATGAGAGTTTCAGATAACTGTTATCACATACCCAAAATAACTGGCCATTTTAATACCAGGTCATACTGTAACAACATTGGCTGAAGCGTGCATTTGAATATATAACTCGTATCCCAGTCAAAGGTCAATATTTGGGTGAATGTGACTCATATCTAGCCCCCCTATATATAGCTGCACTGCCTTTTTGTTTGATGTTTAATTACAGAGACCGTCTATCATCAACCAAGATCTAAGTGCAAACAGTCGACATGCATGGACATCAAACGATGTCGTAAAAAGCCCAGCGTGTTCCTCATGTTTAAATTAGAGGGTTCATAAATTCCGAGCAGACGTGCTCGTGACAAATTTATGCAATTTGAACAGTAATTGCAACAATAACAACTCATTAATATGTTTTCCAAAACGGCCCTTGCTCTGCAATTTGCATTGTGCTTGACTTCCCACGAGAAGTAGGCCCAGAGAGAGAACAACCCAGTCCCCCCCACCACAACACACACACACACACACACACACACACACACACACACACACACACACACACACACACACACACACACACACACACACACACAGGGTTGGTTGGTTGGTTGGTTGTGTTTTACATAGCCCAAGATACAGGATGCAACGTGTGAACGTTTGTTTGTTTTGGAGTTTTTCACTGGACGGCATTGCTCACTTGGTGATTTTTGGCTGCATGCAATCAAAGGACAACAGCACACACACACACACACACACACACACACACACACACACACACACAAACACACACTTTGCCAAGCGGTGCACGAAGATGCATGCTAACAGCAGGAAGGAGCTTATCAGAGCCAGGACTCTAGCCAAACATTGCACCGACAGTTTTGCATGAAATACATGCCACCCATGGATGAGTATGTTTCACCCAGCTGTCATGCAAACCCAAGAGATGAACAGAAGACTGTCAGTAATGTTAAAATTGTTTTGAATTTGCACATAATGCAGGAGGCAGCAGGAAGGAAAGAATTTCTTGACAGGAAGTAGCTCGTCATAACATGTGGATTTTTATGAAACACTTTGCAGATAGAAAGAGGGTAATTCAAGCTTTTCGTACAGCTGCTGTACGATTGGTGTGCGTGTTGGTGAGTTTGACATCGTTTAATTCAATCAGATAGGACTTTTCTGTTTGGATGTATACGGGCTGTCAATCTACTGTAGTTACCACCTTGCTGACTAGATGGACGCGGTCTGCATAATGGTCATTTGGGTCCGTGAGCAGGCACCTGCAGAGAGTGTTAGAGGGGCAGGGCCTGAAATCCCATAAGAGGGCACTTTTGGCCCAAAATAGTGAAAATAGAAGATCTACGTACAAGCTCACAACGCGTCGCGCTGCGCATTGAGAGCTTGTAGATCAGCTATTTTCAGGCCGCAACCCTGCACTCTTTATCTACTGGAGATGCAGTTTACGGCATGGATTTCTAAACAAATTAGTTCAGGAGACTTCGGGGAAAAATAACTATTCTCCTGAATGCTGCCTTCCGGGCATGGCATGGAAAGGAGAGGAGGGCATTTGCATTTCTTTCACCATAGTAAATGCTGCATTCGTGGTCTGGAGAGGGCAGTTGTTTTACAGACGGGTGAAAGGGCAGGGGCTGAAGCCCCCTTTGATATCTATGTGTGCACGGCCCTGTCCGTGAGTGGCCATGTGCCACAAGAAACTCTGCTGTATACCTCTGAGAAGACCAGAGAAACAAACTCCTCTGCCTACTCTACCATTAACACAGTTAACTCCCTGAGTGTCTTACAATAAAAAACATTTTTCCCTTGATTCTTTGGATCCTCATTCTCCATATGGGCTCCATTTGTGCTAGATTACATTTTCCTCTATTTTGCAGATTTGGTCAAACTCACACACATCGGTACACATTATCTCTGGGGTCAAGTGATCAAAATGTATATAATATGTCAAGATGTCTCAGATCCCATTCCAAGTGGCTATGACTGACTTCCAAAGTTTGCAGGCCCTGGGTAGGAAAACCCAGCCTGGTGCATACCTGTGCTCTGAGGAGCTCTCTCTCTCTCTCTCTCTCTCTCTCTCTTTCCATCCGTCCATCCTCCCATGTTGTAGTCTTTATCTTGTAGTGTGTAGAGCCAGGAAGCCGCTGCTGGTTGGTTAGTAACTTGCCACCTCGCTGGGTGGTCCCGCTGCACGTTCCTGCTGTGCTGTTTGCAGGAGGTTCAGAGGTCATTGTTTTTCTGGCACGTCCCTCCGTCTCTCGCCAAAAAAACCCAGAGTGCTGCTGCCTGTTTTCTTAACTCTGGGAGTGTAGAAATGTAACCAAATGGACCCGTTATAACGGCCGACGTGTACATTTGAACACTCACACAGGAATGGAGAACAAAGAGGAAAAAGGCAGAGTGAGAGAGAAGGTCAGAGAAGGAGAGAAACATGAGCACATGGCGTGGCCTCCCCAAAAGAACGAGATGGCACTTTACTGTGTACATTCGTGCGTGTGCAGCACATGCGGATGTGAGTGTCGGCCCACTCTGCCTGACATAAACTGCGGTTTGTTGCCATAAGGCCTGGCACCTACTCTGACGGGCTCATGATTTATGTTCCATTTTGACAGCTTACTTTGTGTAATGTACGGTTGAAAGTACGTACACGCACGCATGCACGCACGCAAACACACACACACACACACACTCATTCAAACACGCACACGGACACGCACACACGCACATTTCCATCCTCGAGCCCACCCCTGTCCTCTCAGTTTCACAGGAATAAGTCACCCTAATGAATTTTGTCTGAAGAAACAGTATTTCCCCCCGACGGGTGTGTTAGGGATCAAACGGTCCCTCAGTCAGTCACTGCTGTTTTATGGCTCATTCATCCACACAGAACAAGGTCATATTGTTTCCTTATTTAAAAGTTTCCCAAAACGATCAAAGGGGGAATATTGTTATGGCTCTTTCGTACGTTCCAAAACGTCTGACGTAGGGGCATGGGCCAATTTGTTGTTATTGTCAGGGGGGGGATGAAAAATAATAATCCTGATTCATTTCTCATTGCAGAGAGCAGTAATTCATGGAGTGGTACATATACGACGGGAACCCACGGTGCAGCGTCTGCGACCTCCCTCGTGTCTGGAGGACAGTTGGTGGTGTGGCACGTGTGGAAGCAGCTGTTTTGGGAAGGAGGTTCCTGTGAGAATCAAGGTCAGTAAACATTCAGCCAAGCGGTCAGGAAGCCATGTGGGACCATGGGCACCTGTGTGTGTGTGTGTGTGTGTGTGTGTGTGTGTGTGTGTGCTCGCCCGTGTGCGTGCTTGCCAACAGCGCTTGCTTAATCTGACAGAACTTTGCATATAGAAGAGACAGCCAGTCCTGAGGCCGATTCTAGAAAAAATAGCTTCTAAAAAACTTTTCTGAAAAAAATATGTTTCTACCATATGTCAGTGGTGCTCAACCTTTTTCATGTCAAGAACCCCCAGAATTATGATCTGTATTTGGCTGCGGACCCCCATCTGAAAATATGTTGTTCCAGGGACACCCTCAAGCACCCTTGAGTTCCTTTTCAGGTTGAATTTGAAGGTCAGATAGTTGGAAGTCTCTCTTACTTCTGTTGGGAGACTGTTCCAGTGATGGGAGGCTCTAACAGAGAAGACTGTCTTCCCAAACACACTACGTCTGATTGGCACTTCACAGTCCCCTCTGGTAGTTGCCCTTGTTGCTCTGTCACCACTGTCCCTTCGATCTATGAACTGGTTCAGTGGTGGAGGTGCAAGTCCATTTAAGATCTTAAAAATGAGACAAGCATCTGCAAAGTGTTTGAAGCTGTTAAAATAAGTTGTACTTTTGAACTTTCTCCATATGTGGCAATGGTGGTAACGGATGGGCTTTTGGTCAAGTGTTTTTAATGTCTGTTTGTACAGTGATTCTATGGGTTTTAAAGTTGTCTGATTTGTCTGTGACCAGGTTGTGAAACAGTACGTTATGTGTGAAAAAATCATAGCATGCATGAAGAGTTTAGCTGCATCAGTTGTTAGATATGGTTTTATGTGTCTGAAATTAGATAAATTGAATTTGATTTTGTTGGCTAAATTCTTTACATGTTTTTTAAATGTCAAGTTTGAGTCTAGTGTAATTCCAAGATATTTGAATTCTGATACTATCTGAATACTAATACCCTCAATGAGAATGTCAGGGTCTGTGGAGTTACGTGAAAAATACATACCGATACTGCAGTTAATTTATCTGCTGCTAGTTGTTTGTTTTTAGCGATATAAAGAACTGTCATCGTCGGCATACATTTGTATGGAGACAGACGGAAGGCAGATAATTTATATATAAACTAAACAGGATAGGGCCCAGTATTGATCCCTGAGGAACTCCAATGTTACAGTTAAGATATGTTGACTGAGTACCAGTACCAATACGAACACTTTGGTTCCTGTTTGTTAAATATGAGTGCATCCATTTGATTGCTTCTTTAGAGAAGTTAAAGGAGGAGAGCTTTGACAGGAGTACCTGATGGTGTACAGCCGGCGTCAAATGCCTTTTTGAGGTCCAGAAATACAGAACCCACTATGCCTCCTGCATCTAACTTTGACTTTACACTTTCCAGAAAATAACAGTTTGCTGTTTCTGTTGAATGGTTGGAGCGAAAACCGAATTGCAGTGGGTGCAGAGGATTGTGGTCTGAGTTCAAATGAGCAGTCAGTTGTTTTGCCGCCCATTTCTCAGCCACTTTGGATACAATAGGTCAAATGCTAATTGGTCTATAGTTGGCCACATCTGAATGGTCCCCAGTATGTGTGAACCATACTATTTTTCAATAGCTAAAGTATAACAAAATGCTTAAAACACCAAAAGGAGGAATGGGTTAAACGGGCCGAGGCGGCAGACAAACAACCCCCCCCCCCCCCCCCCTGGGGGTTCCCCCGGGGTCATCGGTTGGTCGAGAGGGTAAGTGAGTGTGTCATAACATCTTTACGGCGTGTCACTGGGAGGAGCACGGGTCGGCGGGGTGACCTCCTCCTGAGGCGTTTGCCGGATAGCCGTCGCAGAAGCTGTTTTCATGCGGTGTGAGCTCGCCGGGCAAAAGGTGATACGGAGGAGCGGATTGTTTTGTCTCTTTTGTAACCCCAGCTCGTTTCTAGTGCTTATAGCTTAGCAAGACACGCGAGCTTACTAACTGTAACGGCTATAAACCCTAACCGGACATAATTCCATAACCTCATATCAGTCTTAACCGGCCATAATTCCATAACCTCATATCAGTCTTAACCGGCCATAATTCCTTAACCTCATATCAGTCTTAACTGGCCACGTGAGTCAGTTTCACTAGACATTTTACTTCCGCATTTCCTTGTCGCCTACTCGTGGTAGGCAGTATGTGGTAATGTCCATACTGGCTGCATTGAATGGCCATGATACGAACTGGTGAGGATAGGTTGATAACATTGGAAGCACTGGCCAAGTGGGTAGAGAGGCCGACTGGGAACCAGAAAGGTCGCCGGTCCGCCTCTCGGCTCGCCCGCTCGAAATGTCCCTCATCAAGGAACGTAACCACCAGCAGCACACCCACACCCCGTCACGTCACACTCATCTGAGTTGTCTGAGCAGCCATGTTCCCGGGAGAAGCTGTAACAGTACCTTTCATACCTTTGATGCG
>NC_137878.1:20235696-20255696 GCF_963924005.1 Protomyctophum bolini
AGTAGGATATCCACTGATACAGTATAACCTTCAGTAGGATATCCACTGATACAGTATAACCTTCAGTAGGATATCCACTGATACAGTATAACCTTCAGTAGGATATCCACTGATACAGTATAACCTTCAGTAGGATATCCACTGATACAGTATAACCTTCAGTAGGATATCCACTGATACAGTATAACCTCAAACGCACAAATGCACGGACGCACTCACGCACGCAATGCGCGCACACACACACACTCACACAAAGTGTGCCACATTTACGATGCGGGAAGGACTTAAATCGTACACTTTTATTAAGCAATTGGATACACAATTACGCACAAATAAATGTGTGCGCACGAACGTCCACACACTCACGTCCACGCACGCACGCATACGCACTCACATACATACACACATACATACAGTACACACATACACACACCAGTAGCCTCAGGGTGCCTACATAATCCTACATGCTAAGTGAATACGTTATCATCCACGATTCATACTTACTCATTGTGTAGACACACACACACACACGCACGCAAGCGTGCATGCCTGCCATCTGATTGCCGACTGATGATTAATGACTCTTGGAGTCCTCCAACAGAGACCACCCAGACCCACAATAAGCTACCATAAATACAGGAGCAGTAAAATGCCATTCACTCTGATATTTACATATGCTACAGCATCGTGTGTGTGTGTGTGTGTGTGTGTGTGTGTGTGTGTGTGAAGCTGACTGGCTGCAGATCAGTGATAGGCTCTTTGAATATTTTTCTTAAAGCCCATAAAATAATAATAATTTAAAAAAATAGCACCACTTGAAATGTCCTGCCTCAATGTTTCCGAGCCCTGTCTTCATCCTTCAGTACAGGAGCAGTATAAGAATGCCATTCAATCTGATATTTATACATTTGCTATAAAGCATCATGTGTGTGCACGTGCACGTGTGTGCGTGTGTGTGGTAGGTAGTGAATGAGAGAGCAACTTTAAAGTGAGAGAGAGAACGAGAGAGAGAACGAGAGAGAGAGAGTTTACATTATGGCCTCCCCTCCAGTCAGGTAGAGCAGTGGTTCCCAAAGTGGGGTCCTGCAGCTAAATGATATAGTTGGGATGGGAACCAAATTGACCCTTATATGGGTCTGTAACTCTGAGAGTGTACAAATGTGTTCCATTTGTACAGATTTTTGTCAAAGAAAAATCTAAGAAGAAGAAGCAGTGAAAATAGCCGATCTACAAGCTCACCACACAGCGCCAAGCTAGTGGGTGGAGCACTTTAGCTGCAACCAATGTGTTAAGAACAGTTGTGTACTTTACACACTGACCGCCACGCCGCAGTGCCCTCCGTCCTTGTGCCAGCTAGCCAGGGGCCATGCCAGAGCTCCAGCACGAGGCTGAAAGGAATTCCACCCTGTTGAAATGTATATCAGTTTCAGAGCCCCCTGCAGCCCCCACACACCCCCCCAAGTTGTTGTTTTTGGTCCGCGGGTATTATGAAAAACGGAGGCCGCTGTCCTCTCTCGTCCAGCGATGTGGTGTGCTGCACCCCTACGTGCGCCCATCACTTTGTACTGTTTCCTCTAACCTGTCGTCGTCATCACTCGCATGTGTTGTATCTCTCTTCCACATCGCTGCTGTCGTGTGGAAGGAAGCCTCCTCCGTCCCAAAACTGTAACCGTTCACGATTCAAGTTCAAAAGTAGCTAAATGAGCAGATCTACCAGTAGATACTGTAGATCTACTGTTCGTCACACTGTAGTATGACGAAGTAGGGCATTCACCAAAGAATATGAAACGTCACATTATGGAGAAACAAGGTTTCCACCCGACAGCGATGATATACTCATTTTCCTTTCTGCTCTTCCTCTCTGCTCTTTTGTTGGTTGGAAACCTCATATCTCCATTTTTAGTTTTGTGTTTAGTTTTTCATAAATGAATGCTCTAAACTGTGTACATCTCTATATGCGTTTTACAAATTAAAACATTTTACTTAGATCTTCATCTATAATAACACGCCCCAAAATAGGGCCGCCATGGCTTGAAAGTGGTCAACCAATGAAAAGTAAGCTCTCCATTAAGATCCGTGGCGCAGGTTTTTCTTTTCCAACGTGCAACAGTTCTACGGCCCAACGTCGATGACATTCAGCTCAGTTCCGCTTCTTCTCACCACCTTCCTTCTCTCAAGTTTTGTAATCTTCTTCGTCATCAGCTCTCCTTCTGTAACACTGCTCTCTCTCCCTCATTTCTCCCATGCCCCTCTCTCTCTCTATCTCCTCTCTCTCTTCTCTCCTCTCTCTCCTCTCCTCTCCTCTCCCTCTCTCTCCTCTCCTCTCTCCTCTCTCTCTCCTCTCCTCTCCTCTCTCTCTCCCTCTCTCCTCTCTCTCCTCTCTCTCTCTCTCTCTCTCTCTCTCCTCTCCTCTCTCTCTCTCTCTTTCTCCTCTCTCTATCTCCTCTCTCTCTCTCTCTCCTCTCTCTCTT
This sequence comes from Protomyctophum bolini, assembly GCF_963924005.1. Lineage (NCBI taxonomy): Eukaryota > Metazoa > Chordata > Actinopteri > Myctophiformes > Myctophidae > Protomyctophum > Protomyctophum bolini. The sequence continues at coordinate 20,238,168 of NC_137878.1, forward strand.
TTCTCTCTCTCTCTCTCTCCTTCTCTCTTTCTTTCTCTCCGTCTCTCTCCAGTGCTGTGCAGCCTGCTCAATGCTGAATGCCAGGCATTCCTTTGTAAGGTTAGACCAGACAAAGGTGGACCACATATCACCTGAGAGAAAACGGCCCTTTTGAAACGGCGCCAGATGGAAAGAGAGGCTAGATAGGGAAGAATAGAGGAATGGGTATAAAAGCACAGGAGAGAGAGAGAGAGAGAGAGAGGAACACCTGTCCTCTGCTGTCCCCGCACGAACCCTCAACTTTGACCTTTGCTACTTGATACCTGTGTCTGGTTTAAATAAAAGGAGCTTAGCTGAGAGGGAAAGTACATTAGCATCCTCCAGTTCAGTCAGGTATCGAAGAGCAGGGGGGGGGGGGGGGGGCTTCTTCTCTTCGTTCAGGGTGTGTTTAGAAATTGAGGTATGTTATTGACAAGTATGAGCAGAAATGTGATGTGGGTATGTGGCATTGAGATTCTCTGCATAAGAAAGTAACAATTAACATTTGACTGACAACAACGTACACGGATACAAAACTTGCATTATACAGTAGTGCCACACATCATTTGGGACACTAGACAAGCACACAGTGTTGACGGCCATTTAGATTTAAAACTGTTCTCTGTACGTTTCTTGTTTGTTTGTGCCCTGGACTACTGACTCTGATGACGCTCAGACCACATTAACTTAATGTGTTAATGCTAAGTGCCACCATTGATAAACAAGCTTTTAAATCTGACATAAACATCAAATCCAATCACATGTGAAGACACAAACAACCCCCGCCCTGCCACACACTTCAACCTTTCACAGAGTCCACTATAATAACGTACACACCCCCCTACACACACACACACACACACACACACACACACACACACATGCACACACACACACACACACACACACACACACACACACACACACACACACCCACACACATGCGCGCGCTCATCAGTGCACATGGCACCTGTGAACACAACAGGCACCCCTACATCAGCACATAGTGGTTCTATGTCTGGTGCATGAGGGTGTGGTGTAGAGGGTAGTGACTTGGCGACGCCAAGCTGCCTGTCACGGCTTATTTCAGGGTATTTGACGCACGCCAGGAGCAAAGCCACGTCTGTTTGACGCGACGCGACGGCTTTCCAGTTAGTAAACCGTTGCTTGTTTGTTTTCGACCTCTTACCAACAGAATGGACAGAGAGAGAGAGAGAGAGAGAGAGAGAGAGAGGTGCAGAGGGTGAGCGAGTGAAAAGAAGGGGAAACTTATGACGACCAGGTGTTTTTTCCCTTTTCTCAGGAATGTTTCACCTTGTAAAAGCAAGTAAGTGGGAGGAGACTGGAGCAACACAGCAAAGTGAATGGTTTGGGGATTTCACGGCCGGGCTGGGGTATACGAGTGAGAATCAGTGTGCTGCGTGAAAAGCAATGGAAGGGTGAGCTGAGATTTCCATGGAACCAAGAGGGCGAATCGTGTTAAATCGTCTAGCGTAGCGGTGACGTGGTTGCGTTCCCTTCTCTGCCTCTGTGAGAATATTCTCGTGTCTACTCTGTAGCCTTATATTGATTGAGCCATGAACAGAAAAGCATGGATGTTGAATGAAGAATTGAAGAATATTGTGTTCAGTACATAAACAGGCACGCACGCACACACCTTGTGATGATGAATGAATGGCAGGTTTGACTACTAACGCCCACCACCACACAGGGCTCCTATTGATGACATCACCGCTATAGGCATCTGGTCACTCCACCCTTTCCATGTTCGAGGAGTTCAGAGGAGCTCTATTCAGTCAAAGTTAAATATACCCTGGCCTTTCATTTCCACAGACATGACGCTTGGTTCTCTTTTAGAGATTATTCAATTTAGCCATGGGTCCAATAATGAACAAAATACTTCTCTGTTTTTGAAAAGTACACATTCGGCACAATCAGGAACTGGCAAGCCCATATTATGGCCTTTTAGCCGATGCTGTATGGAGGTCTGTATGTATTCACCTCGTGAACCCTACAGTCTTGATTTGGACATTTTGATTTTGTCTTTAGAATGACATTTTTAAATATCACACGATAGTACAATATCTCAAATCACAGACAATATCCAGTCTAATATCATGATATGGATATAATTGCGACAGCAGCTCGCATTTACTATGGAATCTTGCATTTCCCGTCCGTGTGTCACACCAGGCAAGCCCCCAGGTCATCATGTGACATCAGCCCCCATATATGTTGCCTGCCCAGGTCATCGTGACATTACGTGACATCCCTGATGTCACAGTAAATGCAACCTGCTGTCGCAGTTAAGCCCATATACATGGAGATTCCTGATGCCATCAATATTGGCCAGCAACTCTGTACATCTGACCTCAGACCGCAGATCTCTATATATGGATATATGTCAGAACCTGTTCTGACATTCCATACTGTATGTTTATCCTTCCCCATCCATCCGTCCATTCAAACTCTAGACGTGCCTGCCCCAAAGTTATTAGTGCAGCCGCCCGCACCCGGCAGCTGGCGAAATGCGAAAACTATAGAGTTCTCAAGAGGCCCACAAATTAAGGCCCGTTTGGGAACGTTTGGCGTTTGGGAACCACTAGATTATAACAACTGACAATCTTGCAGGCATGTGCTTGGTATCAATCTTCCAAGCAGAGATATTGTTTTGAATGCTACCAAAGTGAATTCTAACGTGTACAACATTCCGACCAAAACAAGGTATGACGTACCGGACAATGTTTTTAAGGTGAAACGTTGTACACAACCACCAAAAAACAAGCTTATAAATCTATAATCTAGTTTTGCTATGAATTTGAAAATGTTCCCTGTAATGACATGACCCAAATGTCCCCAAATTAGGACTCTTAAGTCGTTCAAAACAGTGTGCAGATATCCTCTCTCTAGTTAGTTAATTGCTGCGAGAGTGAGGTCTAGCCAACACCAACTCGGGATTCCTGGATCGCTGCCCTCCACAATTTCTTATCCAACATCAGGTTCTTGAGCTCTTCAGTGTTGTCAGCCACGCTGTCGCGCCGCAGGACGTCTACATACACGCTTCTTTCCCCTCCTGGCTTTGCCCTAGCTGGGTTGGCTCCCATAGGGTCAATTTACTTGCCTCAAGTTCTGGGTGCCTGACGCAGTGCCCTGCCAGCCTCATCCTTCTCTCTCTGACTCCTCTCTCTAGAAATAATGCAGGAACAGGAAAGCCTTTTTTATAGTCAAGTTTCAGCACTGAGGTTTTACGTGATGACCTTCTGCCTCATCGTTCTCTGCAGTGTTTCCATATTGACTTGAAATCACAAGCCCTATCTCAGGGGTTCTCAACGTTTTTGGCTGGGGACCCCCGGATATGCTTTGGCCATGTATTTCCCGCCGCCCCGCCCCCCTCCCCACCACCAATACAAACTGACTGCAAAAATAACCTTAATAATAGAGAAAATATATCATAAATGAATACTGAAACCCAGATATAATCATTAAGGAAAGTTTATGCATAAACTCTTCATTTCCATTTCCCAGAGGGGTCGTGACCCACGGGTTGAGAACGCATGCCCTATCTGATCTACAACTCTGCTAATGGCTCAACTCCACTATAGGTCTTTCAGGAAGAAGCCTGCTGGGCAGCTCTCTTCATCCTTGTCCAATCACAAGCACAGAACAGCGTTTCGCTTCAAGGTCCACCAGTACATTACAGAGCCAGCTATAGCGCACTGCCAATTAGACACTGAATGCTAAGCCTGTACTAAACACGTTTATCGTTAAACTCTGTCGTACCGGAATGTACCCTTAAAACAAGGCTCCAGACTTCCCAAAACAAACTGGTCAGTTTACTAATTGGCCTCACTCCCCGAACACACCTCACCCCTGCCCATTTTGACAGGCTGAAATGGCTTAGGGTTGACGACAGAGTACAGCATCTTGCAATGGGTCTGGTCCACAAGATTCGATACAACACCAAGATACCCATATACCTGTCTAAATCTTAGAGTATATTATTAGAGACGTCACCGGAGTTCTCTTCCCATCCACTTGCATTAAGTTGCTCAAAAGCGCTTGAGGCGATTTCACTCCTCCTAGGAACAGAGTGCATTCTGGGATGGATTGGGCCAAATCGAGCTCACAATTGTGAGCTTGTATTTGCTATTTTCAAATGGGCAGAAATATATCAGGGCTGAAGTGGTTAGTGTGTACTGTTTAAATGAAAAATCTAAATCTATAAAGTAACTATAGCTTTCATATAATTGTAGTGGAGTAAAAGTTTCCACCCTGTTAAAATATTTGTCTCTGAGATGGAGTAGAAGTAAAAGTACTGAAATTTGGAAATACTCCGGTAAAGTAAACGTACCTCAAGATTGTACTTTAAGTACAGTACTTGAGTAAATGTACTTAGTTACTTTACGCCACTCGTCTGTGTCCCATCTTACAGAAAAGAATGGCATGACTGTAGTAAAGATTGACAGGTCCGTACTCCGTCTCAGGAGAAGACCAATTCTGACCAATTTCTTTTAACCAACGTATAAGAAAAGACACACGGCATCTTGCTGCGCTCGGGCGAATAAACTAACCCATTTAGACCTGAAGACAATTCTACAAATGTCTTCTAAATCCTGACAGTTTTCAGAAAAACCCATGTTTCTACGTAAGTCGTTCTCAAACACTTTCATGTGAAGGACCCCCAAAAATATACGTAATTGGCCGCCGACCCCCATCTGAAAATATATTGTTCCAGGGACCTCCCAGGAGCAAAGATTTGAGTTAAAAACGTTCGCTCTGAAAATAATATATATATTCAAAGATTTTTGTACCACACATTGTCACGATTTTTCAGCATAGCGCACTCGGTGCCACCCTACGAGCTTGTAGATCTACTGTTTTTCAATAGCAAAGCATAACAAAATGCTTAAAAAACACCAAAAGGGGTTCCCCGTCCGGAACGATTTAATGGGAATCACAACGCTTCAGTCCGGAGACCTTCATCGCGTTAGCCAAGATAACCTGATGAAGGTCTCCGGACTGCAGCGTTGTGATTCCCATTACGTTTTATTTGCCAAGTTGGGCAGCACGGCGTGTGTGAGGCTTTTTTTCTCCCGACTGTGGTTGTGAAATGTAGACTGATGTAATATTTACCATGGTTATTCCCCCGATTAATCGATTAAAAGAGAGGATGACTGACTGACCACGTTGTATAAAGCATAGCAGTGTGGGGACGTGGTTTGAACATTCTGCCATTCATTTTCCCCCATTGAGATTTGCAAAAAAAATATTTATATAAATTATTTTAAGCCTATATAATCAAGCCATACAGGATCCTGGTGAGTCATGAACTTTGATTCTTTCTTTTTTTTTTTTAACAGATGGTATTTATTAAATGTAGTACTAGTATAATCAAATATTCAAAAAAATCTAAGGTTGTATGGGTGGCTTGAAAGAAAAGTTAATCTCTATGGGAAAACTGAATTGGAGAGTTTTCCAGAAAACCAGGCCCACTGCTATGCTCTATATGGTCATAATGGTAACTGTATTCCTGTAACAGTCGGTGAAAGTAGCATCGAACTGTAGTACATGATACACTGTCAAAATGTGATTGGCAGTTACTCTGTCAAATTGTCATTGGCAGTTACTCTGTCAAATTGTGATTGGCATGCAGTTACTCTGTCCAATTGTGATTGGCAGTTACACTGTCAAAATGTGAAAACAAAGTCTCCCCCTTCTGTTTACCCTAGAACTGGAGGACTAGACCTCATGGGGTCATGTGATTAGTGACATCACAAAGATGTACTCTGCGGGCCAAAGAGTACAGTTCTAGGATACACATAAGTGGGAGACTTTCTTTTTATTATTTCCACACAACAACTCTAAGGTATATTAATGACATAGTTCAATGTTGAAAATGGGTGGTATTCCCCTTTAACTATTGGCCAAAGGAACTCACATATAGAGAGAGCGGGATCAAAAATAGAATAATGAAAAAATATGTTTTGGTGAGTTCTGTGTGTCCCAACTCCAACTTCTTTCCACATGCTTCTGCTACTTGGAAAAGACTGTATTTGGCTGTATGTGCGTGCGTGCGTGCGTGTGTGCGTGCGTGCGTTTGTCCCACATGTTTGTGTGGAAGGTGGGAAAACAAGATCTCTGAATAGTGCAGGGAGAAGGGGTGACTGATTTCTTGGAAGGTGACTGAGAAGGAGAGAGTGAGAGTGGGATGGTGGGTGTTTGGGAGGAGGAGGGAGACATTGAAGAAGGAGAGAGAGAGAATGGGATTCGATTGTATACTTTTATGAATCTGTGCTCCAAACCATGTGATCATGGTCGTGAGTTAAATAAATGATGATGAGGATGGGGGTGTTTGGGAGGAGGAGGGAGACATTGAGGAAGGAGAGAGAGAGTGGGATGGGGGGTGTTTGGGAGGAGGAGGGAGACATTGAGGAAGGAGAGAGAGAGAGAGAGAGAGTGGGATGGGGGGTGTTTGGGAGGAGGAGGAGGGAGACATTGAGGAAGGAGAGAGAGAGAGAGAGGGATGGGGGGTGTTTGGGAGGAGGAGGAGGGAGACATTGAGGAAGGAGAGAGAGAGTGGGATGGGGGGTGTTTGGGAGGAGGAGGGAGACATTGAGGAAGGAGAGAGAGAGTGGGATGGGGGGTGTTTGGGAGGAGGAGGGAGACATTGAGGAAGGAGAGAGAGAGTGGGATGGGGGGTGTTTGGGAGGAGGAGGGAGACATTGAGGAAGGAGAGAGAGAGTGGGATGGGGGGTGTTTGGGAGGAGGAGGGAGACATTGAGGAAGGGAGGGATGTACTGTAGGGAGGGAGGGGGCAGAACAGGGGCAATAGAAGAGAAACTCTACCCCACCCCTCTCTATGGTGCTGCTGCAGACAGAACCACCCCGACCCAGCCCACTCCATCCTGCTCCACTCCCCTCCTACCTTTGGTGCAGCCAGCGACGGACACTTGCCTTTTTGTACGAGGAGGAGGGTAACCCAGTGAACAATTCCGTCTGTCTTTCCCAAAATAAGCCTGCAGTGAGTGGGAGAGGGATCATCGTGTGTGTAAGCCTTGCGGGAGATCGGAGCAGCGAGGTGCCACAGCCCCCCTTGGTTATAAGCCCTGCGAGTGAGTGGGACAGCAGCCTGCTTGGACCCGCAACCCTTTGCTCACTGTATACCACCTTGCCTGCCTGCATGCCTGGCCATCTGACGGACGGACGGACGGACGGACTGACTGACTGAGTTCTTGAGTCTCACTGTGCTGTGATTCTCTCTCTCTCTCTGTTTCTCTCTCTGTGTCTCTCTCCCCCTTGTCCCTCTCTGCCTAGCTCTTTCCCTCTTCTTACTTTCCACCCTGGAGTGCGAGAGAGCGGAGATTGGGAAGGTGCGTCTAACACATTCTTCTGGACAGACCGAGGACGGCACAGAGAGGATTTCTTTTTTTTTTGCCCTTCCTCACTGACTCACTCTCTCTCTCTCTCTCTCTCTCTCCCCCCTCTCTCTCTCTCTCTGCCTCTCAATTTCTTTCTTTTTTCTTCTCCCTCCTCTCTTCCAACCATCTCACCGTGCTAAAAAGCACATGGACTAAATTTTTTCCAGAGGCAAAATAAGCAAAGAAAAAAAAATAGAAAAGAAAGGAAAGAGAGAACAATTCACTCCAGCAGTGGTAGAAAATATTCCGGTGTTTGTGCTGCAGCAGCTTTTTTTCTTATTTTTTTGCTTTGGTTTTTGTTTTTGTTTTGTTATCCTCCTGCACGTGGGAGCAACGTCGGACTGGCTCAAGGTTCGGAGGCTTTTGCAAAGAGAGCACTCTACAACCCCATCCCGCCACACTTTGACGTAACTTTCTTTCTTTTTGGCTGCGCTGTTCAGTGAATCTTTTGAGGCAATCATCAGCATTGTGTCTTGGGAGACATGTGTGGCTGAAGGAAGGAAGGGAGGCTATAGACGAGAGATCCACCTGACGCTCACACCTTCTAGTGCCGCACCACTTCCATTCCAAGCCCTGCACCGAGGAGGGAAAGGTAAGCCCTCTGACCCGTCCGTCCATCCTGTCATCATCCCTGTGTCCCCCTGACCCGTCCGTCCATGCCTCGCTGCCTGTCATCATCCCTGTGTCGCTGTCTGTCCTACCTTGCTTTTCTTACTTCCATAACATGTGTGCGGCAGGGAGAGCTGCACGCTGCGGCCAAAGGCAACAGTATGAGAGAACAGGAAAGGAAGGGGGGGGTGTTGGGGGGGGGGGACGACAGTGCAATATCTCAGTCATGGGACCTGCATAATTCTCCTCCTCAGTGCTAAATTGGGCTAGCACAGTGTAGCCTACAGGCCGTTGGTTGGATTAAGAATGAGCCAATGCAGTTCCTTCATCCATTTGTCTGTCAATTGTAGCCTTGAAAGGTTTATTAATATATTCATCTGTGTGAGACTGTGTGTGTGCAAGAATGCAAGACCGTGTGTCTGGAATGATAGTAAAGATTGTCTCTCCCCCCTCTCTCTCTCTCTCTCTCTCTCTCTCTCTCTCTCTCTCTCTCTCTCTCTCTCTCTCTCTCTCTCTCTCTCTCTCTGTCTCTCTCTCTCTCTCTGCATTGCCAAGATATGGTATTGATTAAAATAAATTGAAAATAAAGTCAAGAGAAGGTTTCCTCTTCCTGCTCTCTGTCTGCACACTGCACAGTTTTCAATATCCTCTGTATAGTCTAACCTGTGTGTGTGTGTGTGTGTGTGTGTGTGTGTGTGTGTGTGTGTGTGTGTGTGTGTGTGTGTGTGTGTGTGTGTGTGTGTGTGTGTGTGTGTGTGTGTGTGTGTGTGTGTGTGTGTGTGTGTGTGTGTGTGTGTGTGTGTGTGCGTGCGTGCGTGCGTGCGTGTACAAAATATAGAAATATAGTTTATTGAGGGGTCAGAAGGGGGCGTGTTGTGGTTGTGCATTGGGGTGTGTTACTGGTCTGGGTTTGTCTCTGAAACAAATGAGAGTCGCCCTCATCCTCTCATGTTGTCTCTCTCTCTCTCTGAAGTGTGTGCTGCGACGTGTTTTGTCTCGTTTGATCAATCCTCCTTTGTTTACTTGAGACTGTTTAGTAATTTCATGTTCTGCCTTCAGTGGTGGAATGCAGTGACGAAAGGATTATAGTGGCAATGGCCACATGGCCACACTCGCCTCCTCTCCTGTCCCCAGTTTGTCTATTCCTCTCCTCAGCCTCTCCTCTCCTACCCCCCCCCCCCCCCCACCCCCACCCACCTCCACCCCCCCATTGCTTCAATCTGTCTATCCACTGCACTGCTCTGGCATGCAAGACTGCATTCCTTTGTAACGACATCCCTCCATCGCAAACAGAGAGCGAAGGAATATTCATGACCCTGGATCTTCAGGTATGCAACGTGACAAACGAGAGAGAGGAGGGGGGGGGGGGGGGGGGGTCAAATTAGTGCACAGTAAAATCCTCATTATTAATTTAACTTCATGAAAGCAAAAATGAAGGTCCTCAGAGGTCAATTTTATAACACTTTCAGAAGTTCACTGTGTCGGAAGGAGAAAACATGACAAGGAACACAACCACAGACACTTTTGTTAAAGCGATAAATATAGTTTTTTTTGCCCCCATCACGTGCTTCAGTGCATCAGCAGCAATCTCTTAAGGGGAAAGGAGAAAGCTAGGGAGAGAGGACGGAGAGAGGGAGAGACAGAGAAACAGAGAGGGGAGTGAAGAGAGAGTCTGGAAAAGACGGCAGACTGTGGAGCTCTGGAGTCCAAAAATGCTTGGCAGCATCCTGCTCTTTCACTGGCCTACGGCACAGGAGGCTGACTGGAAGTGTACGCGCGCGTGAGAGACAGAGATGCCGTTTGTGTGTGCACATGACACGCATGCACGTACAAACGCACTATGGTATGTAACTAATACATATCTTGTACAGTTGATATTGAAGTGTGTTACGCAATCTCCTACATTAGGTCCTTGGGGAGTGGGTGTATGACTCTACTGTGCACTTGTGTGAACTCACACTTGGGTGCAAAAGGGCACCATACGTGCCCTCAGAAGTAAACTGGTTGTAAGCAGTGTGCTGCCATCTTCATAGCCACTTATTAAACTCCACTGTACTTTGCTGCCCGGAGTCCCCCCTGGGGTCTGTCCTCGGCCCAGTCATTTGTCTCTCTTCACTGACGATAAGCTATCAACGCATCGCAATGCGACGTGCTGTGAGCTGCTTGTTCACCTGTCTTTGCTATTTGTTCATTTGAATGATTACATGGCCAGAATATGGATGCATGCTGGGGTTCGTGTGGTCAATGGAAATATGTATCTACGGACACAGCACACATGCAGGGCTTCTTGTAGAGATACACTGGTTTCCATCAAAGCCTGACAAATGTTTTTTTTTCTTTTTCTTTTCTTTTTTAACTGAGGAAGATTCCAAAAAACAAGGCAAAAACAGCTGATGCTTCCCGATAGTTACTGACGGCTTAAAATAATCACACGCCCATTCTTGCATGGATTTTGTCATTATTACAGATACCTATAGCTAAAGAATACAATAAAAAATCGATCAGAACAGTTTACATCAATTTACATACAATATACATACAATAAAAATACTAATTTGTATTTAAGCTGCACCTTAAATGATTTACTTTGAATCCTGTTAATGGGGAGAGTTATTTACCATACATTCATACACACATTTAAATGAACCAAAATATGAATCAGTCAGGCAGTGTAGTTTCCATTCAACTTCTCAAATGGGTTGTCTTGGCAGCTATGTCTGCTGAAGCACCCACAGGTCAGCAGATTTATGTTTTCCTTCCAGACGTTGTTCACCCCTTTCCTGGCACCGCAGAGGTCATATTTCTCTGCCCGGGCACGGGCACTGGCACACGCCGCTCGGCTAACTTACCCTGCCAACCCTGTGCCAACGTTTTGGTATTATCTCTGAACTTTCAGATGTGTGGTATATATATCAGATGTGTGGTATATATGTGCGTGCGTGCGTGCGTGCGTGCGTACGTGCGTGCGTGCACCTGTATGTGTGCATGTACTCTTCATTACTTAACTGCGACTGACAGGCTCGAACCAATCCATCCACGGCTTGCCTAATCGGCCCGCTGATATAAAACCCGGAGTGTGACCGAATGTGCCCATACAACAGTCACACTACCGCCCCCTGCCCTCTTGCCAAACCGCCTGCTGTGTGGCTCTGTGTGCCACTAGAGCGCCACTGAAGTTGCTTTATAGGCCGCAACGTGTTGAAGTTGCGACTGCTCAGAGGTGACTTTGAAAACAACAATTGCTCTTCTATTGCATTTTTTTCTTTTTGTCTTTTCTTTGTAGAGACTTTCCCATGTTAAAGGACCACTTCACCACTTTTCAACCTATCTATAATAGGTCCTCACTAATAATCATGAAAAAATGGCGCAATTTTTTTCTCATAGGAGGGCTGTGGTGACATCAACGATGGGGATACAAGCTAATAGAAACTGCAGTGTTTCTAGTCCTGAAAAGTTGCGAACATGGAAGCCATCGTTCTCACGATAATGAAAATCTAAACATTTTAGTAAAAAAGAAATCTGCCTAATGATGATGTCACTGGAAGACGGTTTCTAAACTGCCCACAGCCCTCCTGTGATACACAGACTGAGTAGAAAAGAATCGTGCCATTTTATCATGATTATTGGTGAGGACATATTATATGAAGATAGGTTGAAAAGTGGTGAAGTGGTCCTTTAACAGGAACCCGAACAAGTGTGCTCCCCACCCCGGCCTAAACAGACCCGACATGACTCTGGCTGCTTTTCAATCACTGGGAAGTGACCTGAGAAAGTTACAAAGTCAAGTTAAAAGAAGGGCTCCCCATGGGCGGCTGTCAGCATCTAGATTTAAGGCATCGTATGCATGGTGGATGTCTCCCTTTTGTTGCAGGCGCTGATGGCCGTGCCTGCCGTGCATCCATTTCCCTGGGTGGCACTTTGTCTTGTCTGTGGGGAGAGAGAGAGAGAGAGAGAGAGAGAGAGAGGTGGGGGGGAGGGAGCACGATGTGAAAATCTGTTACACATGCTCCGTCAGAGAGGTGCAGGAGGCCGGGAGGAGGCGTGCTAACGATCAGTGGAGCATGTGGGAAACGTTGGACACGCCAGCAGCCGGGTCGAGCCTTACACGAGTTCAGACCACTGGTTGGAATAAGAGAGGGCCCTGACCCTTAATGAGAGGGCCCTGACCAGAGATGGCCCTGACCCTTAATGAGAGGGCCCTGACCCTTAATGAGAGGGCCCTGACCAGAGAGGGCCCTGACCCTTAATGAGAGGGCCCTGACCAGAGAGGGCCCTGACCCTTAATGAGAGGGCCCTGACCAGAGAGGGCCCTGACCCTTAATGAGAGGGCCCTGACCAGAGAGGGCCCTGACCCTTAATGAGAGGGCCCTGACCAGAGAGGGTCCTGACCCTTAATGAGAGGGCCCTGAGTTGACCCTTAATGAGAGGGCCCTGACCAGAGAGGGCCCTGACCCTTAATGAGAGGGCCCTGACCAGAGAGGGCCCTGAGTTGACCCTTAATGAGTGGGCCCTGACCAGAGAGGGTCCTGACCCTTAATGAGAGGGCCCTGAGTTGACCCTTAATGAGTGGGCCCTGACCAGAGAGGGCCCTGACCCTTAATGAGAGGGCCCTGACCAGAGAGGGCCCTGAGTTGACCCTTAATGAGAGGGCCCTGACCAGAGAGGGTCCTGACCCTTAATGAGAGGGCCCTGAGTTGACCCTTAATGAGTGGGCCCTGACCAGAGAGGGCCCTGACCCTTAATGAGAGGGCCCTGACCAGAGAGGGCCCTGACCCTTAATGAGAGGGCCCTGACCAGAGAGGGCCCTGACCCTTAATGAGAGGGCCCTGACCAGAGAGGGCCCTGAGTTGACCCTTAATGAGAGGGCCCTGACCAGAGAGGGCCCTGAGTTGACCCTTAATGAGAGGGCCCTGATCAGAGAGGGCCCTGAGTTGACCCTTAATGAGAGGGCCCTGACCAGAGAGGGCCCTGAGTTGACCCTTAATGAGAGGGCCCTGACCAGAGAGGGCCCTGAGTTGACCCTTAATGAGAGGGCCCTGACCAGAGAGGGCCCTGACCCTTAATGAGAGGGCCCTGACCAGAGAGGGCCCTGAGTTGACCCTTAATGAGTGGGCCCTGACCAGAGAGGGTCCTGACCCTTAATGAGAGGGCCCTGAGTTGACCCTTAATGAGTGGGCCCTGACCAGAGAGGGTCCTGACCCTTAATGAGAGGGCCCTGACCAGAGAGGGCCCTGACCCTTAATGAGAGGGCCCTGACCAGAGAGGGCCCTGAGTTGACCCTTAATGAGAGGGCCCTGACCAGAGAGGGTCCTGACCCTTAATGAGAGGGCCCTGAGTTGACCCTTAATGAGTGGGCCCTGACCAGAGAGGGCCCTGACCCTTAATGAGAGGGCCCTGACCAGAGAGGGCCCTGACCCTTAATGAGAGGGCCCTGACCAGAGAGGGCCCTGACCCTTAATGAGAGGGCCCTGACCAGAGAGGGCCCTGACCCTTAATGAGAGGGCCCTGACTAGAGAGGGCCCTGACCAGAGAGGGCCCTGACCCTTAATGCAGGCACAGCCACTGGAACAAGAGCGAGAACACGCTTCTGTTGTCCACTGGGGAGAGAGTGCCAGGTATACAGCGCAGCCAGCGTCCTCCGGTGGACCATCGGGATATTGCAAGTGCGCCCCCCCAAATAATTGGCTAAACAGTAAGATATTTTTTATGCTAATATAATATCAATCATCATAAAAAATATGATGTAAAAAATATAAAGGTGTTTTCATTCATTGTGATGATACTGATCAATAGGGATTTAAAGTATACAAGTTAGTTCCATTGATCCCAGCCGGAACACCGTCGATTGATTGATCACTAAAATATGCATGCTCTGAGAATGTTACCCTCTTAACCACTTGTTCAGATTGGAGGGCCACGAACACTTTTCCAAGTGGGCCCTGTTCCAGAAAAGGTTGGGAACCGCAGAGGGAGAGTTATTTGTGATCTCTGGTTGTAGTAGGATGTGCACACTGTCTCCACAAGAGGGCAGAACATCAAGCATTCATGCTGTCAGGACCAATTCACTCAAACATACTGTAATAATGAATATTTACTCACAGTCAAAGCTAATCCCATGTGGACACACCTCCCCCCCCCCCCGCAAGCAGGCAAGCATGCAAGCATGCACGCACGCTGGCACATAACCTCAAATCCGAATGTTTTTCGTTGTGGGTGAGATGCTGTTTTGCTTTGTCTGTTTGCATATCCTTGAGTAAATAATTATGGTAACCAATGCATGAAAAAACCTCCGGCTTACTGCACAGTAAATAAACATCTCTGTGGCATTCGAAGCCCCTCATGTGTGCTTCAACACTCACTTTGCTTTGGTTTCTCGGCTCACCTCTCTGATCATCACAGCTCGCATAGCGGTTTGGCTTAAGCATACATGTCACCTCTGACTCTGCGATGCTGGGCAGAGCAGACATTCACAGTCCTGGCACAGTGACTGCGCTACAGCTCAGCATGGTGGATTAGTACTCTGATGTAGTAAAAGTATCAATGCCACAATATGAAAATACTCTGTTACAAGGAAAGGCCCAGGGACGTGCAGAGAGTGTTAGAGAGGCAGGGGCTGGAATCCTGTAAGAGGGCACTTTTGGACAAAAAATGCGAAAATAGCAGATCTACAAGCTCACAACTCATGTTGATTAGGTGATTTAATGGTGATGCAAAACAAACGGTGCAAACACAATCATTAAACGCCATTAACAATAAAGAGACAATATGACATAAATGACAAATTATGATGTGAATTTTTCCTTCATTGGGCCGATTCATACTCAGAATAAAACGCGCTGTAGAGCCTACAATGTGACGTCATTTGAGGTTCGGGGGGGGGGGGGGGGGGTACCGTCCTAAAGTCTCTTCGGTGCTACTGAAAATCATTTTGGCACTACAGCGCCGAAACAGAGGTAAAATAGGAGTATGAATCGGCCCATTGTCAATGCGTTTACAAAACAAACATTGAACTAAAGACCTAAACCGTGTAGGGCGGCTGTGGCTCAGGAGGTAGAGCAGGTCGTCCAATGATCCATGGGTCGGCGGTTCGAATCCCGGCTCCACCTGTCTACATGTCGAAGTGTCCTTGGGCAAGACACTGAACCCCAAATTGCTCCCGATGTGCTGGTTGGTACCTTGCATGGCTTCTGCCGCAATCGGTGTATGAATGTGTGTGTGAATGGGTGAATGTAATGCACAATCTTTGTAAAGCGCCTTTAAGCTATATAAATGCACCATTTACCATTTGTAGGAGGTGCTAGCGCCTCTCAGAAATCACGGCTCCATTTTTCTCTAGGGTCTAGTCTGTTAACCATGTACACCTACGTAGCAGCCTGTATTCTGTGGGCATGTCATAATAAATACGCGAACAATTGGATGATATTATTCACCATATTCACACGGAGCCCATCTTGTCATTAAGTTAATGAAATGCCACCCTGTTGCCACCCTGCCTTTTCAATGCAAAATGCCAACATCGCCGCCGTTTGAATACAGCCTATACATGAACAGGTGAAAATAGCCGGTATGTAAGTTCACAACGCAATGCGACAGAGTAGATCGCATTGGCAACCTACTCTGAATTTGTCGCATTGCGTTGTAGAGCAATAAAATAGGGAATCAGTGTTGTTTTTGGCAGCAAATTTAGCTTTTAGTTTTAGTCATAGTCTCTTGAATAGTTTTCATTTAGTTTTAGTCACATTTTAGTCACCTGGAATGTTTTAGTGTTAGTCTAGTTTTAGTCGACTAAATATAATATTTTAGTTGACTAAATCTACAGTTGATTTAGTCGACTGAAATTTATTTTGGTGGGCCTTGATGCCGTCGTAATGGCGTCGCAGCGCGACACCTTGTGAGCTTGTAGATCGGCTATTTTCAGCGTGCAACTAAGTCTGACCAGTACACAGTTTCATGTATTTTTTTATTTGCATTGAAAATCACCATAGGGCGATTTTAGGTCGCTTCATATAAGAACTGTGTTTGAAAGATAAAGCAATCATCCCGTCCTTTCTGTCATGGGGGTGGCTGTTAATGATGTCCATTCATATTTGATACAGCCAGTTTTTGGAGAAAATGGAATTACTTTTGCCGCAAAAGCCTTGAAACTACATATTAAATGTCTCTGCTAATATACGTCACGCCCAGCTGTCAACACATGGTGTTCCTGAGATTCCTCGTTGGCTCAGCTGGCAGTGACTCGACTCGTACTAACCACGAAACATTAAATATCAATACAAATAAATAAAAAAGAACTTAATTAACATGTCAATTTCTGTTGTACAACGGGCAGCTGCAACCACCGCCTACCCGGAAATGTAGTCTCTGGGTTGTTTGACTCGTTTCTAACGCTTATTGTGTACATTTCCACCTTCAGTCGATGCTTCATATCCATATGAGTGAAAAAGCCGGGATGATCGGTTTATTTTTCAAACACCGTTCTTATATGAAGAGATCTAAAATCCCCCTATGGCGATTTCAATGCAAATAAAAAGTACACGAACCTGTGGACTGGCGTCCTCTACTGACAGTGACGTCAGGAGTTCAGTGCTCTATTGTAAAATGACTTATACTGGATCTCTTGTCCACTAGTCCCTTCCTAACATTTTAGCCTAGTTTTTATTTGTTGACGAAATTGTCAATATATTTTGTCTTAGTTTTAGTCATCATAGCTTAGTTTTCATTTAGTTTCCATTTAGTTTTCCTCTGTGAAAAGTCGACAAACATTTTTCGTCTTAGTTTTAGTCGACAAAATCAACACTGCAGGGAAGTACAGTAGACCTCCGGTAGAGCACGATAAAGTCTGTAGAGTTTAAGTGGTTAAATAAAAACAACACACATACAGTTTGACTGCTCTGTGTAGTCAAACTGCCATTGGATATATACTGTTACTACTGTATATCACTGTTTACTGCCATGCATCTGTGCTCACTTGCGTGTACGTGTGTGCCATAGTTTCCTGATGATGTGTCTTCTGTGTGTGCGTGCGTGTGCGAGAGAGAGAGAGAGAGAGCAGATGTGTTTCTATCAGTCTCAGATTTGCACTGTGCTCACAGGAAATGAAGGAGAATGCCACTCATTCTCAAGGAATAGCGAACTCCGCCAGAACGACAACACTGCACTGCCCAGGAAAAGCAAACTCCCACCTATTCCTTTACCTTCCCAGGAACCCTGCATGAGCACGCACACACACACACGCACGCACACACACACACACACACACACACACACACACACACACACCACACAAAGTGGTATAACCACTTTAACTCTGCCACACATGCACGCATGCACACACAAACGCACACGCATCCACATACCGCTACGCAAACTGAAACACAAATTCAGTTAGGCCTACAGGGCATGTACTGTAGGCTACATGCATGCACACGTGTATATTGTTGCTGTTACAGACAGACTAAACCACTTTCAACTTGTTGTTGTGTGC
>NC_137878.1:20870696-20875696 GCF_963924005.1 Protomyctophum bolini
CTAGTACTAGTGGTGGTTCTCAAATCATGGTTTATTTGCAAAGACCCCCTTAACTCCTAGATCCCCTTTTCCACCGGTTGGTTCTCAATGGGAACCAGTTCAGTTCATTTTTATTCTTAGTCCATGAGCCATGCAGAGCTCCAAAATTGTGGGCAAAAGCCGCAAAACCAATCTAATATAGGTATTAGATTGTTATCACCATGCAAAACACCATAAAACCATGGAAAGATTATTTTCACGAAGACAATGATTTATTGTATTACAATTGTTTTTATGTTTTATTTTATTGTTAATATGCAAATGAGGTGTTATTTAGGTGTGCAACAAATAGAAAATATGAAAAAGCTGTAAAAGGGTTATCATATATTAATTTACTTATATTGATACTATAATTTTGCCCACTCAATTCATAATTAATGTTCCAATTTTGGAGCTCTGGCTCATGGACTAAGAACTAAAAAGAACTGAACCGGTTCCTGGTTGGAAACCAACCACTGGGAGAGAGGTCTCAGAGTGTTCAAATGGAACCAAAACGTTCCATTTGAACACATTCAGAGTTACAGACCTGTTATGGTCATTCGGGGCTATATCTATTTGGGACTGGCGAGTTGCTTTCAGATGTTTAAGCAATATTACATTTGAGGGGGTGGTTTAACGTCATTAATGCACTTCTTTGTTGCTTTCGGAACTCGCCCGAAAGCAACTCAGAAGTGCATTAATGATGTTAAACCACCCCCTCGAGTGTAATATTGCAATTATACAGTTACAGTTAACAGTTACCCTGAAAACTAAGAGAATCGCTGAAAAATAATACTTTTTCAACGACATATGTAGTCACTATACGACCACAAAACGTCCCAAGAAACTAGCTAGCCTAGCCACTGAGTCTGCTGCACTCTGAGAGAAAAGCACGGCTGAATTGTTTGTTTTGATTAGGCGTTGAAATAATGTGAAGCACGGCTAGAAAGCTGTTTTCAGCCAATCAGATTGCTTCCTCAAAACAACCTGTATAATGAGGTTTCAACACTAACCGCTGCTGCTGCTTCCCCCCCGACCTTGAGGGACATTTCCCCCCTCCCAAACCTCCGTACAGCTCTGCTGCCTTAATTCAACACAAGAAGAAAAGAGAGAAACTTTGTCATGCCTATATACTAGCCCAGGCGGCTGGCGTATAGCCGTCTGGGCACCGTAGCTGTAATCCAGTCTGGCGGCATGCAGCGGGTTCCACTCCCAATCCCCCCCTCCCATCTCTCTCCCCATTCCCTGTCAGCCTACTGTATAACCTATCCCTCTATAAAAATAAAATGAAGGCAAAAGCCACAAAAACTATATACTCATGCCTAAAAACTGTGACGATGACCCTTCCTTTGAAATCTCAAGGGAGAACGGAGGGTTGAGCCCACCTGTCACCTGCCCGTACCCTCTCTCTCTCTCTCTCTCTCTCTCTCTCTCTCTCTCTCTCAACTTTAGCTATGAATTATAAATACAGCGTTTCACTCTTTTATCCTGCCCCGAGCCAGGTGAAAGTGAGCGTTTTATGCATAGTCAAGTGCCAACCCCCCCCACACACACACACACACACACACACACACACACACACACACACACACACACACACACACACACACACACACACACACACACACACACACACACACAAATGCTGACAGCGGACACACTCACATGCACGCACAAATACACACACACTCGTTGCACTCCCTTCCTCTGAGTTATTCATCCACCGTAGTGTACATAGCAGCACTTGATCCATAGCTGATTTGCAATTCCTTTGTTCCTCCCTCTTCATTTGCTCTCTCTCTCTCTGTCTCTGTCTCTCTCTCGTGCCCTCTCTCTTGCCCTCTCTCGTCTCACTCCTCTCATTGGCAGATTGGCAGTACATCAGGAAGTAGCGTTGAGGTGAAATGTTGTGGAGCGGTGTCGGTGTGTCACCAGCTTTTCTCTGAACTTTAAGCTAGGCACCGACTGCCAATTTTTGTTTTTAGTTTTGCACTATAAGGCTGGACTTAATCTCAAGTAAATCGAAACGATTTTCTAGAACTAATAGGCTAACGGTAACGCAATTGATCCAGCTCATGTAGGTTAATCGAGGAGTGGTTTTTATTTATTTGTTTGTTTGTTTTAATATCTGCCTTACAGTAGCCTATATCAACAAATCAATTGAATATATGTTTTATAATTGACTAAATCAATTAGTCTGATGCACTATTATACTTTGTGGTGGTGACCAAAGTGTTTTGAGCTTGTAGATTGGCTATTTTCACTTATAATAAATATAATTCAAACTAATAATCATGATATTGATTTAGTCCTATACTGCCAAGCCCTAATCTGATCCCCTAGTAGTTTTTGCAATGGTGGGCATGGACTTCACACATGCGCCACCCCTCTCACTGACTTTTGAAATGATCTGAAAGAAGGTTTTCTTTGGGACACAGTGAGCACTGTGCAATGTGCATACATACTTACATAGTCAGTTTATTTTTTTCATCCAGATAGTGGCATACCGGTATTCATTGTTCCTTAATTTGTCCGTCCGTTACCAGCTAATCTCCGGCATCGTTAGCCCAATCCATGCCAAACTTTGCACACACACTCCCTGGATGCCAACGACGAACCTCTGCCCCATATATTCCTCAACGGCCTGTTATAGCGCCACCATGAGGCCGATTTAGGCAAAACACATCTCTGTAGATTACTCGTACACATTTTCAAACAATTCGGTATAAACTGTCTCCATAGTCATTTGATCAACACGGATCTGCACCATTTCCCATCTTCCATCCTGATTGGTTAAGATTGGCTTCCAAAGCTCACATGATTGGTCCATTTTGAACAAAATGCCACAAATCACAAACACAGTGTGCAATTTCCGTGAAATGATACACGCACATTTCCACTTTTTCCAAATCAGCCTCACAGGGACGCTATAACAGGGCAATTTCTGTTTTACCTATAACTGCATCGATCTGTATACAACTTTGCGCACTCCCTAGAGGCCATGGAAAAACATTTTCCCTGCATCCCTCCACATCTGCCGGTTATAGCGCCACCAAGATTCGACCATGATTGGCTAAGATTGTCTTCCAAAGTTTTCAGAAGTGGCCCGTTTCATACAAAATACTGCACATCCTCAGAGATGCTATGAGTGATCTGGCTCTGCATTTCCTCAACAAAATGAAGGAAATTGTTGCAAAAAACAAACAAACAAAAAAACATTTTTATATTACTCCTAAACATTTTGCCAAACATCACACACACACTCCTATCCTCCTGGTGGAGACCTGTGCCCAGAAGGGCACTTTTTCTAGCCTCACATGCATCCGTGTGCAGGTGTGCTTTAGATATAACTTTTTGCGTGTGCATGTATGCACTGCATGCATGTTTTCTATTTGTATGTGTAGTGTGTGTCTGTATTTTGTCCCAGTGGACATTTTGCACATGAAATTTGAGCCTGTGTGTGTGTGTGTGTGTGAAGATTTGAATCAAGAAGCCCTGGTTTACTCCGAAGAGCCTATAGGCGCAAAGATAATTGGCAATTAAATTAAGGACGTTAAGCTTCAAGCTTTCCTCACACCCCCAGTGGCTTTTCACAGCTTCTGCTGAAGTGTTGTGTGCACGGCACAAATGCTTCATGGTTTCTCAGAGATGAGATTTTAAATCCATAAATTGTTTCCACACCTTTAATCCTGCAAAACATATTTTCTGGTAATCAACACTTGATTGCTTTCACAAGTTACTCTATGATGTATTGTATTTTTTTTAGCTGAACAAGTGTTTGCGTGCAGAACTGTTAAAAAAAAACTGTAGTACAAGAAATATTCTTTTTCTCAGTATGTCACTGAATACTGTATCACTTTTTCATTTAATATGAAAGTCTCGGGTAAGCAAATCTGAAATTGATGTGCCCGCATGAATCCGTGAATCCTTTTTTCCTCCCTATTAAATTATTTAGCCTTCAGTTTTCAAATGTGACACATTTTAACCTAGATTTATTGGTAATTTATGTAAAAAAAAAAAAAAGCATATCCATTGTACGGTATATATTGGACGATGTGAGTGAGCGTGGATGCTGAGTGTGCAGAGTGGAGAGATGAAAACGTCACAATATTTTCCTGATAGGATTTGTGTTGGTATTAAATCAACGGTTACATTGAAGCATGTTTGCTATTACAGTAGCTTCTTGTGCAAGTGGCATGCTGAACCCAGAATATCTCTCTGTCGTCCAATGTGATGCCTGTTAGGACACATGGGATTGCCCATCGGGCAATATCTTCACATCTTTGATTGATTGATTGAATATTTTATTAACACGTTTATTATCATTCCCTGCCAATCACGTGTTTTTATGTATTTATTATTATTATTATTCACCCAGTGTCAATTATCTAATGTAATCCTGGGGTACACTTCCTCTGCCAACCTGGGGGGGCAGCGGACTGACCTCATGCTTCCTTCTCAGCATGAGGAGTCCAAGCTGCTTTTTTTCCCTTTCCCCTCGATCAGGCGCCCCGGCTGGCCAGGGGGAAGTAGTTTAGATACTACGATTACTGCATGTTTTTTGTGAGGTAAATGGTAAATGGTGCATTTATATAGCGCCTTTATCCACGGCGCTTTACATAGTGCATTGCATTCACACATTCACACACACATTCATACACACATTCACACACACATTCACACACACATTGCGGTGGAAGCCATGCAAGGCACCAACCAGCACATCAGGAGCAATTTGAGGTTCAGTGTCTTGCCCAAGGAAACTTCGACATGTAGACAGGAGGACCCGAACTGCCGACCCATGGATCATTGGACGACCTGTTCTACCTCATGAGCCACAGTCGCCTAGGTGAGGGTGCCTACCCTATAGGGGACACGGGGAGAACATGCAAACTCCACACAGAAAGGCCCTTTTGCCAACCCCGCCACGGGTATGGGCACTGATGACGCGGAAGAGGGAACACGCCATCAGCACCCACAGC
>NC_137878.1:20880696-20908196 GCF_963924005.1 Protomyctophum bolini
CTGCATTTTGGACAAGTTGTAATCTGTCAGTTGTTTTCTTAGGCAGTCCTGAAAAAAGTGCATTGCAGTAGTCAAGCCGAGAAAAAACAAAGGCGTGGATTAGCGTTTTTGCATCGTCCAAGGACAAATAGCCTCTGATTCGTGCAATATTTCTAAGGTGAAAAAAGGCAATCTTGGTAACATGATTAATGTGTGAATTCCACGTATATACAATAATAACCCCCAGGTTCTTTACTGTACTGTTACTTTCTACAGTCAGGTTACCAAGTCTGCTTATGAGTCACTGCCGCCCCAAAGTGTAAGGAGTAGTAATCATGTATATAAGCATGTATATTTCTTATTTCTTGTATGATTGGAGACTCTGTGTGGGCTGAGTGAGTGTATAATTCTTCTGACCTTTCCAACAATCATGTCCTTGGCTCTCCAAACGGTTGTTGCCACTGCTCTGCGTGGGCTTATAAGTGTTAACCGTCACTGCCAAACGCTAGCCTCCCTCTCTTCAAACCACTAAGGGTAAGAGATTGATTCGTTGTCCCCAAAGGTGCTATTTAGGATTCCAGCAGCATAAACATAGTCATTTAGATTTCTATTCTGTGAGGTTATGGTTTCTGAGAGGGAGTGCTATAATGAATAAAACTGAGTGCCTGTCCTGAGGCTGTTCATGTGCGACGTCAAATTGCTGTTGAGCCAAGTACAGAGTTGTTGAACAAATGGAGGCCTGATTGTGCAGTTTACCTGACATAACAGAGAAAATCACTTTGCCATTCGCTGTTGATCCGAAAGGAGAGCATTGATGAAACCCCCCACACCCAAAAAGAAAGACAACGAACAGAATCACTGTGGCAAATTGACAGTCTTGATTTAGTCGATTGTTGTGGGAAAGTGATTTGGTTGAGTGTTTGCCCAATGCACATTAAGGTGCATTGTGTGTGTGTGTGTGTGTGTGTGTGTGTGTGTGTGTGTGTGTGTGTGTGTGTGTGTGTGTGTGTGTGTGTGTGTGTGTGTGTGTGTGTGTGTGTGTGTGTGTGTGTGTGTGTGTGTGTGTGTGTGTGTGTGTGTGTGTCTTGGAGATGAAGATGGAGTAAAGCGCTTTGACTCTGGCCTACAACTCTGGGCTTCACTTATGGCCTGTCGTATACTGCCCTGCTCAGCACTCCTGTAATATCAACTCATCCTTTCCTCCTCCTCCTCTCCCCACATCCGTCCACAATCTCCCCCCCCCCCCCCCCCCCCCCCCACTCCCGCCATTCCTCCTCCCCGGGCCAATGCTGACTAAGGATAAACAGCAACCAAACTCACAGCACAGCACAGCACGGCACGGCACAGCACAGCACAGCACAGCACAGCACGGCACAGCACAGCACAGCACAGGGAATTAGGCGAGAAACCTGTTGTTGCCACGCCAATGGTTAAATGTATATTTAACCAAAAAGGGCCACGGATGTTGGACAGGAAAACGACACTTTGAGGCAAAAGGGCAGGTGCACAAGCCCCAAAAGCCCAAACCCCCCTTTTTGCACATGCCGGTTTAGGCCTGATGTATACCTAAATGCAAGGCGGTGTCTTGAAAATAGCCTATACACAACAAGGTCACAACAGGTCGCACTGCGTTGTGAATTTCAACAAAGTTTGTAGCCTGTACTCTGTGTAACCGTAACACAAAACAGTCTCTGCCCTTATATCCGCCATTGATCGAGTCCTGGATTAGCATCCCGCTTTTGAGCGGCGTGCGGCACTAGTATTGACAGGGTGTCTGTCACACTGAAAGGCCATCCTCAGGCCAATGAATGGAGCTCAATGGTGACAAGGACAGAGGATATCGACACGGACCTGGAAACCCGTGAACTTGGGACATGCCAACAACAGTGTCTTTCTTGCCTCAATGCGTGTGTGTGTGTGTGTGTGTGTGTGTGTGTGTGTGTGTGTGTGTGTGTGTGTGTGTGTGTGTGTGTGTGTGTGTGTGTGTGTGCGTGCGCGTATGTGCACGACTGCACCTGTAGGCCAAATCCCACAGGAGTGGGATGGTTTGTGCACGTTGGTTTGTGTGTGTGTGCTTGCTATCAGCCCCTTGAAATCGTGCACGAGTGCGTGCGTGTGTGTGTGTTTGCGGGTGCCCAGCATGGCTCTTGACTTGCGCAGGGTCGTCGGAGCACCCTGGCAGCGGCTGTGCCAGTCTGGAGCTGGAGATAAAGGCATGGCCTAAAGGAGAGACCGCAGGTCCCTTTCCCCATCTCTCTGAACTTAATCCCCCTCTCTCTCTCTCCCCCTCTCTCTCTATCTCTCTCTCTCTCTCCCTTCCTCTCGCCCCCTCCTGCTTTCCCTCTTTCCTCGCCCTTTGCATGCGACCTCTCAACGCCACGTCCTTCAGATGCCACTCTCTGTCTGTCTCTGTCTTTTCCTTTCGTTCTGCCTTCCTCAAATCATTCTTCTTCCTCTCCTCTGGCGTGCTCACTCACACACTCGACCTTCTCTCTGCCCTGTCTTCCTACGGTTAACTTTCATTTCACCTTCTGCCCGTCCTGCTCTCCTGTTCATACACTGACCAACCCCCCCGCCCCCCCCCGCCAACCTCGCTTATCCCCCAAACCAAATTCTCCCAGGCTGTTTTGATGGATCGCTACAGATGGTAGATCACATCGACCTTCAACATACACTTGTGTACACTGTGTGTGTGTGTGTGTGTGTGTGTGTGTGTGTGTGTGTGTGTGTGTGTGTGTGTGTGTGTGTGTGTGTGTGTGTGTGTGTGTGTGTGTGTTTTATATATGCTTGGATCAGTTGTTTTGGGTCAGACCAAACATTTCAAATACGATGCCTTTCTTTAAAAAAAGTGTTTTCCCAGTGCTATCGTGTTGCTTACTTGTACAGTATACTCAGGTGTGAACGATGGAAAGCACTGTTATTTAGAGCTCATCAAGTAAATAACGGCATCTTATCTTCTATTATAGCAAAAATGGACAAACATAGACAATCTTATGTGCTTGCATTACCAAAGTGACATAATGGTGTTCTTTCTAGCCTCTTATCATCTTGTAAATGTAACAAGTATTGTTCAAACAAGACACAGACAAACTTATTTATCTCCATCAGGCAAAAATATCTGTAATGGTCTTCTTTCAGGTCTTCCCATAAAAGCATGCAGTAGCTTTTATGAGAAGACCTGTGACAGTTACAGCTCATTTTCAGAATGCTGCTATAACAGAAAGCTGAACACATTACACCAATCCTCAGATCTATGCACTGGCTTCCATGGAGTTATAGAATGTACATTATTTAACCCATTTTGACGTGAGATCAGATTCTAAAAAAATCTTCTACATCCTGACAGTTTTCTGAAAAGGCTATGTTTCTATGTCAGTCGTTCTTCGATTTTATAAAAAGTAGTAGACCTACAAGCTCGTAGCACTCGGTGGAGTGCTATGAGCTTGTAGATCTGCTATTTTTCAATAGCTAAAGCATAACATAATGCTAACACCAAAAGGGGTTCCCGCCCAGAATGGGTTAAAGCTGCTGCTGCTTGTCTTTAAATTGCTCAAAGGTTTAGATGACAAAAATACATCTCTTACTTGCTTCGCATTATGAACCTTCAAGAAGTGTGTACATCGCACTGCCGATACCATCCATAAGTCTGACTGTCTGAGTCATAGTGTTGGGGGCTTGCTTTATTTATTACCCGGTGTACCCATCTGTCCAATGCATTTGACCAAGCGGCAAATGTTTGACATTCCTCTGCGTTCACTATCGAGACATAACTCCAAACGACGACTCGGCTGTAGCGGACTTCATAACGCTCGGCAGGGTCGGTCCCATATATATGCAGTTTTACGCATATGACCATAAATGGGCATAGTGGTGCATGGGATCTGTGGCTCTGGACAACCGGATCGCTGTATCTGTCTGTCCTCTTCCCTTTCATGCCCATATATGGAGATCACTGATGTGATCTTTATATGGCCATACATGGGCATATAATGAATGAATAAAAAACTGGGATTGAAGGACTTTATTGCAATGACTTGGTGTTCCACAAAGCTGGCAGATTAATATAAATATGAATATATGTGTGAAATGTAGGGAAACTGTACTGCATCTCCAGAGGCTACTTCTCATGCAACAATTTACAATTTAGTTATTTAGCAGACGCTCTTCATCCAGAGCGATTTACAGTAAGCAAGAACAAAAAACATGGTAATACATCAAATACATGAAATGAAATGAGTCATTAATCATATACGTAAGCTTAAAGCTAAGAAACTAACAAGTTAGAAATTATTTAGCAGTCTGCAAATAAATGCATTTATTGATTTGGTAAATATGAGGGCAAATTTCAGTAGTGCAGATTAATGTAAAAGTCATGTTTTAGAGCGATACATGCCCTGATGAGGGAACAGTTTGCATATGATTGGCTGGTATTTCGGGTTCTGGCTGCATTTTAAAACAACAAGCACATCTGTTTGTATTCCCCAAACTATGTATTTTTTATGAATTTGGGTTCCTTCAAAGGCACGCTGCCCCTGCCTATTTGCACTCTGTCCTGCTGTGTGGAGGCATGTTAGATGATGGGGATTATTTCTTCACAACTAGAATACTTAATGATTTCTTCTTTGAGGGTCTCTAGCCCCAGCTTTCCGGGTTTGTGTGAATAGTACATAATTACATAATTAAGCTAAAAGTGAGGGCAGAAAAGTGAAGACACAATTGAGAGGAAGCAAATTGTGATTCTCCGGCTTGATGATGTATGTTGATAAGAGCACCCCTCACTTCACACGGGTGTGATTTTATTTGTCCCCACACGTCTCATATTTGCCATTGACAATGGAAGGAGAAATTAGGTCAAATGTCCACCAAATATGACGTAAATTTGTGGCAACACAAACATTAAATGCCATTGACAATGAAGGGAAAATGTATTATGTAGACGAGCAAATCGGCCAACAAATCACATAAAAATAGTTGTTCATGAGATGATGTATAATGTTAAGAGCGCCCCTCACTTCACACTTGCAATTTTTATTTTGAAGAGCTACTCTTGTGTTTGAGTGTGTCTGTCTGTTACATTATTTGTGAATGATGCTCAGACATAACAGTGCCATTTTCAATTCAGTTAGCCTCAGCTGATTGAGCACCAATGAAACTGACAGTATGTATTGGCTCTGTCACTGTGATAGGATACAGGCTATATCTATTACCATGGCATCTAGCTAATCCTTTATTACAGTGCTTCCCAGTATTTGTCATGTCACAGACCCCCAAATTGACACTTATTAGTCCAAACTATCATTTAGCTGGGCACCCCCTGGAAGGAGGACCCCTGGGGGTTACAAGAATTGGGACAACCTAGAAGGTATTGTTATGTCACAGTGTGTGACAAGGGAAGGACCCAAGTGCAGACAACCAGAGGCTGCAGAGCAGGCAGAATATAGCAGGATTTATTAGACACACAAAGGTGGCGCAAGCCTCACAGAGTAAAGGCACAGGTCAAATCCGGGTGAGCAGTCCAAACAAACGTAATCCAAAAAGGGAGCAGGCAATGATGCAACATCCAAAAGGACAAAAAGGTAAGGCATTCAGGTCAGGCAGGCAGAACTGTCGCTGGGACGCGATTCTAGTAGCTACAACCTGAGACAGGGCTCAGGCAACAGAATACATACAAAGTACAGAATACTGAGCTGGAACTCAGATACACATGCAGCTGGAGAGCCAAGGCAAGGCACAAACAAAGCAGACAATTGCACTAATGAGGGGAATAGGGCTACCTCAGCTGACACTAAGGGCCAAGGAGAATAAGTGGGTCTTAAGCAAAGATTTAAAAGTTATAATGGACTGGGCAGCTCTGATGTGAAAGTGTAAATTATTCCAGAGCCTGGAGGTAAGACACTAGGCAGCCACAATGTCCTAAAAGGGAATTAAGCTTCCTAGCAAATAAGACGGAGCCATTGATTTGTTTCTCTTTGTTCCAGTCAATGTGCCACATGCCTATTCCCACTCTCCTATGATCTCTCTTGCTCTCCCTGCTGCACACATTCGCCACATTAGAGATATGTCCCGATCGCGTTTTTCTGCTCCCGTCATTTATTTATTATTTAAATTATTGAAAGGCAAAATGTGACAATACTTTTTTTTCTTTCTATGACAGCATGGAATCATAGAAAAAAGTATGACGTATTGGTTAATTAGAGTGAATACAGTTCTACTGCTTATAGAACTGAAGTCAAGTTAAAACTCTTAAAGAGTAACTCTCATTCAGAGAGAGAGTACTACAGACACCTATGCCACCATGCATAGCGGGGGTTGCATTTCCTTTGTTCTCATCATAGGTGTCTTTCACGCCTCTGAGTGCATAGTCTTTGTTTGATGTCTGTTCACTGACTCTATGCCTCACGTTTCACTAGCACCCCACCCTTCCTCCTCCCGCTCCTCCTCAGTTGTTTTCCTCTCTCTTCCTTCCTTCATCTGTGATTCTGTTGTCTCTGCTCCTGTAATACTGACTAAGGTCCTGTGATTCTGTTGTCTCTGCTCCTGTAATACTGACTAAGGTCCTGTGATTCTGTTGTCTCTGCTCCTGTAATACTGACTAAGGTCCTGTGATTCTGTTGTCTTGCTCCTGTAATACTGACTAAGGTCCTGTGATTCTGTTGTCTTGCTCCTGTAATACTGACTACGGTCCTGTGATTCTGTTGTCTTGCTCCTGTAATACTGACTAAGGTCCTGTCACAGGGGCCTAATTAAGAGAAGAGGTTAGAGCTCCCTGCTGTGACAGCGACATACGTAGGCTACGCAGGGCACGCACACACGCACGCACGCACGCGCACACACACACACACACACACACACACACACACACACACACACACACACACACACACACACACACAGAATCACAGATACATACAGTATATATGCATTCATGCACACGCATGCGACTAGACATGCACAATAACTGATCAAAACTGATGAGAAAATGTTAGATTCTCAGAATGATGTGTCATGTGCTCTATGCCTTAAGCTTCGGATAATCATACATGTGTAGGCAGGCAGGCAGATGCACGTTAACATCATGTTTTCTGACCTTGTAGTCTGCCTCATATTGTACACTACAGTATCCATGTTTACAGTAAAATTAAAATTTGGGCTAATTTATTTTTAATTTAACTGTGTGTGTGTGTGTGTGTGTGTGTGTGTGTGTGTGTGTGTGTGTGTGTGTGTGTGTGTGTGTGTGTGTGTGTGTGCGCGCGTGCGCGTGCGCGTGCGCATTTGCTGTTCAGTCCCCTCCATTCTCTCTCGCTATTGGCTGTGCGTTGAAAGGTCAGCGGAAGGAGGGGTATAAAGTTGAATTTGGCAGACAGTCAGTGGAAACCCACTGTGCTCACCGCATCACTCTTCCTATAAGGTCAATGACACTATATCTGCCTGTCTGTGTCCTGTGTAAGGATGTCAGTTCAAATAACTTTGGTCCGTTTGGGTGCAAAGGAGCAGACCAGCCTCGGGGCTGTTCATTTTACACATACTCTTCCTCATCTGGTCGTTCCTCCTTTCTTTGTGTCTTTCCTCTTGGCTTCTCTGTGCGTTTTGTTTATCGCCATGTCTCTTTTACCCGCTCCCCTCTTCTCTCTCCCTTTATTCCCTATACTCTCCCTTTCCATAACCTGTCAGTGGGGTTGGTGAATGAAGTGATGCAATGACAAAGACAGGTATAGATATAGGTACTGAATAAACT
Source organism: Protomyctophum bolini (assembly GCF_963924005.1). NCBI lineage: Eukaryota > Metazoa > Chordata > Actinopteri > Myctophiformes > Myctophidae > Protomyctophum > Protomyctophum bolini. Next base: position 20,888,411 of record NC_137878.1, read on the forward strand.
CGGCCCTACCCCAGAGGGATGGATAGAAGGAGGCAAGAAAATGACTTTTTCCCTTTTTCTTATTAAGGGAGCTGTCAGATTTTTAGACTGAAACGCAGACTCGGGGGAGGCGAGCTGGGTTTAAGAATGGAGCATTGGAACATTGGCTGGATAATTGGAGATAGGGAGCATTGATAAAATGACGATGGATGGATCACAGCATGCATAGCCCTGCGAAGCCATTCATTATCATAAAATTGCATCGCAAGAAGGCAGTTGTTGGCTAGGTTTGACGGACAGGTGCAAGGTCAGAAACAGTGGTCGTCAACGCCGTTCCCGTGGACCCACATTACTGCTGGTTTTCATTCAAACTAGCTTATTAGGCAGGTTTATGAATTACACCGACAACACAAGCTGTGTGCAATTTACTATATACCTGGCAGAGGATAAAGCTAACAGATGTCTGGGTCCACAGGATAGGAGTTAAGTACCATTGTAGTCTCATCCTCAGATGGTCACTGACAGTCTGAAAGCAGCAAGGTTCAGGCTGGAAAATAAGTAAACATGTGCCTAAGCCTATGTACTTCAGGAACACTTCGTGCCAGTTGTGCCTGTACCAGAGTATGGCCCTAAAGGTTCAGAAAGTGCAATGGTTGTTTGCTATGTGCTCTAACAACAAAAAAATTATAACTTCCCCGAAGTCTCCCTGTGTTTGCTGTCATAGCATACCACTTCTGAATTCACCATATCCGCCAAATCTTCCTTAACAGTAAAGGCCACTTTGTGCTGCTAGTTTCCTACTTCACAGAATAAGAAACTATAGCAGCAGTCAGGATTCCTGGTAAATGTAGACAATATAGCTGCTGCACGGCTGCAATAAGCCCCACCATGACATTGAGCGTCTGCATAGTCAAATTGGCCAGTGTCCGTTCTCTTTCACACAACCACAAAAACCCTGATCTTTCAGGAGCCAAATTTAATAGTAGGCATATGCAAAAGTATAGAAGATACAAGCTCAAAACGCGCTCGAGAGGCGTTTCAAGCCGTGCACTTTCATCTGTTAGTTTTGAGACTTTTTTGCGGCGCTGTATAATGTATACTGTATGATCAAATACGTAGAATATGGAGATAAGAAGTTTCTGCCTGACAGCGACGATATGCTATGCAGTGCAGACACAATCACACCTTGTACACACTGATGAAAGATGCTAGTACACTCTCCATCCCACACACACACACACACACACACACGCGCATACGCACAAGCACACGCACACGCACACACACACACACACACACACGCACAGATGTGGGTCATTTGCTGGTAGAGGGGTCGGGGTCTTTGGTAATATTTGCCGCTCCAGTGCCTTGCCGCGGTGATGACAGCTTCTCCATGGAGACCGGCAACTTGTAACCCCTGGACCTCTCGCCGAGACGGGCCACATGTCGAACCAAGAAAGGTCACGCACTCGGGTGCAATTCACAAACATTGACACACAAGCACCATTCTCTCTCTCTCACACACAATGGTGATCCTATGTGCGCATGTAGCGTTGATGCCTGCTGTAGTGTGCTCCCCGTGAGGAGGTGTGTGTGTGTGTGTGTGTGTGTGTGTGTGTGTGTGTTACTGCAGTGTATTTCCCACTGACAAGATGGATGATGGATGCAGGTTTGTCGATCACCTTTGGCTTCTGATTCCAGCCCCCACCCCCTCTGGTTGTACATGAACTAGACACACACACACACACACGCACGCACGCACGCACGCACGCACGCACGCACGCACGCACGCACGCACGCACGCACGCACGCACACACTACTAGCCATGTCTCATGCCTGCAGAGTCAAGTGCTCAATAAGTCTGCAGGCATGTGTGTGAGGTCTGGCTTGTGATGAGACGAGCACAGATGCTTGTCACATCATCGGAGCATAAATGCTCATGCTGTGTGCCACATGCGCATATTCACCCTGCAGGCAGGCGGGCAGGCGGGAAGGCGGGCGGGCGGGCAGGCAGGCAGGCAGGCAGGCAGGCAGGCAGGCAGGCAGGCACGCACGCAGGCGGGCAGGCAGGCAGGTAGGCAGGTAGACGCACACTAGTCGGCGCTTGCAGCGTCAGCTTTCCTGTGCTACCCCTTTCCTTTTCCCCCCCTATTTGTTCCAGGATGCAGAGAGACTCAATACTGGAAAAGGAAATCCAGAGTGAGAGGAGATAATGAAATAAATACCCTGCTTGGCAACACTTCAAAGAGCAGAGATTCTTGTAGTTGTATAATGGGAAGTAACAATAAAGAATCTTCAATCTCTTGAGAGAGAGTGCCTGATCTGTACCACTGGGGAGAGAGAGAGAGAGAGAGAGAGAGAGCAGTGCAGGGAAGAGAGTAAAATAAATTGATTTAATTAAACACAAGACAGAATCTAATAATGGCGTGGGTTCCCTGTGCGACTTCAATCCTTGGAAGTCAGTGTTGAACCGTGTGGGGAAAAAAGCCATATTTGGGATATTTGAGGGGAGGGCTTCCCGGGCATACATACTTATACATTTATTTAACACATAAATGCAAATAATACCTGTTCTATACACAACTTGCCTCTTCAGGCCATGAAAAAAAGATTGTTGGATAACTCTCACCTCCGTTATCACGCAAATAACACAGCAGAAATACGAGAGAATGACTGTACAGTAACGAGAGAATGACTATACAGTAACGGCAGTAACTGTACAGTAACGAGAGAATGAATATACAGTAACGGCAGTAACTGTACAGTAACGAGAGAATGACTATACAGTAACGGCCTAGTGGAGAATCATAGATTGTGTCTTTTGTATATTTTGTGTTTGCTGTGCAGCCTTGGTGATGGGTTTATTATTTGAAGAAACACAAACAAGTTGTTCCCTGATTTAGCTTTTAGCCATGCAAACAGCTGCCAAAGCTGAGCCAAGCATATTTCAGATTTATTTCTGGTGTCGTACAAGGATAGGCTTTTCCCCCCACATAATGTTCTCATGTCATTGCATTTATTATTCATTTATGCATGTAATATTCACAGGCGGACAAAAGATACGACCCTTTTGAAAATAGCCCCAAATGGCCCCAGGACACTGTGTGTGTGTGTGTGTGTGTGTGTGTGTGTGTGTGTGTGTGTGTGTGTGTGTGTGTGTGTGTGTGTGTGTGTGTGTGTGCACGAGCATGACTGTGAGATTATGTGTTATGTCAACTTTACTGTCTATAACATCTGTCCTTCCATATATACTGTAGCTCATGCACCGTTTACATTCACCAGGGCATTCCACACGCACTTGCACACACACACACACACACACACACACACACACACACACACACACACACACACACACACACGAACGCGGACGCGCGCACACACAAGATCAGGTGTCCTTTATTCATAGATGTTAGCAGGAAAAGTGGCCCATGGCCCTCTCTATCGAAGCAATTTTCCATCGAGTACTGATGGAACACCCACACGCACACACCCCTGCATGCACACGCACACTCGCACAGTCATATTTCCGTGCACCATTTTCCTCTTTGCGTCCCACACTCCTTTTAGCTTTTGCATTTCTGTTGACATCCACACATTTTTTTGCATTGTTTCATGTACAACTCGCTTCCTGATGCCTCACTTACATCCTGTACAAGTATGCCGAGCTGCTCTATCATTCAAAGCCACACTTTGGTTCAGTTGACTTGGAGTGAACAGCTTTGTTCAGTTGACTTGACTTGTTTTTGTTCAGTTGAAAATAATAAAAAAGTCCACACAACAACTCTATTAATGACATAGTTCAATGTTGAAAATGATGAATTAACCTTTAATCTTCCCAACCATTCAGAATAGGCAAACCTTTATGACAGTGACATCTGCGACCTCTGCGATGGTCCTCCGTGACACATTTTGGACGTTCCGCCGTAACCTTTTGTCATGCAACGTGTCATTCGACAGAAACATGACCCTTAAATTTGCACTACCCTCCCAACTAACCATATATTCCGACACCTAGACCTTTGAAGGCCTACATACAGCACACTCCCACACAGAGCTGTCGCTGCTCCGTTTGGCAAGAGTCAGTCACTTGCTGCTCCACTTCTCTGAAAGTGAATACATTTTCGAGGAAGGTTTTCCTGTCCTGTCCCCGCTTTGCCTCTCAGGAAAGACATTTTCTTTCGGCTTCTCTCGTAGATGGCTTTTGAAAATGAGATAGCATTAACAACCAGGCACACAGCCTCACTTTGGTGTGTCCAGCACCTTGTTATAAAGCAATTTTGTTGTTTCTCTTATCCCTAATTTCTATTTCTCTCTCTCTCTCTCTCTCTCTCTCTCTCTCTCTCTCTGTCTCTGTCTCTCTCTCTCTCTCCCTCCCCACTTCCTCCCTCTCTGGTGTTTTGTTCATCTCCCTTCCTTTCTATCACCCTTGTATCTTTGTTATCCTGAGGGAGAGACTAGTCTGGCTTAAGCTTGTCTGCTGGCAAGAGCAGCATCCTGCTGCAGAGAGGAGAGAAGCGGACAGGAGAGTAGTGGAGAAAAGGCAGATTGATAAATTACTTTAAGAACTTGGTCTGAATCAATTTAGAGCTTTTGGACAAAGGAATGGGCTGTGGCCTCCTTATGTACAGGTTTGGTGATTATATTTCAATACAGCAATTGAATTTTGTACTTTGGAATACTTTGCCACCACTACTGGTGCCAATCTATAGCAATTTTGCAATACTAGATTATTTTTTTATAATTGTTTGAATCTAGAGTTACAATACCCTCCATTCACAGCCCATTGATCCAAATAAAAAAATCTGATCTGCTTGTATAAACAACGTTAAACTCACCAACAGTGCAGCTGTAAGGCAAGCTTGAATTATACTCTTGCAAAGCGTTTGTTTCATAGAAATCCACCATAGACATCTTATGAGCTACAGCTACTTTCTGTCTAGAAATGACATCATCATCATTTACTCAGACACATATGACGTAAATTCTCCATTCATTGTCAATGGGAATTTAATATTTGTGTGAAACTAAAATCTACACTAATAGCTGAATATAGGAGGGGCTTTTTTTGCTCATTGAATAGCAGCTTATATTTCATCACCTCCCTCATATAGACTGCAGTGATATTGTTTTGTTTTGTTTGTTTGTTTTTCTTGTAGGCTAATATATTTTTCAATTGATCAAGGAACTGCACATAATAAATTAATGGGAGTGCTCAGTTGCTAGACATTTTCTAAATCTTGACTGCAGATTGTACTTGTTTCTTCATGTTCTGAGACTTTTAATTTGAAGTTCTCTTATTTTGAAGCATCAGGTTGCTTTACATTCCAGTTCCTTCCTGTTTACTGCAGGCCTGTCACTTGTTGCTTCCTATCCATGGTGCTGCACTGCACAAAGATCCAAGTGTAAGTCATATTATGAAATGCTTTAATATATGTGTAACACCATTTTTTGAATCTATATCATTGCCCTTTATGGTATTGTATTTGCCCTGTGTTAAGAGTATCATTCTCTCTGGTTAGCTAGGCCTATCCCACTTAGGTTATTAGCCTGTTTCACACATTAGCCTGTTTGTCATTAGCCTTAATATAGTATTGAGCTAACTGGCGTAAAATTGTGTGAACACATGGCTAACTCCTATGTGACCTGAAATCATGTGCTCTCTGCCCGGAGTGGTCAGCTAACCCCCCAAACTAGTTTTCAGAGTGGAATCCCCAACACAACTACTGATAGCCTAAAGTATACTTTTCAAACAGACTTAAGTTAATGTGACAGATGCAAATAAGTGCTGCATTGTGTTTATTGCACCACATAAGACTGTATGAGAGGAACGGTACAGTAGTTTAACTTGAGAAAATATATGGAACATTTTGCATCCTATTGCTGTGTAGAATTATTTGCCCACTTTTTTTTTTGTCAACCACTGTTAAAACAGTGTTACCTTGACCTAAACATAACCTTCCATTTTCAGCAGACGCTCTTAATCCAGAGCAATTTACAGTAAGCAAGAACAAAAAAACATGGTAATATATCCAATGAATAATTATATAGTCATCATGAATCATATGTACAAAGATTCAAAGCTTCCTCTCTCCACAATATTTTCCTTCAACTCTCCTTTTTTTTGTTGTTGCGTCATTCTCTTCATCCCTTTCAATCTTATATCCCCTCTCTCTCTCTCTCTCTCTCTCTCTCTCTCTCTCTCTCTCTCTCTCTCTCTCTCTCTCTCTCTCTCTCTCTCTCTCTCTTTCAGTCCCTGGACTTTCATCATACAGTAAGCTTAAGAACCTAACAGTGGAATATCTATCTAATGAAACTATAATAAGTGTATACACTATAGAGTGCTACGTATGTCTACATAAAGTGCTATTTAAGTTACATTTAAATTGAGCCTATGCATACGCCTGTAGGAGGTCGAGGCTAGGGCAAGTACTATATGGCAAGTGCTATGGACTAAGATGAAGTCTGAAGAGGTGGGTTTTCAGACGATTGGGAGTGAGTCTGCAGTTCTGATTGCAATGGGAAGTGCATTCCATATTTTTGGGTCGTACATCAAGAGCCAGAATGTGATTCCTCCCTACATCCACCCTGTGTGAGTGCAGCTCCTCTACGGTTGTGAGGCCAATCTCTTGTGCCGGTCTACATAGGTCAGCCTTCTATACCACTCAAGACAGTACTTTGCTTGGACTTAGTTGGTGTTGGACACAGTGGCAAGCCGTGGTGGGACAAAGTACTGAAATGTTTTACTTAAGTGAAAGTATCAATGAAGTAAAAAGTCCGGAATTCAAAATATACATGAGTGTGTGTGTATATTATATATATATATATATATATATATATATATATATATATATATATATGGTGTGAGAAAGGGAAATATTGTATCTACTGACATTGTCTCCAGTGTGCTTGCTGTTTTCTGTGGGTGTCTGTCTCTAATTATGAAAGATTTGCAGATTCAGCCCCCCCCTTTGTCTTAATCTTCCTCCAGTGATCTTTACTTGCTCCTGCACAACCAATAGCTCTCATTAGCAATGTTTCCGCATGGCTAGGATGCTGATCGATGCCAACAAAAAAAAAGTGGTTCTGAAACACATTTAACGACCGTACCGTGCTCGCCAAATGTTTTTCAAAGGCCAGATCCTTCCTTATTTGATGCCGCAAATTCCTGCAATGTGTTTTCAATGAGAATACACCTCCATTCGCTGACTGTATAAATCATTGCAGATGACAGGACAATGAATTATGCCTCTGTATTTGATATGGATTCCTCACCTCTTAGCTGTGTGTTAGCCTGGGCAGCATTCCATTTCAGGTTTATGATCCGGTCAGGAGTGGATGATATCTTACGTCATGTTGTAGTCATTGTTTTGTAGTCATCAGGCCGGAACCCTCATTCCAGAACTTCCTTTCCATAAAACCGTAGGAATAATACCTTCCCAATAAAAGCGTGACTCGCTCTCTCGTAGAGTTGTACTGTAGGCTCATTTCCCATGGGATAAATAGTTTAGCTAAATAGTCTCTGGAAAGCACATTCACATTTATATGTATTTAGTATTATAGAAATCAGCAAAACTACGCTTTTCTTTGGTTTGAGGGTTCTGGCCTGATGACTACAAAACAATGACTACAACATGATGTAACGATATCATCCGCTCCTGATCAGATCACACTGCAATTTAGTAACAAAGACCAGGCTTTCCTCCGAGGTGGAAAGCCTGGTGACGCGAGCTTAGTGTGTGTTGATGTTGTATATGGGCCCTGGGGTGGCAGGGTGATAAGACATTGGCATATACTGTGGCGGTGTAGTTGGCTAGATTAGCTTCAGCTTCTAAAGGTTACATAAAATTATAATCTAGAAATAAACTAGAAATGGTGACGGCGTTCAAATCGCCATTGCAATGTTTACTCGGCATTCACATTCCTTGCTTATAGGGTCACAGGTAGAGGTTTTACTGCTGATTGGGAATGTTATGGCAGTGAGTAGGGGACATCACGGTATATATTGTACTTGTGAAGTCACCACCAGATCAGAAGAAGCTCCCCTTGCATGACACCATAAAGAGAAAACACAATTAGATGCTGTTTCTCTCTTCCCACGCCCTCTTTGATGTTTCCTTTTCTTCGTATTTTCACCTCGCCCCCGTCCCCTCCCCTCAACACTAGCGTTCTTCTCATCCTCCTGCGATCCAGCTTGTATCCCCTCTCAATATTTTCCTTCAACTCTCCTTTTTTTTGTTGTTGCGTCATTCTCTTCATCCCTTTCAATCTCATATCCCCTCTCTCTCTCTCTCTCTCTCTCTCTCTCTCTCTCTCTCTCTCTCTCTCTCTCTCTCTTTTAGTCCCTGGACTTTCATCTCTACTCACCATGCTAAAGATGTCCCTCCGATACTGCATGATTAATGCTGTGCTCAGTCATATCGCTGACTTATAATTTATGCCTTTATTCTTCAAACGGCACATGTCACATGTTTGTGTGTGTGTGTGTGTGTGTGTGTGTGTGTGTGTGTGTGCGCGCGCGCGCATGTGTGTGCATGTGTGTGCACGTGCATGCACACGCAGTGCTTGCATGTGTGCGTGCGTGCGTGTATTTGTGCATGGGTTAAAAAAATAATCTGTCACTTTCTGTATATAGTAAGTCATAAATATGTTATTGGTTTTCCTCTTGGATGCATGTGCATCCGGTTGTATCTGGTTTGACCATGTAACCTTCTTCCGGTCAGTGTTTGGATCTGCATATGCACTTCTTGTTCATATTGAAAGTGTGTGTGTGTGTGTGTGTGTGTGTGTGTGTGTGTGTGTGTGTGTGTGTGTGTGTGTGTGTGTGTGTGTGTGTGTGTGTGTGTGTGTGTGTGTGTGTGTGTGTGTGTGTGTGTGTGTGTGTGTGTGTGTGTGTCTGCCTTGAGGTATACACACCATTGCCTTCGGTAACATGCCCTTGCTGCCTATGATGCGGAGAGTATTAGGCAACTTGATGTTACACCAGAAGCCCCTTGATAACGGGACTAAGAGAATACTGGTTTCTGGAACACGGTGGTGCAACGTGAACACTTCTTGTTGTTTACAACCAAAATACATTTCTAAAGGAGAGGGAGATGGAGAGAGAGATGGAAATGGAGAGAGAACGGATAAAGAGTTAAGCAGAATAGATGTGGTGTGAAGCTTGGGACCGACTGTGTGATTTGATTTGAAAGGGTGAAGGGCCAGTCCGAGACTTGAGGGGATCTAAACGAAAGCGAGAGAGATGAGAAATGCAGGGCTGAGTAAGCGGGCGTGCTAAAAACTAAATGAGAGCCAGAGAGCCACAGTTTCTTCATTTGATCATGAGTATAGTTAAGAGAAGCTCCCCAAAACATCTCTGTAAAGTATACTGGAACCCTGAATTATTTATGTTTTTGACTTTTAAGTATACAATGCACTGTGCATGTGTGTGGTGGTTGATCGTACACTGTGTGCGTGCGTGCGTGTACACGATATGTAGAGTGCATGCATTCCCCTTGTGTGTTACAGAGTGTAAGTGCATAGTACTCATTCCCTCGTGTGTTTGCTTTGCAATGTGTGCATGTGTCATCACTAGTGTGTGTGTGTGTGTGTGTGTGTGTGTGTGTGTGTGTGTGTGTGTGTGTGTGTGTGTGTGTGTGTGTGTGTGTGTGTGTGTGTGTGTGTGTGTGTGTGTGTGTGTGTGTGTGTGTGTGTGTGTGTGTGTGTGTGTGTGTGTTTAGTGGCAAGGCTTTCCTCAGAGGACCTCAAATGGGCGAGAATGCTCAACATCAATAAATCACATCTTGCCGTTCTCAACCATAGTACACTCAGAACTCTGCACTAAGAACAATGGAGATGGGCAGAGAGAGAAGATGGATAGAAGATGCAAGAGAGTGGGAGGACTACATTTAGTAGAAAAGGAAAAGGCTAAGAGAGAGAAAAAGAGACGGAGAGAGAAATTATTGAGAAATATATGATTTTCCATTTCTGTCCTCTTGGTGCAGAACTACAGTGATTACCCTGGGATGTACTTAACTCAGCTGTGCTGCACATACGCTGCTCCAAACTAGTACTTTGCTGAAAGATTGCCGCCGTCTGAGTGGTGACTCGTTATCTGTGAAACCATTCAGAGGAGGTTTGTCCATGAATGTGTTCATTTTTGCATAACCATCTAAAATCTTCAAATGGCTTGGTAACAGCAACATCAGTGTTATTTAACCACTCAAACCCTGTATGCTTAGTAAAACTATTGCCACTGTATAATTGGTGTGCGTTTTCTTTTCCCCCTCTACCCCCAAATGTCTTTGCCAAAATGGGAATACTGGGGTTCAAATGGTTTAACTCGGAGAGTGTACAAATGGTTCCAAGGACCCCCTTTGGTTCCAATTGTACACTATGAGTTTAATGAACACTGAGGAGTTCACTGCGTAGTGCAGTGTACGCTTATTTGCCTCTATATTGTGTTTTCACTTACCATTATGAGCCATGCACTTATAGCAGAATAATTAACATTTGGAAGCAAGCTGTTTTTTCAGTAAATTACAGTACATACAGTATGTACTGCAGCTATTTGCATTGTACATGTGTTTTGCAGGGAACCGTAGAGAAGTCATGAGTCACGTTTTGACTTTTCACTGTAGAAGTATAGGAAAGGGACAGAGAGAGAGAGTGAGTAGGTGGGGAGGGTGGGACACGCAGTACCTAGTAGTTTGGTGATGATATTTATATCAAGGTAGAAAGGGGGGGGAAAGACATCAAAGGTGATGAATATTCATGTATGCCCTCAGTAAAGTGCTGTTTTACAGTAAAGTGGGACAGAAACGGCCCCATAAAGACAGCTCTTTAGGGCCTAGTATCGCACAGATCCAGGGGACATGAATATTCATCGTTCATTGTCCCAAAATGTGCTGCACGCTTTTGGCTTCTTTTCATCTACATAAGTAAGCCTATACCTGTACCTAGGTATATGTATTGGCCTAGTTGTTGTACCTGCCACTTAAGCCCTAGTTTGTCGTACAATTGTGTTGAGCAGAGAAAAAGATCGATCTACAAGGTCACAGTGTGTCACATCGTGAGCTTGTTGATCAGCTATTTTGAACCTTTAATGGATTGTAATGCCATGACGCCAGTTGCAATCTTAGAACTAATACTTTTAGTCATTGTCCTCAAAATTATTTCAGTAATTGCGAGCCTGAACCTGAACTGATTATCCTCCCTATGGAAGTTAATTATATGCAGCCTGAGCCATTGCTTCAGGTCTAACCTGATTAGATTGGATTACAGGATGGATGCTACCAATAGTAAATGTAGGTACAAGAAAACACAGATTCATGAAAACTGTTGCCATTCACTGTTCTACAGGTAGATAAACTAATCCTACAGGGGTTAGGAAACTGTTGCCATTCACTGTTATACAGGTAGATAAACTAATCCTACAGGGGTTAGGAAACGGACAGAGATACAAAAGCTTACAAAAGAGCAACAATAATGAAAAATAGTCAACTGGATTCAGAATCAACTGTATCCTTGAGTATTCATCAGTATTGCTTTTTCTTCATTTCATATCTTCATTTCAGTAATGCTTTTTCTTCATTTCATATGGCAGTTAAATGCCAGGTGACATTGTTGGCGGGAAATGTGTCATCACCCGCCGCGCAGCCAGCACGTACAAGGCTCAGGCCTGATGCCGCAGTCAATGGCAGACTCACGAAGCGCTAAGTGTACGCCGCGCGGCGCGAAGACCTTGAGCATAATTCACAACATGCTACATTACCCTTCGCACGGCTATAGACTTTACCATGCATTCATCAAAATGTCAGGTTAGCGCTGGCAGCTAGCGACTGGCACAGTTTGTAAAGCCCTTGTTGTTATGTGTGCGACGTCTCAAGAGAGACCCACGTGGGGAATCCTGCTCCAAAACATGAACAAAGATGAAAGAAAGAATGAAAGAATCCCACTCGTGTGAAGTGAGGGGTGCTCTTATCATCATACATCATCACATTCCGGCCAATCACTTATCCTCACTTTTTAAACCCTCAGCCAATCAAATCATTGCTATATGGGGTACATACAGACACACAAAGCTGGGCATATGAGGCGCCCCTCAAAAAAAGTAAAGAAATGCTATCAGACAAGCGACAAAAAAAAATATATATACAGCATATACATTTCCAGGTTCGGTGATGTGGTGTTGCTATGGTTACCATCTCACTCCTCAGTGCTCCTCTCAAAGTACTGTAAATATTGTTCACTCAATCTTGGTTTGTGCGTCTGCGTGCGCGTGTGTGTTTTGCATGCATGCTTCTAGGGCTTGGCAATATATCAATATTATATAAATATGCTTCCATCCAGGACATGATCACTCCAGTTTTAATCACTTGAAGACCTGGTGAAATAATTTTTCTATTATTAGTATTATATATTCTTTTACTTTTCAGTCAGAACGTTTCCACCCCTCAGGCTGCGTGAGTGGCAGGCCTCTGCTGGCCACCTGCACCGTTCCACAGCCTAAGGGGTCCAAATGCTATTTCAGACTGAAACCTCAAAAGTAATGGCAAAAAAAAAAGCTATTTCACCAAGTCTAGTGATTAAAACTGGAATGATCATGTCCTGGATGGAACATTTATATCATATTTATACAGTATATTTCCCAGTCCTAGAAGCACGCACGCACGTAGCTCTGATTCATAACCTTCTACTGCTTCTACGATTCTGCCATGCGCAGTACATTAGAGCTATGGACCAGAGTTAGCACGCACGTGACCAAACACACTTAACACACCTGATTTTAGAGAAACGTGCAGCTATATGGGAATCACTCACAGGTAGAGTGAAATCTAGGTTCATATTTATTCATAAAGGTTTTTTTACATCACACAGTATGTTTTCGTTTGACATGCAGGAAGTAATTAAGACTGGCAAGAATACAATAACAAAATGTGGCATCTATTCATTGTGAGTATGTCCACATTATGATCACGGGTCGGATATGCTCTAAAATCTGAATGTCGATATTGATCTGGTTGGTAATTTGGTTCAAAATATTGTGATATTTGACTTTGACCGTGTCAGCCAGCTCTAGTGTATTCTTGGTGTGTGTCTGAGTATGCTTGAAAAGGATGTTGAAAGTTCACGCTTGTCAGTCATATTGAATGCTTGAACATGCACTTCTCTTCTATGGTGATCATATCCACACGCACACACACACACACACACACACACACCCACGCGCGCGCCGCGCACACACTCGTTTATATGCTAAGGCATTGACCTTTTCAATGTCCATGCTGAGTCATGCATTTGCTCCACTGGGCATTGCTTTACCATTATTCTATACATTTTTCCTAGCTATTGCTATAGCAACTTGACTTGTTGAACCTATTGAGTGAATATACCAGTATGAATACCTCAGCAATGAAATGCTGATGGAAGGCCTACCTTTTTCTCTGTCAAGGAAATTGTTTGCATTCCCCTGATTGCTGTCATCATACTTCACAGAACCCCCCCCCCCCCCCCATATCTCTCTCTCTCTCTCTCTCTCCTCTTCCCCTAGTGCCTACTCTCCATCTTGCTCCCTCATCAGTTTGCCTTTCATGTCTCTCTGCCTCTCATTAGTAGCCGAGCATCCTATATAACCCTGAGAGCCTCTTGCTATCCTATATGGGGCCCTTTTGCAGACCACCTCTTGACATGTGCGAGTACGCAGGACCCCGAGCCTGTTAGCGTGGCCCCCCCGGACCTCGCGCCAGTTTCTGGAGTGCCTTCAGAGGCTTCCAGAAGGCTGTGTGAAGTAGAGGCCAATGCTACATTTTGTTTGCGCACTCGAGTGCACCGTTAGTGCAGAGTTACACGTGGGACACATAATATATACACGCAGTGTACAGCAATATCACACGTGTGGAGGATGAACACATGATGTGTGTATACTGTACTGCACATGCGTAAAGATGCATTGAGACAAAGGCACAGTCAGACGCAGACTTTGACACAGAAACAAATAGTATTTATAGTGGTTCCCAAACATTTGTGGGTTGTGATCCCATTTTATACCCCTTTTTCCTACAAGCATTTGTAGATTATTTCCAAAAATATTTAAATGGCCAAAATCAATATTCACAAATTTCCAGATATGAAAAAACTAAAACAAATAAACATCTAAAAGCTCACAACATGTCACATTGTGACGCGTTGTAAGCTGGCAGATCTGCTATATTCACTATTAAATAGGACCTAATGCATTAAAGTGGACCATACTGTACCAGCCCTGACAAAAAGATAGTAATGTTGTATTCAAAAGAAAATGCCAGACGCCAGAGAGTTAAGTGGTTAATTCATAATGTACTATAATGTACTGTTCTGTAAGGTTTATCTTGTGGGTCTCGGCTGAACACGTTTTTGAACCATGGTATAAAGTAAACCAATCTCCAGAATGGCTTTCATCTAGAACATCAACAGGTTTTGTTCGCTGCGCCGCATTGTTACATTTTTAATGGTATATTCATCTTTTAAACCACTTGTGTTTGACAAACATACCCGATTACCCGTGTCGAAAGCGTGTTGTGCATGCACATGGCGACAGATGCAGGAAGCAGAGCTTCTTCTCTGTGGCGTGCAAATCCAACGCTCGCCCCTGTGGTACTGTTACTGTCATCCTTAATGCAGTATGGATGTCTAAAGATGATTGACACGCCCGTGCATATACTGTACGGACGCATGCACGCTCACTCGCATATACGCACGCACGCACGCACGCACGCACACTGCATTTATATTTGATGAGCTGCAGGATGAGCCATTTGACTTATACATAATGAGACGATCCTGAGCATTTATCTTGACGTCTAATTTCTTCACCTCCTGGGCTGTGAGAAATTGAATTAGTCAGTGGTGTATTGCATGAGCTTTTTGGTGACTAGACTGCTCCAAGCAGCAGTTTCTCATTACGGCTCCACACAGCCTGGATGGGAATAAGACACAGGCTGCATGGGAAGAGAGAGAGACACGCATGGCTAGCACCGACCTCTTCTCTTCTCTACTCCGTCAGAATACATCAGCGCTGATCATGTGCTCCATATACTCTCTGGGTGTGGGGACATCTCTCTCCCTGCAAGAATCCTATAGTTTTAATTTAACTCGGGAGACCCAGTTGGTTCCATTTGCACATTCTCAGAGTTCCCGATTCAAATGATAAAAGAACTGTAGGGATTTCACTGAGTGTATTGTGTGTCGTGTGTATCGTGTGTGTGTGTGTGTGTGTGTGTGTGTGTGTGTGTGTGTGTGTGTGTGTTACACAGAGGGACACGCTCTGTGGCAACTTTTAATGAAAAACCCATCGATGGATGACAAAGATGAGCAGCGTTCATAGAGCTCCCTGATGCTGCGCCTCCGTTTGTTTGCCTCACTATCCTCAGATCTGTCCTTCTCTCACATCACCCCAAATAATATGGGAGAGAGAAATAAAGAAAGAGAATGTGCAACAGAAGATTGCATCTTTTGGGAACATATAAGCCATAATATATATATATATATATATATATATATTTTTGTATTTTTTTCCGTCTCTCCGTATCTACAACAAAATGTGTTTGTGTTTTACTGCGTTTTGTGGTGCTTTGGCTTGGGTTGTTTGGGTATCATTCCGAGGTTACTGGCTGTGCATGCGGTGCAGATATTGAATTATAAAAGCTAGAAACTAAAATAAATGCATATGCCTTTTCGGTCCACGCGCTCCCGCCGTGCAGCCCAGACGGGCGCGGATGAAATATGCATGGTGTTGTGGTGCATGTTGTGTTTGTGCATGTGTATGTGTGTGTGAAAATCGAGCTGTTGGCGGTCCCCTACTGTGACGGTGATGGTAATGGCCTGCCACAGCCTTGGGGGAGCCACTCAGCGGGAAGATCGTGCTGGAGAGAGACTGTGTGTGTGTGTGTGTGTGTGTGTGTGTGTGTGTGTGTGTGTGTGTGTGTGTGTGTGTGTGTGTGTGTGTGTGTGTGTGTGTGTGTGTGTGTGTGTGTGTGTGTGTGTGTGTGTGCGTGTGCGTGTGCGTGTGCGTGCCTACCACTGCTCCAAGCCATATATGTGTGTGTGGTCATATCAGTGGGGAAGGGTACAGGAAGGGCCCCACAGTGCCTATCTGAACAGCCAAGTCATCAGCCCCTTTTAATCCAGCCTCCAGGGCTGTTGTATGAGGGGGTGAAGGACCTTCACAAGGATAACAGTGATCATAAACTTGGTCTGTCACGTACATGTACACTGCATGAGGAGGGTGTTCTCATTTTAGGTGGGACTTTTTTAGTTGACTTAAGTTGACTTAAGTCAGTCAAAATAGGGCCCTACTAGGAGTCTAAAAGCCCTACTAGTGCCCCCTAGAGGTTGCGCTGCTCCTTACACCCCACATGCCCTAAGTGGCTCGAACCGACTGCCCTTGTCCCATCCTGGCATCCCCATGCTCTACCGTGTGAGATGTCTCGTGTACAAGTAGACATTTTGGCCTGAAGCTGGCGACAGAGGAATGGCCATGGTGTCACCAAAATGATTCACATAAAGGTGACCGCAGAGCAAATTCCATCCGGTACTTTTCCAGTCTTGTGTAGCCATGCAGATGATCAGAGATATCTCTGGCTACCTGAGACATCTGGGGAAATAAAAATGTAATGTATTGGCTAGAACAACGAGAGACTGTTTTGTTTTGTTCTTTTAAATAGTACATACCATGTACCTAATACCATGTACTCTCTCTCTTTGTCTCCCTGCAGGACGAATGTCATAGGATGACCACTGCTGCGGGGGTGTGTCTGTCTGTGCTGTCCTCTCTCCTGGCTGTGGCCTGGGCCCTGGCGGCTGTGTCTGCCCTCGCTCTCGCGCCCCTCTCTGCCCTGGCCACGGCTGCCTATGGGGCGGCCAGTGGCACCCCCAGCGCCAGGGCAGAGGGGGCCCGCCTCTCTGCCCTCACCTCGCCGTGTTCCAGCCTGGTGGCCGGGGTGCTGTACGGGTCCTTCTCCCTGAGGGAGCTGTTCCCCTCCAGGGCGCCCGGCTGCTCCTGGTCCCTGGAGAACCCCGACCCCACCAAGTACTCCCTCTACCTCCGCTTCCTGCGCAACCCTTCCGTCTGCCGGACTCACTCGCCCGTGCTCCTGTCGCTCGACCACCACCTGGTCAACCAGAGCTGTCCCCTGGATCTGCGCGAGGCCGTGCCCCGCGAGCACGAAGTCATCGACCTCTGTGGCGGCGGCCATTCCAACTCGACGACGCCGCCGCCGCCACCGCACGCCGCGCCGTCGCACTCCTTCCTCCAGTTCGACAAGAACTTCATCCAGCTGTGTCTCACCGAGCACCCGTCTGCCGACGAGCCCCCGGTGGCCAAGGACACCCTGGAGCTCAGGCTGGTGGAGGTGCTGCTGATCAACAACGAGAACTCCAGCCAGTTCACGTGCGGCGTGCTCTGCCGCTGGCTGGAGGAGTGCCTGCGCTCCGGGGGCGACCCGGGCAGCGCCGCCGCCTGCGGCATGACGCAGACGGGCTGCGTCTGCCCCAACCACAACATCATGGCTCCACCGCCGGTCCCCATGCTCCCCGCCACGCCCCACAGCACCAGCAATGGCTCGCTGGTCCCGGACGACTGCTGCGTCACCGAGCTGCACTCCAACCACGCCATCGCCATAGCGCCCAGGGACGTCAGACAAGGTGAGGTCACTTCTCTCTCTCTCTCTCTCTATAGCCACGCCAGGACAAAGCCGTGCGCACGGCTCCATCGATGCTTTTGTTGTACTTAACCGTGCTTGACCTCCACTCTCTGCGCAGAGAATAATCTGGCTTAATTAAAGAGTACTTCTCTGCAGGGTCTTTTTTTTATGTCTTTGGCGCCATGACACCCTCCCACAGGAGACAAAATCCCAAGCAGCACTTATTTAATGATTGCACAGAAGGGCCAGAGGTGTCATAGAATCCTTTTAAATAAAAACGGAATAGACGGAATTTCTGGCAAAGCAGGCGGTTATTAGGGGAAAAAGAAAGAGTTGGAATGAGAGGCAAAGAGATGAGAAAAGTTTGCTTTGGCACCCTGGCCTCGGGTATGAAGCCCATATGCTTCTCAGAAGAGACTTTGTGGATTTGATCTTTGGCATTTTTGGTCTTTAATTAGAATATCAGATCTCATCAAAGAGGTGTCTAAATGGCTGCAAGAAGCGCAAGCTTAAGATCTATATTTTATTGGCTGCCCTCTGTGGGCTAGAGGTGTGTGTGTGTGTGTGTGTGTGTGTGTGTGTGTGTGTGTGTGTGTGTGTGTGTGTGTGTGTGTGTGTGTGTGTGTGGTTGAAAATTCACCTCTATACCTTGTCAATTTTTGTCCCAAGATCGAGACACCTCGTCATGTCTTATAGATATACTGTACATGTCACTATACATGTGAGTTGAGTTAAAGACAATGAAAAGGCTCATATAATGAGATAGTCTTAATAGCGACATGAAACCTGGCTTGCATCCCTATTCTGGGGCAAACATTCGGCAAAGAATACAAGCTCAAATGTGACCCCTTGTGGCGCATTGGCAGCTTGTAAATTGGCCATTTTCTGTCAATATATTCTGGTCATAATGGAGGGGCCTACTGTAGACCTAGTAGGTATAGGATTCTGATTACTTGATCACACCGGAAATCCCATTGACCTGCTTATGCTGAGGCAGACACAACACACACACACACACACACACACACACACACACACACACACACACACACACACACACACACACACACACACACCACAAACAGCTTAAAGAGCCCTAGAGACATTATCACCTTGCTGAGGGGAATGTTAAAAGTGTGTGTTTTTTAATCAGAAGGATGTTTCCTTTAACATCTAGGTTAATCGTCTAATGAGAGAGAGAGAGAGAGAGAGAGAGAGAGATTGGTTGTGTGTGCGTGTGCGTGTGTGCGTGCGTGCGTGTGCGTGGGGGGGGGGGGACGGGGGACGACGACTCTTGAGCCAAACTCAATGACAACCATTGCTGTGTCAAATGCATGGTGCTGATGGTGGTGATGTTAAGCTCCTGCCAATTGCCTGCTGGGGCCAATATATCACTCTCTGCACATCCCGCCTCCAATGTACTGATGCTGCTCACAGATAAAGTGTCCCTTCCGTCCATGGCCACTGACCCAGTGGCCCCAAGCGTCGCATCATGGCCTCCCCGGGGTTGCTTTGAACTGTGAATGGCCCTCGGTAGAGCCCATTCTGGGCGAGAAGCCCTTTTTATTTTGGTGCTTTAAGCATTATGTTATACTTTAGCTATTTTTGAAAAGAAATTAAAATGTGGTGCAAATTTGGAATATATATTCTTTCAGAGCGAACCCTGGAACAACGTATTTTCAGATGGGGGTCCGTGGCCAAATACATATAATTCTGGGTGTCCTTGATTTGAAAAAGGTTGAACGCCACTGAAACATATAGGTTTTTCAGAAAACTGAAGACATTAGAAGACATTTAAAAAATCGTTTTCAGGTCTAAATGGTATAGTGTAGGTATCGGGTGCAGACATGTGTTCCGACATACCAAGTGTCCCACAGGCATTAGTCCGACTGTCCGACACACCCTACCTAAACCCGCCTAACCTATAACCCTAACCTAACCTAACCCTAACCGCACGCGGACGTACCGCATGTCGAGAGAAAACGGGTGATTTGCGCATGTATTGGTATATGTCGGATAAAAGTCTGCACCTCGTAGGTAGCTGCTGGCTTTAGACATGGATACACATCGTTTTGGAGAGAAGATCTCGTTGCATTGGCTAATGGAACCTAAGGGACAGCCTATGCTATGCTTTCATGGAAAC
>NC_137878.1:20910696-21082072 GCF_963924005.1 Protomyctophum bolini
TGTGTGTGCACTGTGCAGCCTATTGTCTTCGCTGTGTAGGAGGTGAAGGAATGCTTTATACTGTCCCATAATTACATTTCCCTGTGTGTGTGTTTTTCTTTCTTTTTGTGTGTGCCTATCAATTTTCGAAACTGAATTGATTTTGAAGCATATTATCCTCCAATGTTATGTTTTAAATGGCCCATTCTGTCTCTAAGTCCCAGGCTGTATGTATGAGAGAGTGAAGTTCATATTTGATTTATGTGGCCTAGCAGCTTATATGAGCTATTTCCCTGCTCTCATAGCATTCTAAATGTCAATCTGACAAACCCCAAGCATTGCGCAAGTGTTTGTACATGCTAGTGTGTGAGTTATTGTGCGTGCGTGCGTGCGTGCGTGCGTGCGTGCGTGCGTGCGTGCGTGCGTGCGTGCGTGCGTGCGTGCGTGCGTGCGTGCGTGCGTGCGTGCGTGCGTGCGTGCGTGCGTGCATGCATGCGTGCATGCACGTGTCCGTGTGTGTCTACAACAGCATATCTGCTGGCGGCAGAACCTGATCTTTTCCCCTTTCTTGAGCAAAGCACCTTAGTATTAAACAAACTGCCAATCTCACCTCACCACCCACGACACAACACGCATGGACCCACAAGGTGTGGGTCCATGCGCACACACACACACACACACACACACACACACACACACACACACACACACACACTGTCACACACTCCTATATGGGTGTGACAGGGCCAAGACATGACATCAATGAATAATACAGCAGGTAAACAGATCAGCACACCATCGACCTTTGGGACATTGTTTGCACATGCTAGGCTCCCGGCTGACTCAGTGTCTGGAGGATGGACAGAGCAGGACCGAGGGCAATACAGATGGGAGAGAGAGTGAGGGTCACGAGGAACAGTGTATAGATTTTGATAGCAAATTTTGATTTTCGTTTTTGTCCTATAGTCTTTGAAATAAAACTTAATTTAGTTTTTGTCATATTTTAGTCACCCGGAATGTCTTACGACGAGTCTAGATATTGGAAAGAAGTCACAGATTTGTATTTTATTTCGGACGTTGACACAAAAGACTGGTGTTTATATCGTTTATGTTTTTATATTGTTGAACACATTCTCTCCTAGTAAATGTAGCTGTAACCTCCATGCGATGTCAAGCCATTTAGAAATAAAATGCATCAAACGACAAGACTGCATCACAATTGCAAGGAATATCAAGGTGCAAGGTTGTACTTTATCTTGTTGTGTGCCGGTACAAAAGAGTAAAACTTATTTTGTCCTTCAGACATTGCAGCAGCATACATAATAACAACAGCAGAATTATGCTAAAATAACATCAAAAGATAGAGTGTAGGAAAACAAAGGTCCGAGGTGAAATTCATGCGAGACAAAACCCAGAGCCATAGATTAAGACAGAGTTACTCCGTTCACTCCATGGGGATGATGGGGCCAGTCCTATGGCGGCCATCTACATATCTATTGTCCATTGTTTAAGTTTGACATGAGGAGAGAAATAATGGTGCACCTGATGATATCACCATTGGTCATGCACACAAACCACTTTTCCCCCCAAAGTGCTGATTTGCTGAAAGACTTTTTTTGTTAACGATGTACAAGAGGGCTTTTTCCACGGCCTAGCTGTGTAGAATGATGCAAGTCGACGAAACAGACACATGCATACACTCGGGAACAGACAGAACAGACACCCCCGTGCACACACACACAGACAGACAGATTGTTACACACGCACGTACACACATTGGTTCTCTTAGGCGATGCTAGCATCAGGGAGCTGACTCATGGTTCCTGTGTGAGAGTGAGTGAGTGAGTGAGTGTGTGTGTGTGTGTGTGTGTGTGTGTGTGTGTGTGCGTGCGTGTGCGCGTGCGAGAGACAGAAACACACACTGTTGTCCACCGTCATTGAGGTACCATCATGTATCTGTTTGTCTAATTTGCTCGACCCCCAACCCCCCCCCCCCCCTCTCTCTCTCTGTATATTCTGTGTGTTTGTTTGTATTTTGTAAGTCTTGGATTTAATTGTTGGTTGTCTAAGTAAGGCATGTGTTTTAGTGGAATCCTCTCGAAAGTGTAGTAATGTTGTGATGGTCTGAGTGGAAACAGATTGTTAATAGAGGTCTCTGTCTTTTTCTCATCTCTCTTCTCTCTCTATCCTCCTCCTCCTCCTCTCTCAGATGAAATCACTCTAGTGACTACAGACACAGCTTGTGATTGTGGCCTCTACCCCCCCACCCCAACCCACTTATCTATTTCTGATTGAAATCTGTTTTCCCAGATAATTTGCTCTGTTTCCTAAACACTCACACAGTTGAGTTGTGTGTGTAACAGCAACACAAACTGCTCAAGAGACTCCTGTATAAGTCTCACTCTAAGATGATTCTCACACTTCCAGCTCTCTGCTGAGTTGGATCACACACGCATGCTCGCACGCACGCACACACACTGGCAGGCAGGTACCTGTATAGGCATGAACACAACACTATAGCACTACGAGTGCTTCAATAATAATGGTGTATACAAGAGACGCAGTATGCTTGTTTACATACAGGGAATATACATATTTGCACACACACACACACACACACACACACACACACACACACACTCACCGCTGAGAATATACCTTAAGGGAAATAATCGTGGGGTCTGATTTGCAAACATTAATTTCGAAGAGCCTCCACATGCGCAGGTGTGGACACTTGCATACATAATTTGTTTACAATGCATGCTGTGTGTGTGTGTGTGTGTGTGTGTGTGTGTGTGTGTGTGTGTGTGTGTGTGTGCGTGTGCGCGCCCCTTCCGTGTGTGCGTGCTGTCTGCAGGGCTGCCAGCCTATAAGCGGAGGATAAGTCAACATGATGGATGGTGGATGCCTCGTATTCCCCTGGTGGTGGAGGACCAGGGGAGGGTGGAAGTGAGTGTGTGTGTGTGTGTGTGTGCGGGGGGGGGCTCCCTCCCCAGGGTCACCTCATCTCAGTTCCCCAGTTCACCCCTGGGGTCAAAAAAGCTTAGGTTTCGTTTTTGTCTAGAGGGCCCATCCTTCATTCAATCAATCATGATTGAGCGGAGGCGGGCCTTGGTGTGCGTGCTGTTGGCCTGTTGAGCCTCCCCCGCCCACTGTACTCACTGTAGAGTGCAGTGTGTGCATGTGAACATCTTGTTAGGGAAGGACCGGGGGGTTTTCCAAATCATCCAAATCACTGAATGCTCCTTTAAAGTACCAAAAGTAAAAACATATACTCATTATGCAGAATGTCCCACTTTCCCAAGTGTAAAAGATCTTTTGGAAATAGCCGATCTACAATCTCACAACCGCATTGCGAGATTGTAGATAGGCTAATATTAAAAATGGCCGAAATGTAATTATGGCTGAAGTGGTAATGTTTTGTAATAATAATCAATATCTACAAAGTAACTAGTAACTAAAGTGTTAAAATAAATGTAGTGGAGTTAAAGTACAATATTTGGATCCGAGAAGTATAGTGGAGTAGAAGTGAAGGTTTTGGAAATACTCAAGTAAAGTGCAAATACTTCAATATTGTACTTAACCCATTCTGGGCGGGAACCCCTTTTGGTGTTTTAAGCATTATGTTATGCTTGAGCTATATTACATATATTTCTGGGGTCCTTGGTCCATGTTTGAGAACGAACATGGACGTTTTTCAGAAAACTGTCAGGATTTAGAAGGCATTTGTCGAATCGTCCTCAGGGTGAAGTACATATACTCGGTTACGTTCCACCCCTACCCCTACTAGCTCTAGGCCCGTGGCTTCAGCCTGCAAACTGATCCAACATCTGTCTCCTACTAGCTCTAGGCCCGTGGCTTCAGCCTGCAAACTGATCCAACATCTGTCTCCCTGCATTGGAGCGTAATCCAATTCCATCTTCTTCTTCAGTTTTTTTGTGTTCTATTGAAATTAATTATAATATATTCCTTCTTTATTAGATAACGCAGTGAAGAGAGACAGGCAAAATGGGGCTAGAGAGTGACGGAATTATTCAAATTCAAGACGTCGTAATCGGATCTGTGCCACTGCGGTGTGCATATCAACGGTTTGAGCTACGGGGACAGCAAACGAGTATACACTGGATAACAACGTGAACATAGTTGTTCTTCTTTCTCCCTTATACGAGGTGCTGGTGATATGTTGTGCTATGTTGTTTTAAAAAGAAAAAAGGAAAATTAATTGTTACACAAAAACGTTGATAGGAAGGACTCTATTCCTCTACCCTAGGATGAGGCTGGAGGGCCTTTGTCAGTGCTTTGTATCGTTTGCTGTATGAGAATGTATAACAAGAAGAAGGTCGGGAGTGGCTTATTGTCGGTGTCAGCCGGTAACATGCCGTAACAATGCGCTAGACCCCTGGGAGATGGATTACTGAGGTAGAGCGCCACACCTAGCAATAGCATCAGCTCCCAGTACTTCCCACACAACTTACCGAACCCATGAACTTGTGACCCCAAATGCGAGAGCTCTACCGAATGAGCTACCCAACAATAGGGAAATGGTAAATGACTCTCTGTGACTTATAGCATCGCGGCGTCACGTGACTATTGTAGCATTCAATCTGTTGTCTGTGACGTTACCTGTGGTTTGCATGAAGGAGGGTTGTAACTTGTATATATAGTGTTTTCCTTCTTTTGTACACTGTCAATACTATTATTGACAGTGTCTCTTGTGCTGCACCAAGCGGGATGACTGAGTATACACGTCAGTATCCTTGCTTATTCATAGTCTTCATAGTCTGTACCTATCGCACATTGTGTTCAGTGACGGGGGTCTACTAGTCTCTGCAGCTCTTTAGTAAGCAGAAAACGTAATTTCAGCTCGGGATACCAATTGCATCTAATCAGGAGATGAAGCCCTCATTTTCAGTTTTATAGTGTTCCACTTCCAATTTTGTCTGCAGTTTTTTCCTCTTTCTCTATTTATATCACTTCCAATTTCACTTCTATATATCCTGTATCCGGTATGAGTTCTCTCTCCAGATTGGATTTAAATTGGTATTCCGACATGAAAATGTATTTTCTGTTTACCAAAGAACTGGAGATTTCCCTGTTCTCACTCTGTATATCGTTCTGTTACTGGACAATCTATATAGTGGTTTTCAACCTTTTTCATATCAACTCGGACCACCCATTTCCATTTGATGAGATTTAGCCTCTCAGACACAAAACGAAAGAATATTTTGTCATTGTTGGATAGGATTTTGGTGTGGTACCATAGTAGAGATAACAGGTTGATCAAACGAATATAAAAATCTACATTCTCTATAGTGTAGACATCTTGATCTATAGGAAATAACTCTGATGTTTGTCTGATTGTGTCATCTGTTGCTCTGTGAAAGGGACAAAGATGTGAATGCGTTTGATGTGGAAACTGAAGTTTTGTTAACCCATTCTGACCTGAGATCAGATTCTAACGCACAGAAGAATGGTGGTTCTTTAACGCATTTTGACCTGAGATCAGATTCTAAAAATGTCTTCTAAATCCTGACACTTTAAAAAAATAGCAGACCTACAAGCCTCGTGGTGGTTGAGGTATACCTCAACCTCAGTACAAAAAGAAAGAAAAGAAAACTAACTGATTGACTAACAAGCAAAAACTATCATCTGAGCGGCTTGAATAATTTGGTACTTTTCAAATGTTTGCAATGTCAGATTAGTTCAGTTATCCATTTTCACTTTGACGGTAAAGTCACATTTTAATTAGCCTCTTAATCACGCATTCGTTTTTTTATAAGCACACTTCTCATCATTGCTTATGCTGCTTATCCCGTACCATGGGTATAACTTATAGTAACAACATTTAAAATATAAGTTATGCTTTGCATAATTTGGGGCAATACAATGAACGATTTAGAAATGTAGCAAAAGTTCAAGATGAGTGTAAAAGGGATGAATCAGGGTAAATAGTAGAGTGCCACTACAAAGCCACATGGGATAGCAGGTAGACATCAAACATAACTACATGACATATAGATAGCTATGTGAAGTATCTCATCTGGTTAACAAATTATGCATACTATAGCTTGCGAGCTAGGTCTAGTTCAGGCACTCGAGTGGGTTACACGCACGCGCACCACTGTGTGATTATGTAACTGACGCACGCGTCAAGCAGCTTTTTTAAGCTCACCTCATTCCACTGTTGCTCCTCTTGCTGTCACATGTCATCACCGGATGTCCGTAGGCGCTCCTAAAGCCTCTTGCTGTCACACATCATCACTGCCTGTCCGTAGGCCTCCCCAGCAGGCTGTGTTACCCATGTGGATGATGTGGCTTTTGTTTAGCTTTCCCCCCCCTGGGGAGGAAACGAGGGTCGAGGAGGTTGCAATATATCTCCCTGCTCTAAGTGGTTGTCTTCTGAATGTGCTGAGCAGAGAATATATGTAGCAGTAAGAGCCTGCATGCTAATTTACATTAAGTTTACCAATACAATCTATGGGTGGACTATAGCACCAAAATAGGCAATAAGTACTAAGGCATGTTTCATTATGCTTCCATGCTTTGCGATGACACCATCTACAGTATCTTTAAGCTCATGAGCAAATTATCACACTATACGGCTTTTAGAAACTTGTTTCTAAATAAAAAGTTGTACTCTCTTTGATTGACAACAAACCTTGATCAGAACTTTGATGGTGGCCATCTGCTTTCAAATAGTATTCGACCAGATTATACACAAATGGAGGTATGATTATACCTCCATTCATTTGTAAATCAGGGAGTGTATAAATGTAACCATCTCCATAGATAGGCATTTCTGAGCCTTGACTTGGCACAGCTCTCTCTTGGGTCGTCGGAGACGTGTGTCGTGTATTTTTTACATAAATTAACCATATTTTTGCTATTTCACTCCACATTAGTAATGTTAAACTAGACAGCGCTTCAGCTGTTCAAACATTTGGTCACTGTGCTCATTCAAGTCCAATCTAGCAACACCTCAGTCATTTACATGCAAGTCTCTTTGAGGCCATGTGAGGTGTGGGACAAAATTTGCATTCTATTATCTAAAGATAGCCCCAGGAAAATTAACTTGGGTAACCTTCCTGAAAATGTTTATCTAAGATTTATAATCCTGTGTTTTTAGCTTTAGTCTTTGGGAACCAAATAGTAAATAGCTGCAGCTTTTTGTGATCCTTTGTTAGGTTAGGGACTGGAGCGGTGGAGCTTTGGATTTGGAAAATATAAAGTTAATTACTATTATCCTTGTTGACTTAAACATTCACCAATTTACTTTCTTAAATAAAATGGCTCCTAACAACTATCTGTCATTATAAAATAATAGGAAAACGTCATGAGATTGTTAAGTAAATGAGTATTTCATTTTAGTAGAAGGACATTTAGATTTATCTGTAAGTTATGTGCTGGCTGGGAGAGGAAGGGTCTAAGTGGTCAAATCACATTGAGCGGAACTGGTTCCGGCTTTCAACATTGGGCGGAAGCGCTGTGTGTTTACAAACCAGTCACTCACACAATGGATTTTCTTGTGCTGATTTTGTAGCGACCTTTGACTCTGTATTTGACGCAAAATAAATAGTGAGCCTGATTGAAGCTAAAACCCTATCTCACTCTCCAGACGTCGTCCTTTCTTCCTCGAATTGTTGCACTCAGCGTACTACATCTGACCGGAAACGACACGTGCGCACCAAGTCTAATTGTTCTCTTAGTGTATGTTGTGTTGGCACAGTCTTGTCTGAGTGAGGGAGAAATAAAGCCATCTTGCTTCTTGATTATCTTGATGAGGTCATTATTAAGTACTAACAGCGAGTGACAGTGAGAACACACACAGTTTTCAAACAACACAAACAACAACACAAACCCAACATATTTGTTACTAGTAGTGTAGCCTCGGAAACCCAGATGTTTGTATTTCCAGGGAGAAAAGAATGTCTGGAGCCGAGTCCACTTCAATTCGGCATACAGTAGCGGAAACGTGGCTCATTTCTGATCGTCTGCACCTTTGTTAAATTGGCGCACGCACGCATGCACACACACACACACACACACACACACACACACACACACACACACACACACACACACACACACTCCCCTCTCTCTCTCTCTGTCGCTCTAATTAATTAGTCTCATGTCCAGCAGCTGCTCCAGTGCCGGGAGCTGCCTATGCCATGAAAAGCATAGGTGAGTTCCAGTCTACTAGTAGTGTGATAATGGGGCTCAGGGGTAGAGTGGCTGGTAGAGCAGCCGGATGGGAACTGCGATGTTCCCAGTTCAACCCCGGGCTCCCCCGCAGTTGGTGTCGAAGCGCCCTTGAGCAAGACGCTGAACCCCTATAATTTCTCCCGATGTGCAGGCTGGTGCCTTGTTGCTGTGCTGGTTTCCT
Source organism: Protomyctophum bolini (assembly GCF_963924005.1). Lineage (NCBI taxonomy): Eukaryota > Metazoa > Chordata > Actinopteri > Myctophiformes > Myctophidae > Protomyctophum > Protomyctophum bolini. The sequence continues at coordinate 20,919,059 of NC_137878.1, forward strand.
CCGCCATCGGTGTATGAGTGTGTGAATGTAATGCACAGTCTATGTAAAGCGCTTTGGATGAAAGCGCTATATAAATGCAGCATTTATATACCATTTACCATTTAGTACTAAAGTTACCAAATGGGTCTGTCTGCCATTAGATTGTTTCTCTGCAGTGCTCTCGGCCGTGCATTTTCTCAGTAATCTCTCTGGTTCTGTCTGGACTTGTACATGGTCCATTACTCAGGTGTCAGGCTGTCCCATGTGAGGTCTCTGCTGTGGGATACTTACTGGGTCCCCTGATGGTCCTCTCTCTGTCTCTGTAGACACACGTGTACACACACTCACACACTCACCTACAGATAGGCTACATCACTGGGAATACTCATTAGGAAAAAGGCTGAGAGGGAGAGGAGGGGGAGATAGAGAGAGGACAAGAGCAGGACGGTAGGCTGGGATTTATCTCTGGGTCTCTGGGGGCAGGATCACCTCAGTGTTGAGCAAGAGCCAGTGTTCGGCCACCCCCCCCCCCCCCCCCCCCCCAACACACACATGCACACACGCACACACACGCACGCATGTGCGCACGCATGCAATGTTGCTTCCTCACTGAATTACCATCAGTTTGCCGGTAATTAGAGCAGAGGGGAATGCGCGTGCACGTGTGTGAGGATGAGAGGGACGAGAGGGTTTCCTTTTCACAGAGGTGTTTAGATATGCTTCCCCTTCTACATGTGCACGTGTGCAAACACACACACACACACACACACACACACACACAGTATGCTACATTCTGTCAGGTTTGATAGTAAGATGAATGCCTTTCCCTCGATCAATGTCGTGTGTGTGTGTGTGTGTGTGTGTGTGTGTGTGTGTGTGGCTGCCTAACAGGATTAGTATTCTGGCCTCTCTCTTTGCCTGGGCTCAGTACTGAGCCTCTTTATTCTCCAGCCGAATCCTTGTATACACACGTGCACACGCACACATGCACACATGCATGCACAGTTGCACACGCGTACGCACAGACATTGTAATTTATGTCCATTCACCACCTCCTAACGGATCAGTGCAGCATGCAGTGCATCACTTTGGCTGGAGTTCAGAAACAATCTGCGCATGCGTTCTGCGTCGACATGCACCGATGCACCACACAACGGAACAGAACTGCATGTTGCTGTGCATGAATATACACAGTGCAGCGTAATAATGTACACCGTATACGGCAGACCCTAGTGCGCCCAGTGGTCCACAGGCAGCACATTTCTCCAGTTCGGAGACGTCAGTCTATTGATAGAGTGGTGCTAGGTTTATGCAGTGACTCATTTTGAGCGAGAGAGAGACGGTGGGAATGAAGGAGATGGGCAGTAAGAGAAAGGGAGAGAGCAAATGAGCATAAAAGAGCCGGAGAAAAGGTACTGAAGCGACGTACATGGCACCAGTGAGCCAAATTAACTAACCTCTGGAGAACATCGCACGGCTAGCCGCCATGGGAGTGTGTGCGTTTCTGTGTGTGTGTGTGTGTGTGTGTGTGTGTGTGTGTGTGTGTGTGTGTGTGTGTGTGTGTGCGTGTGCGTGTGTGTGTGTGTGTGTGTGTGTGCGCGCGGACGACCGTGCACAGTGCACACACGTCGCTCTCTCAGGGCGGACATTAATGTACATCTCCAGTGGTTTATGCTACCCTAGAGTGCTCCATGAGCGCTTTGATAAGTACAGAGAACGTGTTACTCAACTGACATACATAATACTGTGTGCGTGTACCACACACACACACACACACACACACACACACACACACATACATTTGCGTGCACAGCGCGCACTCACATAATGCTATATATCTCTGTCCTGCTGCCTGCTAGTCAGGCTACAGTGAGTTCATGTGATCGATTAACTGCAGAAAATAGACGGGCATCCCATAGTGCACCTGTGTCCATGGTCATGTGATACATTCCCTGGGGGTGGGGGGCTTCGTTTTCCGAATGCGTGTGTGTGTGCGCCCCTGTGTATATATATGTGCTCATGTCCTGCTTGTGCGTCATTCTAGGCAGACGGTCTCAAAAGTGTTCGGAATTCAATCTCCACGACCGTGCAAATCATTTTGACAGGATCGACATCTGTCTGTGTGTGACTGGCTTAGCGTGTCACTTCCTGCATAATAAAATAGAGAATCCGAACAACTCTTTCCCCACAATGCAAACTCGCTTTGATAACGACAAACATTTTCGGTCAACAAAACACTGATGTGCGCTCCGGGGAAAGCAAACATGTTTTTGTGGACTATTTTTAGCAATGCGTGAGTGGATGGTTTGTCTATTGGAAAAGAGACAAATAATGTTGTTTTTTTCATGCCGAGTTGCAGAGGCACGCAAACAGCTGTGAACCACTGCATCATGACTCACTGACTCACAGACCAGACCATGAACTATATGTGACCGGGTCTGGCTAATAGGCCCTCATCTCCACCATAGTCATTTTTAAGTATTAAAGTACAGAATGTAAGCTTTCATGATGTTCATTGATGATCATTCAATGAAATTGAAAATCCCCTTTGAATGTTCACAACATTTTAACACCTAGAGCTGGTTTGTCAATGGGAGGGGCAATACTAGGTACTTAACTCCACCCACAATGACCACCTTAACCACCCCCATGTTTTAGCTGTCAACAGTGCAACACTAGAAACCGTAGATCAGACAGACGTGCTTTTAATTGCAAAATGTACAGTATAGTAAAACAGTAGAATTGTATGTAACAATTAACCCAGTATTTTCTTATTGAAATTACACAATCACTGAATCAAAAATAATGACACTCGAAGCTTAATTTTAGGGAAAATAAATGGCAAATCATGCTAGAATTTCTACATGTTAATGCCTGTACAATATTGGGCCTTGAGAGCGTGTATGAATGTATATTGGAGTCTGCTGCACCAGTGAGCTGCACAGTGAGAATGAGTAAGCCTTGCCGAGCCATGAGGCCCAGTATGGCAGGAGCCTATTATCTCCTGGATGAATTATGGCTTGTGCCAAGTGTGCACGTGCACAGAGGCCTTGGGCCAATGGGGACCCTTGGATTCATGGCCATGTCCTCAAAGTCATGCTTCCAACGAGCTTTGAACGGAGCAGATTGGACTTTCCTTTCCAGAGATAATGGGCAAAGCAACTTGAAAATGGCCACTTTAGCCGATTTTCGCCGATTTTCGCCATTCAACACATCCACTTCAATTCCTGTCTGCCTTAGAGTTAGGCGGCTAGGGGCAGTTGAAAAACCTGTGCTGAACCAAGAAAATAAAAGCCACGTTCAGGGGTAGGCTTTAGACGTTTTTATTTCCAGGGAATTCGGCATAGAGTAACCCAAACGTCCATCACTCTCTGCTGATTTCTGATCGTCTACTCTACATCTTTGTTAAATTGACGCACACACATACACACACACCTCTCTCTCTCTGTCGCTCTAATTAATTGGTCTCATGCCGCGCAGCTGCATCTAGATTGTCCCGGCGGATCCTGCCTGGAGCTGCCTATGCCATAGAAAGCATAGGTGGACCCCAGGCTATTGTGCACAGGGCTTATTTTGACTTTAACCCTGCAAGACCCGGATATATTTCTACTTGCAAAAAAATTATTTCAACCTTACTGCTACTTTGTACTACTAGGACTACTACTAGGACTAGGACTAGGAAAATGATGTAAAAAAAAGAAAAAGCAGCATGACATGACCCTTGTATGTTGCAATCCAACCCTTGCACGGTGAAAATAATCAGTGTTAATATATATCCATTTTAACTTAAGTCTACTAATGTAACCATATGGACCCTTATGGGTCTAGTAACTCAGAGAGTGTGCAAATGTAACCAAATGGTGGGTCCATTTGATTACATTTGCACACTGAGTTACAAAAGGAGAAATTAACACAGAGAATTTTACTGTGCAACAGTAAATTGCACTGAATGCAGGACAGCCCCGTAGTTAATTACCTGTAGCCAGTCAACCAAACAGTCAATCTCGCAGGGTTGTTTTTATGTGAATCCACCAGTAAGCAATAAAGCCAGTTTATGTTTATTTTGAGTTATATATGAGAAATATAAATCCAATGTAGAAATCCTCCCGTGTGATTATTATTATCATCTGATAACTATATGGCAGTATGGAAGCAGGTGTGTGTGTGTGTGTGTGTGTGTGTGTGTGTGTGTGTGTGTGTGACTGTGTGTGCGTGCGCGCGTCTGCGTCTGCGTGCACGTGCGTGCACCATATATTTGGTTTAGACAGTATGTCTGTGTCAGTGTACACAGGACAAGAACCGGACAGTATAGGCTGGGCTGGGGATTTATTTCTCCACGTGTGCGGGCAAAACTCCTGCAAGCCATTGCAGTGTTTTCCGTTGGCAGTGTAATTATTGTGTGTGGCGGTAGCAGGATTTATGGGGTGCCTGGTGGCTCGGCCAAGTTGGTGCACAGACCTTGTGTGCCGCGAGGACCCGAGTTCAAATCTGACTCACGCTTTGGTCTCTCTCCTCTCTCTCTATGCCCTTGGTTTCCTGTCTCTCTAGTGAATACCAGTTGCAGTTTACATCTGTGTGTCCACTGTCCAGACTCATAGTCATATAAAGTATACTTTCCACAACTATATTGTGGATAGTATACTTCTTTATGGTGCCCAAACATGGACAATGACTAAGGAGTTTTGGGATCATCTTGACGGAACATACACATGCGTACACATGCATATCCAGAACCTTTCATGGAAGGACCATCCCACTAAAGCTCAGATTTATAGAAGATTCTGCTTTGCTGGACACTGCCACAGAGCAAAAGACCAGGTCACTTCGGATATTCTTCTGTGGAGACTGCCCTGCCCATCCAGAGGAACAAGACCACTCACATTTCCAGATGTTCTGAGTAGGGACACAGGACTGCCTGTGAATGAACTTGGTGTGGAAGTGAGCAACAGAGACCAGTGGAAGCAGCTTGTGTCGCAGATCTCGAGGGCACTCCAATGATGATAGTATTATGTAGTGAATGAAGACTTGAAGACATCTAATTGATGTGTGCTATCGTGAGAAATCGGTGACCTGGACCTTTGACCACCAAATTCTAATCAGTTCATCCTTGAGTCCAACGTGGGCATGGACAAAATATATTCCCATTCCCCTCATGGCGTTCCTTCAATATGGCATTCATAAGAATGGGACGTGTGTCAGTGTGTCAGACGGACGGACAGACAACAATATGCAGGGGAGAAAATAACACAAGGTTCTCCAGCACAATGATCGCTTACACACCTTTCCAAAATGACACCAGTGTTTATGTGATGTTATTCTCATGCTATGGGTGTGGTTTCCAGAGCTAAATTGATGGCCTTGTTGCCAGGAGTGACATAGAGGCAGAGACAGATTGAATGGGATTATGAACACTGGGGAATCACTGGTCCTTTCCTAGAAATGTAGTGGAGTCAGTCAAAAGTGAACATTATCCATTACTGTCCACCACTGCCTGGTGGTGAGGAATATAAGTACAAGGAAGAGTTTTGAGAGTACACATTTTGCGTATAGTGTGAGTGTGAGTGTCTGTGCACGTGCGCGTGCACGCAAGTTACTCGTGCACTCACGTCACGCACACGTCACTCTGCTTGAGCATCATGCGCCGTCCTGACAGCATGGGCACGCAGGTACTTACTCACAGTTTGCATGTCACCCATGTGCCTGTCCCCCTTTTACCTGTCAGATGTCCTTCAGGATAAGTGTCCCCGCGACACTCGTCCCCCTGTCCTCCCCCCATCCCCCCCCCGTCCCCGCCCCCCGTCCCCCCCTGCTCCCCATGGGAAGTCATTTGTGCTCATCTGGCCTGACGCGAGCCCAATCGCTCTGCCAGACACATGGTCCCCGGCATGATGGACGGAGCTATATTTGCCCTAACACATTTAGACATGAGGGACGAATCTGTGTCTCCTTAGCTTCTAACCATTTTAACCATTATTTTAAACTTTACCTAAAAAAAATAGCAGATCTACAAGTTCATAGCACGGCACTCGGCGCCGTGCTATGCGCTTGTAGATCTGCTATTTTGGAAAAATCTCGAAAATGTGGCGCAAATCTTTGAATGTATATTCTTTCACAGCAAACGTTTTTAACTCATATCTTTGCTTCTGGTGGCTTCCTGGAACAACATTTTCAGATGGGGGTCCGTGGCCAAAATACAGAAAATTCTGTGGGTCCTTGACATGGAAAAGTTTGAGCACCAGTCCAGTGCACCACTGTCACTTTCAGAAAACTGTCGACATTTGGACGACATTTTGTAGAATCTGGTCTCAGGTCTTAATGGGCCTTAATAGGGCCTTAATAGGGTCGGAAGCTGCTCACATATGCACGAAACCCACCCCCACGGACACAGTGAATGTCACCGCTGTCTGACATTACAGGCGTACAAGCAAACCTATGTAACTTAGATAGCATTTTATGTAGACTTATAGCATATTATGTAGACATATAGCACTGCACAAAAAGCATGGAATACGGATATGTATATTACAGGAAACTCCTGTTAAACTTTCCAACTCCGGTAAACTCCCGAATTGTGCCATCACACCTGTATATTACCGTATTTTACTGTATATGCCAGCAATCTAGTGCCCATAATTGCCCGTTAACTCCTCTTCTCACGCAGTGTAGTACTATATATAATATGCTTCATATCTTTCATTATATTCCACTGATGTACCACTGTTCTTAGCTTACGTATGATTCAACTACTTGTTTATGTATGATGTATTGCCATGCTTTTTTGTTCTTGCTTAATGTACAGTAAATCGCTCTGGATTAAGAGCGTAATTGCTAAATGCCTAAATTGTAAATTGGTAGAAACCGTCTATCTCCTTACATTATATATTTTTTTGACAGTGTCGTCGATAGTTATACGAAATTATTGGTGCACACTTATACACTTGTCACTGTCCGGTATAGAAACCATGCAGTTAAGGAGGCAGTTAAGGCCATTAGTCAGGTTTTTGTATTTTTTATCCATAAATCAATGCTATATTGAACATCTGTGTGCTGGTTCAAAAATATATTGAACCAATGAAAATTATTTGTTTTTATTTAAAAAAAAATATCCCATGATTTTGTAACTCATTTTCACCCAGTGTCAATTATCTAATGTAATCCTGGGCTCTACACTCCCTCTGCCAACCTGGGGAGAGCAACGGACTGACCTCATGCTTCCTGCTATATGCATGAAGTATAGTACAGTACACACGCCATTTTCGTGCTCGGACAGACAGACCCAGGGACATAGGGACACACATAGCTGTCTATAGGAGTGGTTGCACCACTCAAAAAGATACTGGCTGTGTGTGGATCACAACTTAATGTAATTATTATACAGCCTTTCACATGGAAGCTATTTTTACATTGTACAAGAAAATATCACCCTTGGCCATATTTCTTTTCCTCTGCTATGCTTCTTATTTGTTCGCTGTTGAGTTGATCATTGGAGTGCTCTCACACTCACTCTAAAAAGCAGATATGCTCAAAGCAAACGCCCACACTACCACGAGGGAGTGTGCATGTGTGTTCCCGCGTGTGCGCACATTTGCTAGTTCATGCATTGGCTGCCTAGTTTGTGCATGTGCTTGAACTATTATGCTTGTCTCTGTTTCATATGTGTGTGTGTGTGTGTGTGTGTGTGTGTGTGTGTGTGTGTGTGTGTGAGAACAATACCTCCATTGTGTTGAAGAAGCTGATCTGTGGCTTATGTAGCTCTCGGCTTGCTATGATGACACTGCCTGAAATATTGTGTTGTCTTACACATGAAGAGATGTTACGTACATATATACTGTATGTAGACACACATGTACAGTATATGCCAAGGTCTCTATATTGTTACATCTTAAGGGTACATAAGAATACAATGAATTTATTTGTAATTCCTCCGGTAACTGTGCGTGCGTGCGTGCGTGCGAGCGCATGCGGATTGATTGACGTGTGACAGGAGGCTTCAGCAGTAGCCATCACACAGGAAAAGGTCACAGACAAGTCGATGCGTAATGCTTGTTAGCTCAAAGTTAGCCCAAATCAAATTTGAATCTCTCTCTCTCTCTCCCCCTCTGTATGGCTCTATATCTCTTTCCCCCTCTCTGTGTTTGTCACCCCCCCCCCCCCCCCCTCCTATTTGTCACTGCACATCAGCATCACCAGCCGCTGTGTGGCAATTAAATATATCCCCGGGCGATGAGGCCTTATTTAGAAATCATTACAAGACTGGGCAATCTCTCCCCATGAGTCGAGGCAGAACACATGGGAGCCTGTGTGTGTGTGTGTGTGTGTGTGTGTGTGTGTGTGTGTGTGTGTGTGTGTGTGTGTGTGTGTGTGTGTGTGTGTGTGTGTGTGTGTGTGTGTGTGTGTGTGTGTGTGTGTGTGTGTGTGTGTGTGTGTGTGTGTACCGGTGTACGTCCCTCACCTTCCGCATCAATTCCACTCATCCACGTCTCTCTCTCTCCGTCAAAGATAAGCCTCCCTTTAGACCCCCCCCTCCAGCTTGGGTGCAACACTGTAGGTGGGTTAAGTATGAAAGCTCACGCTGCCTCCCCCCTGCCGAACAGAGATGGTATCACCTGCCTGCACACAGAAGGGCAGTCAAGCGGAACAGAGTGGGTGGAAGATACCATGTTCTGCCCCGTAGCGGGGACAGGGGAGACGGAGTGGGTGGAAGATACCATGGTCTGCCCCGTAGTGGGGACAGGGGAGACGGAGGGACGGAAAGGTGAGGGGCGTGTGTGTGTGTGTGTGTGTGCTGGAGGGCATTCAGAGCCATCTTCACTGTGCACTCAATCGTGTCGGCTCACCCTCCTCCTCCTCCGTCCTTGACTGTGCGTCGGTGTGCACGTGCTCCGTGCGGCTCTCCGCGTGCTTTCAGTGCACGTGCATATAGCTCGGTGCCCGCAACATCTCCGGGGTGGTTGACAGACGCGTTCGGATGTGGCCTATTGATGTGTCTGCGTGTGAGGGATCTGACCCCTCCGTGTCCTAGAGAGGAGACGATGACAGACAGGGAGGAAATACTATGTCAGTGGTGCATGGAGAAAGTACTCAAATGTTTTTTTACGAAGTACGAAAGTATTGGCATCCAAATGTACTTAAAGTATAGGCTACCAAAAGTAGAAAGTACTCACTATGCAGAATGTCCCATTTTGAAGTTTTCAAACGTGTACAAATATTGAAAATAGCTCACTCAAGGCTGTGAGCTGTACAAGCTCACAATGCATCGCCATGCGACGCATTGTGAACTTGTAGAATGACTATTTTCAAATGGCCGAAATGTATAGTGGTCATGGTGAAGTGGGTTTTTGTAATAATAATCAAAGTAACTAGTAGTAACTAAAGTTTTCAAATAAATGTATAGTGGAGTAAAAGTACAATAGTTGCCTCTGAGAGTAGAAGTGAAAGTATAGAAGCAAAGATTTGAGTTAAAAAACGTTAAATAATAACGTATAAATAATATATATATTCGCCACATTTTCACGATCTTTTCAAAAATAGCAGATCTACAACTAAAGTTGAATATAATGGTTCAAAGTGGTTCAAAGCTAAGGCGACAGTGGTGTCTCCACCGACGGAGCTTATTCTTCCATTAGAGGTATATTAGCCGCATCATTGATCTGATCCGCCACTCACATTCTTATAGCGCATCATCACTTGCCATGAACATGTTATGCTTAACCCATTTAGACATGAGGACGATTCTACAAATGCCTTCTAAAGCCTGACAGTTTTCTATGTCAGTGGTGCTCAAACTATTTCATGTCAAGGAGCCCCACAATTATGTATTTGGCCGCCGACCCCATCTGAAAATATGTTGTTCCAGGGTTGACTTAAAAGCGTTCGCTCTGAAAGAACACCAACAGGGGTTCCCGCCCAAAATGGGTTAACCGATAACCCACTGAACCCACTGAATAATGACACCATTATGCTTTTATAATTGCGAGCACACCGTTAGCGTTTTAATTGCAATTAGCCGATTGATTTCTTTTTCTCTCTTTTTTTTGGTCACAGATTTCATGTTTTATTTCTTTTATTTTTTGGCCACAAATCGGTGTCTAATGATGTTTTTATACATTTTCTTTTTTACAATTTTATGCTTGCACTATTACAGGCGAGGTTCAATTCATCATGCAAATGAAGATCATTTCGGGGGTACTAAATACACAAACGGGGAAGATATATTCACAGAAGGTGGAAAAAGTTGAGGAGACATTTTAATAAATTACGCCCCCCCCCCCTGCTGTGCCAAGGCATCGACTAAGGAAGCCATAAATGTTTACGACGCATATGGATCCATTAATAAATAAAAAGGGCACAAGTAAAGTTTAAAATATATTTTAAAAGAAAAGAAAAAAGTCCCCTTGTTCAGGTGGGGCACATAAACTGAGGGGCGCTTCCTTCCTGGGCAGGAAATAAAAGCACGGTGGGATTTATCGACGCAGCGGCCATTATAAGCCTATACTGTCACACTCCAGCGGCTGCCCGCGCTGGGATTTAAGACCCTTGGAAGAAGAAACTATAGTCTTTAGTCTCCATCTCAGTCTTGTTCCACTTTCCTTCTACCTTCGCTCCATTGTGTGTGTTTTCACGACACTGCAGTCCCAGGCCCTGTTCCTCCCTGAAACGGCCCGTTTTATTTTCTTCTGAAACGCGGTCAAGTGGAACAGGGTACACCCTGTGTTGGACTACACCGACGGACACGTCCACAGCCCCAGTGGAACAGGGTACAACCTGTGTTGGACACGTCCACAGCCCCAGTGGAACAGGGTACAACCTGTGTTGGACACGTCCACAGCCCCAGTGGAACAGGGTACAACCTGTGTTGGACTACACCGACGGACACGTCCACAGCCCCAGTGGAACAGGGTACAACCTGTGTTGGACACGTCCACAGCCCCAGTGGAACAGGGTACAACCTGTGTTGGACACGTCCACAGCCCCAGTGGAACAGGGTACAACCTGTGTTGGACTACACCGACGGACACGTCCACAGCCCCAGTGGAACAGGGTACAACCTGTGTTGGACACGTCCACAGCCCCAGTGTCGCTCGCTCAATCCCACTCATAACTCGGCACAAAACATGCGATGGTGACAACAATTGGTTGACTGTACAGGCTGGTGTTGCTGTCTCTTTCTCTCTCTCTCTCCTTATCCCTCTCTCTATCTCTCTCTCTCTCTCTCTCTCTCTCTCTCTCTCTCTCTCTCTGGCCTCTCTGTTTTCGCAAATGCATTTTGTTCATATGATAGTAAAATAGTCATAGAGAAAATTTGCAGTGGAAGCTGTCCATATACAGTAACCCTGCATAAAACATTGTCTAAAACCATCACACATGCACGCGCGCACGCACGCACGCACGCACGCACGCACGCACGCACGCACGCACGCACGCACGCACGCACAAACACACAAGACAGCCAAGGGCACTTGCCCCATGAATGATAACACTATCCACATGTGTCTATCTTCAGTGGCAAACTCACACACGACAACAGTAGATAAGTGACACGAGATGTACACACACACACACACACACACACACACACCGCTACCGCTCTCAGACGGATGCTGCGGTTTGGGAGTCGGCATCGATCGACACTCGTCAGCATGTCCTCTATAACAAGCGGTGTCCCTGACAGGACTGCAGCCAGCCTGACAGGAGCAGAGGGAATGATCTACAAAACTCACCATGGGTCGCATTTTGCAATGCGCTGTGAGCTTGTAGATGAGCACATTTTTAATGGACCCCCTGGAACTCCCCTCAAGGACCCTGGACTGTGAGAGCCGTGCATGCAGTTCTCCACAGAAACGGATAGGAAGACGAACATGGAAAGAGAGCCATGAGTCATGCCATGACTGCCCGGTTAAACCAACAGATGTCCACTGATCAACGGCGTGTGATTGACTGCGTGGAGAGTATACAACCTATATAATCCTGTTGATTATCAGGATGACGTTTGTTGGCTCTCCTTGATCAAGGCCGGCGTGAACAAGGCAGGCGTGTGCGTGAAAATGAAGCGCGTGGCACTGATGATGATGATGAAGTGTCTAAATCCCCCCCCCCCTTCCCCAGCCTAACGAGAGCCTAGATCTGCCTGCAGTCTGCCTGCTATGCAAATTCCTCCCGTGGAAGCAATGAATCAAAGAGGCTCCGTACCGATGTTTCTCTTCGCAGCACTTTAGCAAAGCCATCATTCACGGAGGACACACGGAACCGGCGCACGCGCTTCATGCGTCAAGACACGCACACACGCACGCGCGCACACACACACTCACACTCACACTCACACTCACACTCACACTCACACTCACACTCACACTCACACTGCCACTGACACATACACACACAAGTACAATACGTAAATAATTTATGTAGCTACAGTACTATGTTCAGCTTTGAAGGAAACAAAAGCGTTTGAGCTCATCAACTTTTTAAATGCTGCATCTATTTGTGTGTGTGTGCGTGTGTACGTGTGTGTGTGCGTGAGCGTGCGTGTGTGCACGTGCCGCATCTAAAGAGTCACTTCAGAATACAATGGCTTCAAACGCTGAACCAATAATAACAAAGGCTCCGTCGATCGGCCGGCCACACAAACACAAAGCGACGTGAGGCCCACCTCTCCCTCCCTCTGTGTCTTTGACCTTGCCGACCACTCGGCGTTCACACGGCTAACAAAGTTTGAATGCTGCTCTTTGTCCGAGATGAAAAGAGTCGGCTCTAATTAACATCTGCATGCATCTTCTCCTGCCTCTCTGTCTCTCTCTGTGTGTGTGTGTGTGTGTGTGTGTGTGTGTGTGTGTGTGTGTGTGTGTGTGTGTGTGTGTGTGTGTGTGTGTGTGTGTGTGTGTGTGACACTGACTCTCTCTCTCTTCCAGTATTTTTCTCTTCATTCATTATTTTGTCGCTCTGATCCATGACAGTTGGACCCCCAGGGTGCCAGGCTGATAGATTTATGACGGTGATTTACAGAGGTGTAAGATGTTCTGGTTTGCAAGGTGTCATATTCCAGTGTTGGGCAACTTTGACGATGGAGAGGGCCACTATATTTCCACTCTCACTCCAGAGGGCCACATTGTATATTACTGTTGTAGCAAAAATAGCCGATCTACAAGCTCAAAACGTGTCGCAGTGTGACACGTTTTCAGCTTGTAGATCAGCTACGTACGTATTTTTGCTATTATTTGAATTGAAATCTTTTGCTATTTTTGCATTGGAATCCTAAAAAGTAAAATTTGTATTTAATTTCAATGCATGTTAACTTTATGAACTAAATCAAATCCAAATTGGACATTAAAAAATACATTTTAATACTAGTAATTAGCTGAAATCAATAATATATCAATAATAATAATAATAATATATCAATATATCAATGTTTAGATATTGTTAGGGGCAACTGTGGCTCAAGAGGGGCAGGTCGTCCAATGATCCCTGGGTCGGCCGTTCGAATCCTGGCTCCTCCTGTCCACATGTCAAAGTGTCCTTGGGCAAGACACTGAACCCTACACTGCCTCCAATGCGTCGGTCGGTGTGAGCTCGCTACCATTGGTGTGTGAATGTGGGATGTGAGGACGCTGGCGTCGACTGTTCGCCGCTTCACCTCTCAATGTATGAATGAATGAACCATTGTAAAGCGCTTTGAGCATTTGGAAAAGCACTATAAAAATGCAATTCATTAACCTGTGGGCCATGCAAGTGATGGGGCCAGTTGCCGGTTGCCCATGTATGCCATATTGTAATACAGCACAGGAATGCGACGTGAAGCTCCATTGAGTCAATATCAGTTTGAACATAATGTGGAGGAGGTATTCCGTGGTTAAGTGTGCACACACACACAATTAGACTTGAGAAGACATATGCCATTGCTGGCATTGAAGGCAGAAACGTAGAGAACAAAAAATAATATGGGCACGAACTCGAGCACACGTGCATGCAAGCATCAACACACACACGCACGCGCGCACACATGTGGACGGATGGTGACAGGCTTTTAAGCCTGTGTCAGATTAATTGCCACTCTCTCTGCGGTCAATAAGCGCTTCGGGAGTTCCCTAAAGGCCACGGGATACTGTGTGTGTGTGTGTGTGTGTGTGTGTGTGTGTGTGTGTGTGTGTGTGTGTGTGTGTGTGTGTGTGTGTGTGTGTGTGTGTGTGTGTGTGTGTGTGTGTGTGTGTGTGTGTGTGTGTGTGTGTGTGTGTGTGTGTGTGTGTGTGTGTGTGTGTGTGTGTGTGTGTAACAGGCCTCATGGGTCATCCTGTCACCAGAAAGATGGCTAAGCAGTTGGTTGGCCAGCGGGAAATCAATGGAAGGTGATGAGGCTACTGTATGTCCGTATGTGTGGGTCTGGATATTATTGAAAAAAACAAACCGCTGCAATCTGCCTGTAAGGCTGCCTGTGTGATTTCTATGTATTCAGACAGTCATGCAAGTCATCCAATAACTTGCATTAACACATTAAGTAAATAAGTGTTTTTTTCCCTCCTTGCCTATAAGGCTGGGGAACACAAACTAAAAAGACATGCTTATTTTGCACACAGTTTGTTTTTCCTACTGTGCTCATTAGCAGACACATAACCCAGATGGGTTATGTGTCGATCTACAAGCTCACAATGCGTCACGATGCGACGCATTGTGAGCTTGTAGATCGGCTATTTTCAAATTGCCGAAATGTACATATAGGGCTGAAGTGGTTACTGTATGCTTTGTAACAATAATCCAAAGCTACAAAGTAACTTAAGTTTTCAAATAAACGTGGAGTAAAAGTGCGTGCGTGCGTGCGTGCGTGCGTGCGTGCGTGCGTGCGTGCGTGCGTGCGTGCGTGCGTGCGTGGGTGTGATCATGATGTGCACTGGCATGTGGTTGGGTCCAGATGCGCTCTGCATGGGCTGGAGATTACAAGGCTATATAGGAAGCAGCAGTGTAGCTTGGTGCGCTGTGCTGTGCTGTGCTGTGCTGTGTGTGTGTGTGTGTGTGTGTGTGTGTGTGTGTGTGTGTGTGTGTGTGTGTGTGTGTGTGTGTGTGTGTGTGTGTGTGTGTGTGTGTGTGTGTGTGTGTGTGTGTGTGTGTGTGTGTGTGTGTGTGTGTGTGTGTGTGTGTGTGTGTGTGTGTGTGTGTGTGTGTGTGTGTGTGTGTGGTGCGCTGTGCTCCGGGTGCACGGCCGGGGCTGGAGAGCTGCTGGCGAGCTCCGCTTGCTGCTCAACCCTGGCTGTCTAAACGAGCCCCACCGGTCCTCATTACCCCTTCCCTTGGTTCCACGCACACACACACGTGCACACACATGTACACGCACACACACACACACACGCTCACTCACACACACACGCACACACACGCACATGATAAGCCAGAAACACAGTACATAAACACAAATCCACCCCTACACACACACACACACACACAGCGCTGTACAGTACATGTACCTGCTACACAAGCGCAGATGTGCATGCCAGTATGTACATGCACACACACACGCACGCACACGCACAGACACATACTTACACTCCCATTCAGAGGCAGGTCTTTGATGAATTGAATCGCGGGGCGGCTGCTAGTTTGTGATGGTTTGCCTGGACAGCTCTCCTTCCCCCTGGCGACCCCCTGGCTTCAGGGGTCGTTACCAACAGTGATGGCTCTAATGATGCTCAGACCGCCCCGGGGTTGGCATGCCAACGCCCGCTGCCGAGCAGAGAGCCTTTAAAGACACGGAGAGAGGTCTGAGTTTGACTTATGAAAGTTTCATGCTGTCTCGAAAGAAAAAAACAAAACAAAAAGCTGGGTTTTATACCATTGGATAAGAGACCTGGAAAACAGTGCTGGCTGTGTGCCACTCTAATCAACCACGGTGGATCCTGCGTGTGTGTGTGTGTGTGTGTGTGTTTGTGTGCGCGTGTGTGTGTGTGTGCGTGCATGTGTGTGTGTGTTTGTGTTTGATCTTGGCGTTCAGCCTCTGCTACATGTTACTCCCTCTTCAGCACAATTAGAAGATAACCATTTAAGAGCAGGGAGATACATCACCCCCCCAGCGCCCTGCCCCAGGGAGAAACATAAACCACAGGGGAAACGGAGCCTGCATGCTGCATGGTGGTGCTTCTGGGGTGGCTCCTCAGGGTGTAAAGAAGCACGTATAGCGACATGCACTGATATATGTGACAGCAACAGGAGCAACGGTGCAATGAGGCTAGCTAGCTTAAGTAAGCTGCCAAATCGCTCTGCGGCTTGACTCGTCACAGTTGCGTACGGTGACGTACCGTGTGTGCATGTGATCCCGACCCACACTCGAGTATACCTGCCTGAACCAGCTCGTAAGCTACATAACAGAATATCAGGGGACACGCTGAACTCGTGCACACGCTCCACACGATCCTAAATTGGCTCTGATATGGCGTCGTGTGTGTACTTCACCCGGCCTGACTCCAGACATTTAAGCTCATTAGGTCCTACAACACCAGAGGAGCACTCAGCCTTGGTAAACAAGCCGAGAGGATACAGATGGAGAGCTTCTTAAACTTGTATTTCTATGTACAAATGTTATTTGTAGAAATGTGTTTTAATACCTGGAATGAGCCTCATCTCTCTCTCTCTCTCTCTCTCTTACTCTCTTTTCTCTTGATTTATGCTCTGTCATACGGTGTCATGCGGCAAAAGTAGCAGATTTACACGTTCACACTGCGTCATGGATGCGGTGCGTTGTGAGCTTGTAGGTCAGCTATTTTCAGCGGGGTGTGCCGCCGGGCGACACGGTATAAATCGGGCTTAACGCTCTCTCTCAAGCTAGTATCTTTCCTTTCAGTTTCTCAGTGATCCGTGCACACGCACGCACGTGCACACGCGCACACACGGCGACATGCATACAGTACCATGCACGCTCTCAGTGGGAGACAGCGGAGGCCTCATTCAGTCTGGAAGCTCATCTCGGTATCTCTCACTCTCAGTGTTTTTGTTCCACATAATGATGACCCTCCCCTGCAGATACCACCCATGGAGATAGAGATTGACTTGGCAACCTATTGCCTGTATGGACTTATTTCTCTCTCTCTCTGCGTGTGTGTGTGCACGCGAGCGTGGGTGCATGTGCGCGAGGTTGAGTGTGCACTCATGTTCCAATGCGTACACATCTATGAAGTGCATGGATGTGCATGAAGTGTTTGACGCAATAACATAAAGGGCGATGCAGAGACAAAGTCTCTGAGTTGGAGACCCGGTGATGTGCGTGTCGAGTGCTCATTGTTCTGATTGTTTGTGCTGTTTGTTCACGCTGTCTCTGGGACTGGCAGCGCACCACAGCCGCATGAAGGTTACCAAAACATCTGCCAGGAACACCTGCGCCGGAAGATTGACTGTATTTGCGTTGAAATCCATTTTCCGTTTGTCTTGTACCCAATAACTCTAAACAACATGGGCTGTGAGGAAAGCAAGCAAACAAACAGAGGTGCAGGAGCAAATACGGTCGAACAATGGAGCCAGTTTGGCCTTGACAAAATCAGGAAAATGGAGGAAAGGGAGTCAGGAAGGAGCCAGTAGAGAAACAGATCCTGAGGAGAAAGTGGGGATGGATCGGTCACACCCTGAGGAAACCGGCAGCTATAGTATAACGCGCCAGGCCCTGACGTGGAACCCCCAGGGGAGGCGGAAGAGAGGGAGGCCCAAAACCATATTGGATGGAGAAGAGTCGTGGATGGCCTATATGGGCCTAGTAAGTAAGTAATGGAGCCAGTCCTTGGTGGACACAGCTGGATAGCCTGGGTGAAATGGAGCCAGTCCTTCTTGGTGGACACAGCTGGATAGCCTGGGTGAAATGGAGCCAGTCCTTCTTGGTGGACACAGCTGGATAGCCTGCAGGGTGAAAGCCTATACTAGCCATGGTTGCTTTGACTTCTCCCACAGCGAGGAACTGTGCGCTCTCTGCGATCAGTGTCGAGGCGACGTTTAGGGAGACTGATGGAGACGCATGCTCGTTCAGGTGCTCGCTCACGACCGACGTTCCGCACACTGGGTCCTCCAAGGAGGTCTTCGTTTTGGTCGAGTAGCGACATTTATCAATGGCATCATCGATTAGAAGTAATAAAGTGATTAATCAGAGCGGCATTTGGCTGACGCTGGGGGTTCTGAGGACTGACTTATGGTGGCGCAAGAGGGAGTGAGAGAGAGAGAGAGAGAGGGAGAAGGAGGGGGGGGGGCTATGAAGTGACTGCCACAGCATAAAAACCTAAAAGCGAGCCACGAAGAGGGAAGGAAAAGTAGTGTTTGATTTCTAATCAATAAGATATTGTGAAGGACTGCAGGATGAGAGACACGGATGGGCTGGATTTACAGACCTTTGTTTTCTACGGCAGGGCAGCTTCTTCTTGGCAACATTGAGTCATGTAAATACAACTATGTGCTCTCAGCCTACCAGGCATTGTAGTGCATAAAAGCTGCAGACACTCACACACGCATATACAAGTATACACACAGCTATCAATAAGGATCACAGGATACAGTATGTGGAGGGGTATGTATACAGTATGTGGAGGTATGGGCAGATTAAGGGCTATGCAAGGGGGGAAATGGGAAGGCATTTCTCTACTAGCTAGCAGGGTGAGTGAAAGGTCTAATTTGCTGCAGCTAGTAGTATGATTTTCCAAATCAATAGCGATTATGTGTGTCTATGCCCCGACATAAGAAAAATAATGCTGGAAGACATTTTTGTTTATTCACACAAACGTAGTCTTGTTTTATCTGTGGAGAGATGTATGCTTGCATTCTCTCTGATCGTCATATTTCCCACTGTTGTACATTCCTCAGACTAGATTGAACATCACATTCCCTTAATGTGTGTATTGAGTGTTAAGGGAGTCTGAGTCACTGTATAAGATGCTCCTGTACCAATATTGCTCATGGCGTTCCCTTGTTCGGATGTCTTTTTTCTTCCCCCAGCCTCGGCCCCTTTTGTGATTAGAATGAAAACATGGTGACTGGGAATGTGCAGCCTTAAGATACCCTTACCCATTTTGGGGTCCGACAAAGCTTTTTGCTGGATTGCTTTGCTGACTCAGTCATCATCTTTTTGCCGTTTGGTGATTATTCTGTCATCTTTTTGCCGGGAGGTGACACAAATCTTCTGTGTTGGAAGTGATTGCAGCCAATTCGTCCTATTGCAAAGAGCTCCTGAAAGGTAGTTCTGGACCGGACCTGAAAGGGATTCGTGGAGCGATGATGCACTTTGATTCCTTTCAAAACGTATTATTCACTTGCAGCCTCCACTTTCATGCAGGCAAATGGAAAAAGACGGGTGTGTGGACCTGTTTGTGTTCTACATCGTTGCGCCCTGTTCACTGTTATCCCTGCAGTTCAGAGGCTGGCGGTGAGCGTTGTGGGCAAAGTTCATTGTGTCAGGCGATGTAAATTACAGCTCGGCCAGGGCGGAGGAGACGGGAGAGGAGGGAGGGAGGGAGGGAGGGGGAGGTGGGGAAAAAGGGATGGCTAATTTCACACAGAGGGACCTATAGCGTTTCTTCTCCCACCAGGTATGACCGGAGCTGGCAGACGGTGGAGGGCATTGTGAGCGAGTAATTGAGGGGTGAGTGCGAGAAAGGGCACAGAGGAGAAAAGGGGTGGTTAAGGCCTGCTGTAGCAAGAGTGAGTGAAGGCGCAGTGTTTAGAAAGGCCTAGATGGAAAGGGAAGGTTGAGAACGGGTGCATCTGTGAGTTATATAGTTACATAGGGACACGGTGTGCAGCTCCAGGAGACGCATTCGTGTCTTTCGGTGACAGGAGCGTTTAGAAGCCTGCCAATGATGTTGGAGACGGGGCTTGGGATGTAGACGGGTACAGTTTATCTCTGAGCATAGCGGATTGACATGTGTTCCATCAAATAGAATGACACCGTTTAACACAGTGTTCCCACACTTTCTGAACTCCAGAACTACTTCTAAAATGACCACCTGAACATGAAGACATAAAAAGGTCAACCTGAACATGAAGACATAAAAATATGTATAAAATATACATAGCCTACAGCGAATGGTGCTGTCCGTGGTTCTGAATCAACATATACATAGCCTACAGCGAACGGTGCTGTCCGTGGTTCTGAATCAACATATACATAGCCTACAGCGAACGGTGCTGTCTGTGGTTCTTTGGAATTTTTATCAAAATTCATAGGCCTATACTGTACGTTTCAAATGCTTCCCTCTGAACACTTTGACTGCGGGGCATCCACTTTGACAGCAACATTTACCACCTTGGAGTGTGTCCATTTACAAGCTGTTACGTGGCAACTACGCCATGAGCAGAAATTGTGACTGCAGGAATTTGGCATGAGGGTGCTTCCACATTAAAATATATATTTATATAATAATGAAACATTTAAAGTACTTCTCCTGCCAGCTTGCCTATTGCTAAAATGACTGCTCAGCATAACATATAAGCAACACTCGGTACTGTGTGTGTGTGTGTGTGTGTGTGTGTGTGTGTGTGTGTGTGTGTGTGTGTGTGTGTGTGTGTGTGTGTGTGTGTGTGTGTGTGTGTGTGTGTGTGTGTGTGTGCGCGCGTGCATGTGTGCATGCTTGCGTGTGGAGGCGAGTGTTATGTTCTATCTTGAGCAGCTGGTTGAGGAGCAGCATTTTGTGGATTGAAGCTCACATGCTGAGCGGTGTTTTTCTGTCTCACTTAATCTCCATCTCCCGCTCTCTCTTACTTTATCAGGTACAGGACTGCACGCACGCACACGCACACGCACGCATGCGCACACACACACGCACATGCGCACACACATGCACCCGCACACACTGCTTTAATCGCGTCCATATCTAGGGCAGATATCTCCTGCTCAAGTTGTTTTGATGAGACAAGACAGGAAGTTAGTTAAGCATATGTTGTTCTAAGTCCCTTAGCACAGGCCCAGTATATCCTCTAGTACACTGGGTCGAGACACATTTCTGTGGGTCCCGGACACGTTTTATTTGTTTTTGTTTTTAATTTATTATTACTAGAGCGGCACCCAGGGAGCCTGGGCACAGTGGGCATCCCCATGCCCAGAGCCCGGACAGAGGACTTTTGTGGCGGTTCTAGACAACCGTGGGTCTGAACGACTCAACGCTGGGCACCGCACTTATATCGTGATGTCAGAAGTGATGTCAGAACTCAGAAGTCGGTGGGACGAACTTTTACAAAAAACATTTCCCAAAGAAGCAAAAATTTCCATGAATTAAACATTAAATTCCCATTGGCTGGTATGACCTGACGAAGACCCATAAGGGGTCGAAACGTTGTCATCCTTCTAAATAAAATTCCTGTGGGAGCTACAAAACATCTCCTTCTTTTTGATGAGGTCAGTGTCATATATGGTGGTGTGCCGTGATGTCAGGAGGCGTGACCATATATGGTGACACGAGGCGTGACGCGACGCACACACACTGACGGAAATGCAGGTTTTCATAGTAAAAACCAAAATATTTTTTATACGTTTGAAAACTTGAAATGAGACACAATGAGTACTTTTACTTTTGGTACTTTTAAGTACTTTTTGATGCCAATACGTTTGTACTTTTACTCAAGTACATTTTGAATTCCGAACTTGTACTTGTAACGGAGTGTTTTTATATTGCAGTATTGATACTTTTACTTAAACAATGGAGTATACTTTTATCCACCAGTCTGAGGCTGAGCTCCATTGGACCTAAATACGGCTTTGTATGTAAATAATACTATTATAATGAATAATATAAAATAATATTATTATAATGTGTAACGTTGGCCTCGTTGCCTGACTGCCCTCAGTTATTTATACAGACGGTCGTACCGGAAAACACCTTCTCTCTCCTTGAGCTAAATTCCCTGGCACTCGAGGGTGAACTGTACAGTCCTGAGCATTGTTTTCACTCTGACAGTGTGCAAATTGACCCATTTCTGCACTCTCAGAGTCATATTGATGCTCGAGATTTGACAGCGTGAGGAGAGAGAGAGAGATGAAAGGAGAGATGGAGACAGTCTAATCTCAAAACTGATGGCACAGTGGCAGTCCTTGAGCCCTGTAAAGAGGATCTCTCTCTCTCTCTCTCGCGTGCGTTAAATCTGCACTGTCTGGATCATTGAACTACTGGTTCACCTCCCCAGGTCAAGGCCTTAGGCCTGTCTCGGGCTCAGCATTCCCTCTTCTCCCGAGAGAGAGAGAGAGAGAGAGAGAGAGAGAGAGAGAGCGAGAGAGCAACAGAAAAATATGGGCACAGAGAGAGTGCAGGGAGAGGGGCAAAGAGATCAGATAGGTAGAGAGGTAGAGGCCAGGGTTATATTGATGAGAGTTAATAACTGCAGAGGAGGCGATGGAGGCATAAACGATAGAAGAGAGGACTCTCTCTCTCTCCCTCCTGGTTGGTTGCCTGTAGTTGTTGTGTCAGGGTTACTGCTGTATCGCCAGCCATCCTTTCTTTTTTACTACCTATAAAGCACTCTACAATTATGGGCTCTGAAGATTGCACTTTTGCAGAATGCTGTCCCCCACCACAGTTATGGCCTCACCTTATCTATCCGTCTCACTCTAGAGATGGCTCGGGAGGTTTAACAGTTCTACTGCATAACCCACGCTTTCCACGCTATTTATCCTATGTTTCTCCCCTGCGTAATGCGCTAAACCCGCTATTTGTTTTATGTGTTTAATTAGCTGTTTTTTAGGTAATTAAAAAGAAACAGCAGATTTGTTGCGGACCTGGTGACGAGGCCGTCGTGTTATGATGACCAAACTGGAAATCAACCCGTGCTCTGGGCTGCAAGAGCTTCTGGGAAGATGAGTTCAATGCAAGTGAATGGTAGTTTCAACTGGACTACAGCAGCTCTCACTGCCTGCCTGACAGTGGCATATTTTTCTCTTCGACAACAAGCCATGGCACTATTTTCAGGGGGATTTTTTTTTTCCAAAGGCGCAAATACTTCTGCGTACGCTCCAAAGGTAATGAAGCAATCCTGGCAGCCTCGGTATATTGGATATATAAATCTTTAAGGCACATTCTGATTCGTTCAGTTATTAATCCTTTTCTTTTTTTTTCATACCAGTGAGAAAACCAAACAAAACCCTGCTTTGTTCAGCAGTCAGAGCTCATGTAGAATACTTATTTTATTTTATTATTATTTTTCTGGCACACGTCTTTGGCTATTATGACATAAATACATATACTAGCCCCTGGCATATAGGGGTGCCATGAGGGAACATATATAAGGGGAGATGCATGGTAGTAAGAAGCACGCCAGGCTGCTCTTCGTAGATTTTTCATCAGCGTTTAATACAATTCAGCCTCATGTTCTGGCAGACAAACTTGTACATTTATTCTGTCTAGATGCAGGTCCTGTAGGTTGGATCCTCGACTTTCTTACCAATAGATCACAACAGGTAAAAGTAAATGGAATTTTATCCAACCTATTATCATCTTCATCTCTACCGGCTCACCTCAGGGTTGCGTACTGTCTGCCTTCTTCTATATGTTATACACAAATGATGCCATGCCAACAGATTCCATCATAGTCAGCTTGCTTGGTGATGATGAAGTTGGTCATGGCCAGTACTTGAATACTTTCTCTCCCCCCCCCAGTTCCCCAGAGCAGTGTTGTCCGGTGAGCAAGTTGACCTGGTGACCACTTACAAATATTTGGGTACTACATTTGACAGCAAGCTGAAATTCGATGTTAACTGTGAAATGCCAACAACGCCTCTTTTGTTTGAGGCAGCTTGTCAAATTTCAGGCTGACAAATCCTAATGAAACTGTTCTACAGTGCTCCTTCTCCCTCATTTGTTGGTATGGAAACCTAAACATAAAGGACAAAAACCACCTTGGTAGGATTGTCAGAACGGCCTCAAAGATTGCTTAATTTCAGTAGTCTAGATCAAGTATTTAAAAAACAGGTGCTTAAGAAAGCCAAGTCCATTTCTACGGACAACTTCCATCCCCTCAGCTCTGAGTTCAAGCTGCTTCCTTCTGGCCTTCGCCTAAAAGTTCCAAGGGCCAAAAGCAATAGGTATAAGTTCTCCTAAGTGCCGGTGTCTATCCAGGCTCTAAATGCCGATAGGAGGAGGAGGTAACTTGTCACCTGACTCGCTTGTAGGAATTCTTTATACAACAGTTTTTCAATGTTACA
The DNA here is from genome assembly GCF_963924005.1 of Protomyctophum bolini. Lineage (NCBI taxonomy): Eukaryota > Metazoa > Chordata > Actinopteri > Myctophiformes > Myctophidae > Protomyctophum > Protomyctophum bolini. The sequence continues at coordinate 20,943,177 of NC_137878.1, forward strand.
CTGATACCTTGAACTGCCATCCTGTTTTATTGTTCTATGTGTACCATGTGCTTTTTTACTGTGTTTTATGTGATTCATGGTATCTGCCTGTGTTATGCCTTGCTGTAAACCAAATCGCCCCTCTGGGACAAACAAATAAATGAACCTGAGCCCTAGCAGCCCAGAGCATGGTGTGCGTGCATGCGTGCGTGCGCGCATAAAATGCACGAAACCTTTATTCTCTCAAAACGTCTTAAGGCAGGAGAAGAATACGACACTCAAACGGTCATTGAATCAGTATCGTCGAACAATTCTCTGTCTGTCTGTCTGTCTGTCTGTCTGTCTTTATAAAATGGATAGTTTCCTTGCTTTGATTGACTGCGTGCTGTTGTAAAATACTTGATAAACACATATCTGGTCCGCATGTATCAGTGTCACTGCACCAACATCTTGTTTACCTTAATGGATGTATTGCCCCTCGCAAGTTAGTTTTTTATCCCAGTGCTCCATTTTGTGCTGCGTATGAGCAAGGTTTTGCAAATCACTTTAAAACAAAGCTAGATATGGGTACCATTCATGACCATCCATGCATTCGCAATTTTGCATTGTTTTTTACTTCAATTTCACTTTTTTGGGGGGGCACTAGCCCCTCCTATGCCCATATTTGTGTGTTTGTGTGAATTTTAGAGATGATTTGATTGGCTGAGCACCCTATAGCGATGATTTGATTGGCTGAGCAAAGTACGTATTGAGGATAAAGAGGAAAAATTGCGATTGGCCGGAATGAGGTGATGTATGATGATACGAGCGCCCCTCACTTCACATGGGTTAGATTTTTTACTTTTGGATGGGGGTCTATGATTTTGTAAACAGTTTTCTTATGGAGAGATGGCTTCCGCACACCCAGTTGGCAATTTGGAGCAGGTGCGATGGTGACGAGGCATACGACGTAGAAGAAAGGAGGGACACACGCACACACCGCCACTAGCAGAGCAACGTTCCGGTCTTGCGACCTTCCTCAGGGTTTGTTAAGCGGAAGGTTTGAGGAAGGTTGCAAGACCGAAACGCTGCTCTGCTCTGTAAATAAAGAGGTGGCAGCATAACGTAGTAACAGTAGGCCCCGGTGCAAGCTACTTTTAGGACGCCCGCCCCCCCACCAGACCAGCAGTGTTGTTTTTGGCAACAAATTGTAGTTTTAGTCATAGTCTCTTGAATAGTTTTAATTTAGTTTGAGTCACATTTCAGTCACCTGGAATGTTTTAGTGTTAGTCTAGTTTTAGTCGACTAAATATATGATTTTTGTCGACTAAATCTACAGTTGATTTAGTCAAACAAAAAGTTTTTTGGTGGGCCTTGATGCCGTCGCAATGACTGATTTTACACTTGCTGAAAATGGCTGATCTACTGCGACGCGTTGTGAGCTTGTAGATCGGCTATTTTCAGCATGCAACTAATCGTAAAATGACTTATACTGGATCTCTTGTCCAATAGTCCCTTCCTAAAATTTTAGTCTACCATAGTTTTTATTTGTTGACTAAATTGTCAGTATATTTAGTCTTAGTCATCATAGCTTAGTTTTTATAGTTTCCATTTTGTTTTCATCAGTGGAAAAAAGGTAGTTGACAAACATTTTTCGTCTTAGTTTTAATAAACCAATACACCAGTACAGAGTGCACCACGGGACAGAGGGAGGTTGAACAGCACTGAGCAGGGAGAGATATAACAGAGGTAATAAATAGTACCAGTGAACCACTTTATAGCCAGCATAACCATTCAACCTAATATCGCAGTACAGCATATTATGCCCCCCTGTTCATTCCACAATGCTTTATTGGATCTCCATTAGTTGCGGGTTTGCTGTGGTTGAGTGGAGGTTATGATCTGCTCTCCCTATAGCTGCGTGGCTGATGCGTTGGGCCGTTCCGTTTTTCGTTGGGCTTCCACCCCTATTTTCTGCCCTGTTATCATTTCTCCTCACCTGGCTCCTTCCCTCCACCCCGCCGGGCCAAAGAAACAGCAGGTTGCAGCAAATCTGATTCTGCCTTCGCATTCCGCTTTAGATTGAGGTGATACTTGTTACTGCTGCAAAGCCAAAATGTGCGTGCGTGCGTGCGTGCGTGCGTGCGTGCGTGCGTGCGTGCGTGCGTGCGTGACCACTGATCCTCCGTACTAAAAGAGCTTGAAAGAAGTGCAGCATTGCTGGGCCATGGGGTGTGGGCCGTGGGTTGAGGAGGTTTCAGAGGCTCTTAGTATCACCGGGAGGTTGAGGCCCAGGTGGGCAAAACCTCAGGGTTGTTTCCTGCGAACGGATTATGGCTATAGCTATATTTTCTTTGTGGTTACTTATATATCCATCATGCTGCCCAAAGATGTGCGATTTATTTTTTGACGCATTGATTCATTAATATGAATAATACACAGGACAATAATAGTTTACCAGTGTAAGACGTCCTGCAATAAGACATCCAGTTTGTAGGATGATCACACAGAGCCAACTCTACATAATTATAGGTTGTCTGTTCTATGTTGTACAATGGTAGCAGGTTACCACGGCAACACAGCAGTACATTCTTGCTTCAGTAGAGGAGCACATTGTCATAGCACCTGAGTATGTGAAAGAAGTGCTCGTATGTTGGAATTTAGTATATTACTAATGGTTGACCATGAGCCTTATTTTATCATTTAGCTAGTTGAAAATCGTGATCTGACAGCTCACAACGCGCCACATGTATTGTGAGCTTCTGGATCTGCAGATTTAAAGGCATATTCAGTCATTTCACTTAATTCAAATATCACTTTTTTTTTTGGTGGCCCAGTCTTCATCCAATCAGGATAGAGAGGGGCCTTCCGCCAATCACGATCGAGCTGGTGTGCGTGCTGTTGGCCTGTCGCATGTCCCCCCCACTGTAGTGCATGCATGTGTACATCATGTGCAAATGCCACACCTTTACATGCCAGCATTCTAGGAGATTTTTTTCTTCTTCGCCGAAGTCTCCTGAACTTGAACACAGTATCTCCACTAGCTAAAGAGTGCTGGGTTGCGCCCCAAAAATAGCTGATCTACAAGCCTGATCAACGTGTCGCAGCGTGACGCATTGAGAGCTTGTAGATCTGCTATTTTACAGGATTTCAGCGCCTGCACGTCCCTGTGCGAGGTTAAGTAGACGACGATAGAGACCATCTGCAGTATGGTCTCTATCTGATCATTGGACTTAGGTTGGCTTGCCTCGCACACGTCTAACTCAAGCTATCAGGTTGAACAGTGAATGTTACTTAGCAGGCCTATAATAGGGCATGGTTTTCAGACCCTTTCATGTCAAGAACCCCCAAATTAACCCATTCTGACCTGAGATCAGATTCATACGAGGTTTCCACTGGACACACACTGGTCTGATGAACCCATTCTGACCTGAGATCAGATTCTAAAAATGTCAGTCGTTCTTCGAATTTTTCAAAAATAGCAGACCTACAAGCTCGTATCGCGCCACTCGGTGGTGCGATATGAGCTTGTAGATCTGCTATTTTTCAATAGCTAAAGCATAACATGATGCTAACACCAAAATGGGTGCCAGGTCAGAATGGGTGAATATACATTTGGTCACGGACCCCCATTCTTCTACAAGCTCACAACATGCACCGCAACACAGTGTAAGCTTATAGATCGGATTTTGATGTTTGTTATTACATTTTTTGCTGCCCCCACTTTAAGAACCACTACCCAGGTTTGTCGGGTCAGTCCACTCCAGTAGGGTAGCCAATATGGTAATGGCCATGCATATTTTTACATGGGCATATTGGCTATGCCCCCAGAGAGAAGAGCAATTTGACATAACAGCATTTGGGTTACTAATACTAATACTAATTCTAATTCTAATGTATAAATAACAAACCTTTAAAAAATAATGCACCATGAACTATAGACTAAGCATTCAATATATAATTATGTTATATATATATATATATATATATATATAAATAACAAAAAAAGTCACGTTTGATTTCAAGTTGTCATAAATAATAATATAATTAGCTACAATGAATACCCTGTTACTTAAGAAATACATTTGGACATATTTATATGTGCAAACGAATGCCATAACAGATGATCAGAAGGTGAAGTCCCTTTGCTCTCACCAGGTTGCACATCTCAAACAACGGGTATTAGTCGGCGCTCTGCACACCAATACCGCCCGTTTCCCTCCCATTTGTAAGGACGCCACGTAGAGCACCCCAAATGGACAAGTGTGTGGAGGGACAGCCTGGCGGCTGGCGGCGTCCATGTTTGGTTTATTTAACCCCAGAGAGCACGTTATCTCAGAGGACTCCATGAATGACTCGTCCAAAGTGAAACTCAGAGTGGACTATTATAGTCGCGGCAGGGAGCTGAGAGCATTAAACCAAACACAGACTCATAATGGCTTTTGGTTTGGTCTGCAGAGAGTGAGAAAAGGAACGGATACACAAGGGTCCATAATATGTATTTAGGTGTTCTCCTAGGTGTGTGCGTGTGCGTGTGTGTGCGTGTGCGCGTGTGCGTGTCTGTGCGCACACCGCACACACGTGTAGGCTTGAAAATGATTGCGTAGTAATTTTCCGCAAAGGGAGAGCTAAAGTTTCTCTCTCCTAAAGATCCTCCTGGTGCACGGTTCTCTCTCTCATGCTCGTACACGCTGTTTTCTCCGGCCCTGGGCTGCATGCCGTGGCTCACTGCAATGATTCATGGGGCCCGGGACTTCATTGGGCTCCCATAGCATTAATAGATAGATGATCACACGCGTAATCCTATTATAAGGTGCTGGGCTTTAAACATTCGCTTTGGGCTGACGGAGATCCTAAGGGATCGCAATGTTGTCTGTCTGTTAAAGATATGTACGTGGGGCTTTAGCTCATATAGAGTGTTAGATTGTGCGGGCCTCTTTATTACACTAGCCGGTCTGGCCAGAAAATTCCTGGCATCGGTCCTGGGCCACTACAATGGACAAAGTTTTTCACACGGATGGAGTTTGAAATGTGTGTGAGATTGTGAATGAAGGACAATGTGTGTTTATCTACCCCACATGTGGCAATCCATATGACTCACACATTGGCACCGTCGCAACCCCCCTCAATAACCCATGCTTGGTGCAACGTCATCATCGAAATCGATGGACAGCCATAAGCAATTAGCAAAGTTTGTGTGTGTGCGTGCGTGCGTGCGCGCACATGTGAGAGAGCGAGCACACGCCTGCATGCATTGTTGAATGCATGCAGATGTGCCAAATCGTCCTGGGCAGCCGTGTATTGCACACACTTGTGTGATTAGCGGGATGCACGCAGTGCTTTCACAGTTGATTACCAGGAGGCGGAATCAATGCCATGCACGTATGGCCATACACAGTGACATTAGCACGCTTGACTGCACACTTGACTGCACGCACCCAGTGCTACATGTGTGTGCATTAATAATGTACAGACCGCAAGCGCATGCGGTGGTCCTTCGGCGCTGCATATGTCTAGAAATACTGCTGAGAGAAGGAAGGAAGAAAGGAAAGGGAGACATGGAAGGAAGAATGAAAGAATGAGTCACTTCACCTCTTTAGGCTCCACCTCTAGCTATAGCACTTCACTCTCTCTGTACCCCTTCCTGCCACCTTCTGCCTGCAATGGATGGTAGCGATTGAAGACATTGCTACCATGCTAGCCTGCACGTATATATCCAAGCTTTCCATGGACTAGATCACTAGAGGGTCGGATTCAAGCGCTGGAAACTGACGCCGGCTCCCTATTGGTTCACCAAGCAATGTGTCCGCCTCCCCTCCGACGATGTTATAGGGGCTCAATACTAAATCAACTCATAATAACTCGCGGTTACAATATTAATGCTTCTGAACACTTTTAAATATGCGATGCTCACATTAGCATTAGCATGCAGGGCAAGGGAAACGTAAGGGGTTTTCCTCAAGTGAAATAGAGCGATGTATATGGTGGCGGCACATTTTTGAATAGTTATCTACATCGACACATTGTGAGCTTGTAGATTGGCTATTTTAACTATCCAAAAATGTTTTTCAAAATAGTAAAAAAAGGCAAAGAAGTTTAGGGATAAGGGGTTTAGCGGTGACAAAAATTGAGCCCAAGGTGTTTAGCATGGACGAAAATTGAGCCCCACATCTAAAATCAACCATTACAACACCACCAACATTCACTTTCGAGTAAACTTTCAACTAAAATCTTATATTTAGTCGACTAAAACTAAGAAACCAAAGAAAGTAGAGCTGGGACAGAGTACAACTATAAAGTATCTATCTGCCCTTCACTGCCTCTGAACCCCCGGCCGTCAGACACGTGCAGTCTGCAAGCTCTTCTCACCTCTCCATCAGAGAGACAGGCAGTGGGATGGGGTGTGAATGCTGTGATTTATGACCCCCCTTCTGTTCCTCTCCTTCGCGCTTGCTTCCCTCCACCCCTCTCTCTGTCCCTGTCCCTGTCCCTCCCTATCTCTCTCTCTCTCTCTCTCTCTCTCTCTCTCTCTCGTTCTCTCTCTGTCCTAACGTCCCCTCCGATATGCAAGGTGTGATTATCCCCTTGTGTGCCTGCCCCCATTGCCAAGACGGTGTGTTGCCATGGCAGCCGCAGCCCACCGGCGACGGTGGTCACGAGCACGCCTGTCTATCCGTCCCCGCGACCCTGTGTGTGTGTGTGTGTGTGTGTGTGTGTGTGTGTGTGTGTGTGTGTGCTGCACGTGCACGTGCATGCATATCTTTGCATAATGCCTCACGGGGTGTGGCGAGACGGCAAAGTGCGCTTGCTGTACACATTGTATATGTCCAAAAGTGTTAGTTTTCAGGACGTGTAAATAAATTAATTGCATAGCAAAACAATTCAATACCGATTATTTCCATTGCAAAACTATACGATACATAGTCGATGTTGTTGTTTTCATTTTGATATACTTTGATTCTTGAAATTAAAATTGATATTTCGATGCAGTTACTATTTATCGTTACACCCTTCGTTCCAATGGATCCAGTGTAGTTATTGTTATTTAGTCACATGCTCTTATTAATAGTCTTAATTTGATCAACAATTGTAAAAGCCACAGACAAATTCATTGCTACTTTTTCGTCATTATAATGTATGAAAAACAAAACGTCAAACTATGGAGTTATGAGGTCTCTTCCACCCGTTGACCAGCCCCCCCCCCCCCCCCCCCCCCCCTCCTATCGTCTTCTAATCGATCTGTTTAACACGTTGAGAGGCGCGATTATAAATGCCAGTGCACTGGCCTATTGTGCTGGCCTGTCGTGCCGGACCTATACCTAGTGCACACACACACACACACACACACACACACACACACACACGCTAAACCAAGGGTGTAATTGTCCAATTGATCTGGCTGGTAGAGCTGTATAGCTTTAGGGACTCACCCGGACAGCTTTTTGCCGTCGCCGCATTGACCCGGTGACTGCAGCTGGATCCACTTTTGAGGGTCGCTAGCCCCTCCAATGTCCAGCTTTGAGGGTGTGTGTGTAAACACAAACATTGTGCCATTGACAATGCATGGCTAGTTTCACGTCATTGTCCCATGCACAAACAATACATTCCGTTGGCCATGCAGCTTTGAGTGTTTGTGTAAGCACAAACATGGGTGAGGACGCATTGGCCTGAATGCGAATATTGTATTTATGATGTATTAGAGCGCCGCTCACTTCACACGGGTGTGATTTTGTTTTTTACATTGCTATGCATGCAAAGCTCCCCCCACTGTTACGCAGTCCCACAAATAGATGCCGCAAATCTCGCAAATCCCTCCCCCCCCCCCCATCCCAAATTCCATTTATAAAATTGCCGTTGTAAAATGTTGATTTGATTGAAGTAAAGTAATACAAATGTCTGTGTGGGTGTGTGTGCACGTTTGTCTCTGCCGTGCATGATTCATGCCCGAGTATGCAATGCGTGTGTGCTTGTGTGTAAAAAGAAGAGAAAGGGGAGAGAAAAAAATAATAGCGTGCCGGTGGAACTGAGAAAAATAGATTCTGAATCCATTTTCAAGGAGCGTAGATGACCTTGAGGTCCTCGCAGCCAGGCAGCCAGACTGCTATTCTGCACCTCACCTGATTCAGCCTCCCCACTTATCTGTTATTGAGACTGGAAGACAGCGAGAGAGTAAGAGAAAATAAAGATAAAGATTGACAGCGTGAGTAGGCGAGACACAGAGAGAGAATGAGAGAGAGAGAGAGAGAGAGAGAGAGAGAGAGGGGGAGAGGGAGAATGAGAGATGAAGTGCGTCTGTCTGTCCAGTAGCTTATGAAAAGTCCATTATGTTACTCCTCTATGAGTTTGAGTCCTCAGACAGACCCTGGATTAAATTGACTCCACAAGAGAGCTGTGAGCTTAGATATGATGCACGGCTCGAGAGGGGGTGTGCGTGCGCTATGCGCGCGTGTATCTTGGTGTGTGTGCTTATTGTCGTTCGCTCTTTATTGGTTCCATATTTATAAAAACGAAAATAGCAAAGTATGACAAAGTAAGGCATCATTTTACAAAAATAATACATGAAAAGCTCAAATATGGAGAGGTTTCTGCCCAACACTGCGTGCGTGCGTGTGTGCGTGCGTGCGCGCGCATGTGCGCATGTCTATAGCATGTTGTACATTTAGAAACAGCTGTCAGCACTCTTATGTTCGGTAATGTTTTCATGCTACTATAGGCTACTGTATGTCTGGGTGCCATTTCCACAGCTGGTTTGACATATTACCTTATGCAATGCACACACACACACACACACACACACTAACATGCGCACACACACATGCTCTTCTCGGCAGGCATAAATCCCAGCTCAGCTTGACAAAGGAGCCCGTGGCTCTAGCTGGCTCTCTCCCAATCCCCTTCTCTGTCCTGCTGCTTTGTAAGGGCTCAAAACCTCTTTATTGTGCTGCATGACGTTTTATTTATCAGTCACATTTGTGTGTGTGCGCGCGCAAGCGCAAGTGTGTGGGTGGGTGGGCGTGTGCGCCCACAGCCCCCCATGCACTTTTAGTTCTGGCATACACGTACCCACCCTTTGTTGCTTCCTTCAGTAGTCATGTTTTGGTGTGCATGTCGGTTAGGCTGAGTGCATGGTTAAACAGATAGATTATATATATATATATATATATATATATATATATATATATATATATATATATATATATATATATATATATATATATATATATAATGGACCCTAATGGTCTGTATCTCTGAGAGCGTACAGATGTAAAATATATTATTTTGCATGCTCTCAGAGTGAAATGAACAGGGAGGATTTCTCATTGTAGATAACAGCAAAAGTTCAATTTGTATACGTGCACTGTCGAGGCCCAGACTAGATGTTGAGAAACCGTTACAGTCACATCCCCTGTCTTTATCTATCATGGGTGATGGGACGTGCATAAAAGGCCTGAAAGGCTGATATAGGCTGTATCAGCCCTAGGGCTGGTAAGGCAGTGGTTACCACCCAGCGCAGGCTAACCACATATTGGATTGTGACTGTGAGCGACCTAACTGCTGAGTGACCTGGCCATTAGGTCTGGGCAGTGGGCATGTCAATAGCCTATATGTCACTGTCGTGATGTGAGACTAGAAATCCTCAGGGATTTTCACTATTATGTTTTAATTTGAGAAAAACTCAATTCTATTCTATTATTTCTATCATCACAATATCCATATTCAAGGTATTTGCCGGTCAAAAACGTTGTGGAACCTTGTCGGCATCACCCCACCCTTGTCACCATGTCAGACATGGTTACTGTGGATGGCGTGTTGCAAAACTTAGCTAGCGACCTTCGATGCTTCCACAACTGGCTGCATACCAACAAGGGTGAGTCCGTGCTGGCAGCAGCGCGTGCCAACTCCCTTTACACACCGTTGGGCAATCCCGGCAGGAAGCCCAATCCGTTCTCCAGTGCAGTTCCTCCTTGACAGTAACGTTAATCTATTTATTACATTAAAGTAAAAATGCTATTTTCTTGTTGTATTCGCGAATAAATAATAAATGTGATAAAATAAACGATGTTATTGTGATAAAGTGCCGGCCCTTGGTTTTATATAACGGTGGGCAACAGTGAATGCATTGCCCATGTCACCGGCGCACTGCGTGATCTTCTATATCACATGCATGTGTGCACAGATAGGAAGAGGATTCTGCCCGACAGCATTATATCACTGGTTCTCAATCTCAGGTCTGGGGACCACCAAGGGGTCGAAGTGGACCCTTAGGGGTCTGTAACTCTGAGAGTGTACAAATGTAAAATCTATTTATTGTACTGTATATGTATGGGTGTGTAGTCTCTGTACCAAGGTTCCCCTGCTAGGCTTTACTATAAGAAGTATAAAGCTAACAGCGTTATTTCCCACTGAGCATAAGTCAGTCCAATAGAACGTTGATGCTGTGGTTTTTACATGTTCCTTTATTGGCTCTGTGTATGGGGAGACATACGTAGGCACTTAGATAAGACCTGTGGTAAAACATTGTTTTATATTTTTAGACATACATAGGCACTTAGATAAGACCTGTGGTAAAACATTGTTTTATATTTTTGAGTTTTATCCCTCACGGCAATCAGTTGAAACGGGACGAAAACACTTTCTTTGACATACACATTTGTATGCTAAATATACTTTATATTTCAGTAGCGTATCGTTATCTTTTACTAGAGCATTACGTAATTCCAATTACTTGAATGGGATTTTTAGTGTGGCAGTTTTAAAACTCCCGTTTATAGTTTCACTTGATGAAACTATAACTAAAGTTGGAAGAGTGGCGATTTCAATGTGATGTGGCTTTTACAATCATTTTGGACTGCATGTCCCATAACTGCCACTACACCCTCCAAAAGTGGGCTTGTAGCTGGGCTTGTGTCACAGTGTCAGGGATGTTAATAACGCAGTGTTTTGCACTTTTGGATGTGTCAGAGGCATTAACTCTGTGTGTGTGTGTGTGTGTGTGTGTGTGTGTGTGTGTGTGTGTGTGTGTGTGTGTGTGTGTGTGTGTGTGTGTGTGTGTGTGTGTGTGTGTGTGTGTGTGTGTGTGTGTAAGAGATATATGTACAGTAGGCGGTCTTGGATACTCCCTAGTCTCTTCATCAATGTCTAATTAATTTGTTCTAATTAATTACTGTGTTGCTGAAGTGTTGGCAGGAGAGGATGTTATAATGTGGCTCAAGTGCTTTAATCATAATGCTGAAATCCCACAAGCTGCAACCATAAATCCAATGCTTTAGTTCAGTGGTTTTCAACCCTATTCATCTCAAGGCCCATTCTTTATTTGCCATTTGAGCCACCGACCACCATTTGATAAGATTTTGCCTAAATTGAGCCTCATATTGTGTTATTGTTGGTTATGATTTTGTCCACAATTCCATGCTCTATTTATGTGGTACCATTAGGAGAGATAACATGCAAACGATCAAAATAACAATCCTTCAACAATCTCCAATTGTGTAGACTTCTTGTAAATTAAGTAATTTGGTTACCAACTCTCCATCATTTAGCTGGGGACCACCTGGAACCCTCTCAAGGACCACTGGTGGTCCCCGGACAGGCTGGTTGAAAACCACTGCTTTAGTTGTTTTTGCCCTGTTTGAATCTGTTGCCCTGTTTGAAAAGGAGAGCCATCGTCACGGTTTAACTGGATATAATTGTATCTAAAACGGCAGATTTTGGATTGCAAGGTATTGTGAGCTTGTTGATCAGCTAAAGAGGATCTTTTGTATAGAGTGGTGATATTAGTTGCATTTAGTGATTTCAATGTGAATATTAGTGCTTGTCATCATGCAGCCACTGTAGCCTACTATATGATGACACCATCAGCCAATTGTTTGGTAAGGACCACTCGAAAGTGGAACGAATCTGAAGAGGCCATGCTCCCACTTGAGCAAAATGTCCAGTTCCAGCAATGCCTCCAACCTCTGCCCTCGTCCAAATCGCTGTTATCAGCCTTACTGGGGATTGGAAGGGATGCACACATCAGAGGAGAGAAATGTGTGCATGGGGACAGAGAGTCCAACTGGAAGTTAAAATCATGGAGACAGAGGAGAGAGAGCCCAACTAGAAGTTAAAATATAAAATATAGACGGGGCCTAGCAATAAGAAGAATCACACCTGTGTACTGTGAACTGAGTGGTGCAGGCTGCTCAACAACACTGTTATGGTGCTCCTACTGTATATATGTATTGCAGCTGATCGTACGACAGACAGACACATTGTTAAACTCACCAACTATAGGGCAATCTTGCATCATCCTCTTTCAACCTGCAAAGCATTTGTTTCATAAAAATCCACCATGTTATGAGCTACTTTCTGCCAAGATATTCGTGCAGGTCATTTTTTTATGAACGCATTGTGCTGCTGCTTCTTCCTACATTATGTACAAATTGGAAACAGGTGGTACAGTACGCAGGGCCGTTCAGTGACTTCTGACAGCGCTTCCAATCTCCAACACTTAGAAAAGAATTATCATGGCACAGAATGTCTTCGCAGAAAGTAGATCATAACATGTCTATTTCGATGGTCTTCTTTCTTTCAAATTCAGTGTTCAATGTGTCTTATTGTGCAAATTGCATGTAGTTTTTGAGTGGTAATACAGGGCTTAAGTGTTTCATCAGAGTAATATAATTAGTTGTTAAAAGAAATTAATCGATCAAGCATTCATGAGAAAGATCAAGTTGGTTATTGGTTCTAAAAGTCAGATTGGATACATTTCCAGTTAATTTCCCAGCCCTATATACTTCCAACCTCTGCCCTCTTCCCAAACTGCTGTTATCAGCCTTACATCTAGAGGAGAGAGCCCATGCACCCGGAGGACTTATAGGGTTAAAAAAGAAAGTGCAGGAAGGAGAGAAGGTGAGAGAGGGATTTGATGAAGTATGTGATGATGTGTCCATTAGAGTGCAGCGGAGGAACATTAAACAATACAGCGGGGCTGGTAAAGGTCAGCGCACTCTCTGGGGAGGGTTTCATCCATATTGATCTCTGCGTCCGATACGGCTGGAAGCCACTGTTCCCCGTCTCAATCTTCAATCCTCATATTGCGACAATTGTCCTCAAAAGAGAGAGACATTGTGCGAGAGAGAGAGATGATGATGATGATGAGATTGCGGCGGATGGAGGGAACAAGAAGGAGCGAGGGAGAAAAGAGAAGAGAACGCACACTGACACAAAATGAGTTTTCATCTGCCATTTTGTACGCGGCTCCAGAGATGACTCCTCTGCCCTGCTCTATTGACCGCTCGGTCTCAAGAGAGATTAAACACGTGCATACACACGGCAGGCAGGCCTGCCTGCAGGACACACACACATGCATGCGCGCACACACACACACACACACACACACACACACACACACACACACAGAATGAGAGGCACTTTACTTGTTAATTATAACAACACGAGGCCAGGAATATGATTTGTTAATTAGATGATTATTTTCTTGTTTGTTTGCTAATTGCTCAATAGGTACTGTTTTCCTCTGCACTGTACTGAGCTGTAAAATGCCCAGCTGGAAAGCTTGTTTGAGAGAGAGAGAGAGAGAGAGAGACGGAGAGATGCTTGTGGCAATTTTGAGACAATGGGTCAAAATTGAGTTTCATTTATTGATCCGCAGGTTGCTTCAATTGGTTTCAAAGACACTGTGTTTGATAGCAAACTAGAAAGAGCCTTTCCACGCACGCACAATATGCTTTAATCCAGGCAGAGATGGCAGCAGGTGGTCCTGGTGGATAAATGAGATATGCGGGGCGCTGATGAGAGGGAACAGTCTCCTCGCTCTGACATGTTTCTGTGAACGCCCAAATGATAGGCTTGCTACTGATGGCTGTGTGTGTGTGTGTGTGTGTGTGTGTGTGTGTGTGTGTGTGTGTGTGTGTGTGTGTGTGTGTGTGTGTGTGTGTGTGTGTGTGTGTGTGTGTGTGTGTGTGTGTGTGTGTGTGTGTGTGTGTGTGTGTGTGTGTGTGTGTGTGTGTGTGTGTGTGTGTGTGTGTGTGTGTGTGTGTGTGTGTGTGTGTGTGTGTGTGTGTGTGAGTGAGTGAGTGATCTTTGTACGTATAAAGGGGGCTGTCCCATGGGCTAGTAGCATGCAACTGAACTGGATCTACTAAATCAAAGATTGGTTCCCATGCTTTGGGATTTGCACCGAATATGGCGGCACCTTACTGTCAGTATACTTGAGTAAATGTATACTTAGTTACTCTCCAGCACATGAATAAAGAGTAAAGGTATACTTATAGTTACTCTCCAGCACATGAATACAGAGTAAATGTATACTTAGTTAGTTAGTTACTCTCCAGCACATGAATACAGAGTAAATGTATACTTCGTTACTCTCCAGCACATGAATACAGAGTAAATGTATACTTAGTTACTCTCCAGCACATGAATACAGAGTAAATGTATACTTAGTTACTCTCCAGCACATGAATACAGAGTAAATGTATACTTCGTTACTCTCCAGCACATGAATACAGATTAAATGTATACTTAGTTACTCTCCAGCACATGAATACAGAGTAAATGTATACTTAGTTACTCTCCAGCACATGAATACAGAGTAAATGTATACTTCGTTACTCTCCAGCACATGAATACAGAGTAAATGTATACTTAGTTACTCTCCAGCACATGAATACAGAGTAAATGTATACTTAGTTACTCTCCAGCACATGAATACAGAGTAAATGTATACTTAGTTACTCTCCAGCACATGAATACAGAGTAAATGTATACTTATAGTTACTCTCCAGCACATGAATAAAATAAAGCGCAGAATGAAAGCTGTACTCTCTGTGTTTATAATAATGTGTAATAAAATAAAGCTGTACTCTCTGTGTTTATAATAATGTGTAATAAAATAAAGCTGTCCTCTCTGTTTTCCAGAGCCGTACGATGACGACGACGTGAAGGTGAAGACTCAGAGACCTCGGTCAGCTGACCAGCCAGGTGTGTTTCAGGCACAGACAGGTGAGTAGTGTGGTGTGCGTGCGTGCGTCCGTGCGTGCGTGCGTGCACATGCGTGTGTGTGTGCGTGCGTGTGTGTGTGTGTGTGTGTGTGTGTGTGTGTGTATTCCCCCCACATGTGTTTTTGATCAGCTTGCAGAGCTGATCAAAGATCTGACTTTGTAGTCTAGTAGTAGTCCCGTGGTCTCCTCTCCCCCTGCACCGTTACTAGAGACTGTAGTCTAGTAGTAGTCCCGTGGTCTCCTCTCCCCCTGCACCGTTACTAGAGACTGTAGTCTAGTAGTAGTCCCGTGGTCTCCTCTCCCCCTGCACTGCACCGTTACTAGAGACTGTAGTCTAGTAGTAGTCCCGTGGTCTCCTCTCTCCCTGCACCGTTACTAGAGACTGTAGTCTAGTAGTAGTCCCGTGGTCTCCTCTCCCCCTGCACCGTTACTAGAGACTGTAGTCTAGTAGTAGTCCCGTGGTCTCCTCTCCCCCTGCACCGTTACTAGAGACTGTAGTCTAGTAGTGGTCCCGTGGTCTCCTCTCCCCCCGCACCGTTACTAGAGACTGTAGTCTAGTAGTAGTCCCGTGGTCTCCTCTCCCCCTGCACCGCACCGTTACTAGAGACTGTAGTCTAGTAGTAGTCCCGTGGTCTCCTCTCCCCCCGCACCGTTACTAGAGACTGTAGTCTAGTAGTAGTCCCGTGGTCTCCTCTCCCCCTGCACCGCACCGTTACTAGAGACTGTAGTCTAGTAGTAGTCCCGTGGTCTCCTCTCCCCCCGCACCGTTACTAGAGACTGTAGTCTAGTAGTAGTCCCGTGGTCTCCTCTCCCCCTGCACCGCACCGTTACTAGAGACTGTAGTCTAGTAGTAGTCCCGTGGTCTCCTCTCCCCCCGCACCGTTACTAGAGACTGTAGTCTAGTAGTAGTCCCGTGGTCTCCTCTCCCCCTGCACCGCACCGTTACTAGAGACTGTAGTCTAGTAGTGGTCCCGTGGTCTCCTCTCCCCCTGCACCGTTACTAGAGACTGTAGTCTAGTAGTGGTCACGTGGTCTCCTCTCCCCCTGCACCGTTACTAGAGACTGTAGTCTAGTAGTGGTCACGTGGTCTCCTCTCCCCCTGCACCGTTACTAGAGACTGTAGTCTAGTAGTAGTCCAGTGGTCTCCTCTCCCCCTGCACCGTTACTAGAGACTGTAGTCTAGTAGTGGTCCCGTGGTCTCCTCTCCCCCTGCACCGTTACTAGAGACTGTAGTCTAGTAGTGGTCCCGTGGTCTCCTCTCCCCCTGCACCGTTACTAGAGACTGTAGTCTAGTAGTAGTCCAGTGGTCTCCTCTCCCCCTGCACCGTTACTAGAGACTGTAGTCTAGTAGTGGTCCCGTGGTCTCCTCTCCCCCTGCACCGTTACTAGAGACTGTAGTCTAGTAGTAGTCCCGTGGTCTCCTCTCCCCCTGCACCGTTACTAGAGACTGTAGTCTAGTAGTGGTCCCGTGGTCTCCTCTCCCCCCGCACCGTTACTAGAGACTGTAGTCTAGTAGTGGTCCCGTGGTCTCCTCTCTCCCTGCACCGTTACTAGAGACTGTAGTCTAGTAGTAGTCCCGTGGTCTCCTCTCCCCCTGCACCGCACCGTTACTAGAGACTGTAGTCTAGTAGTAGTCCAGTGGTCTCCTCTCCCCCTGCACCGTTACTAGAGACTGTAGTCTAGTAGTAGTCACGTGGTCTCCTCTCCCCCTGCACCGTTACTAGAGACTGTAGTCTAGTAGTAGTCACGTGGTCTCCTCTCCCCCTGCACCGTTACTAGAGACTGTAGTCTAGTAGTGGTCCCGTGGTCTCCTCTCTCCCTGCACCGTTACTAGAGACTGTAGTCTAGTAGTAGTCCCGTGGTCTCCTCTCCCCCTGCACCGCACCGTTACTAGAGACTGTAGTCTAGTAGTAGTCCAGTGGTCTCCTCTCCCCCTGCACCGTTACTAGAGACTGTAGTCTAGTAGTAGTCACGTGGTCTCCTCTCCCCCTGCACCGTTACTAGAGACTGTAGTCTAGTAGTAGTCCCGTGGTCTCCTCTCCCCCTGCACCGTTACTAGAGACTGTAGTCTAGTAGTGGTCCCGTGGTCTCCTCTCCCTCTGCACCGTTACTAGAGACTGTAGTCTAGTAGTAGTCCCGTGGTCTCCTCTCCCCCTGCACTGTTACTAGAGACTGTAGTCTAGTAGTGGTCACGTGGTCTCCTCTCCCCCTGCACCGTTACTAGAGACTGCAAACGCCATACATGAAGCCCCAATAAGGTACAACATGCAAGAGAATGGAATGCAGGTGGATATATTATGACTTGAGTCCAGGGCACGGGCACACAACAGATGACTTCGCTTTATGAACTTTATGAAGTCCTAAAAAAAGAGAGAACTGGTCTTGGTTAACTTCTCATCTATTAAATTGGTATTTGTCCCTTCGGGTCCGCTCTCTCCACTTTTTTTTTGACAACTACCGTAGTTGTCCATGATGGCCCGCTTCATGCATGATGATGTGTAATTAATGCATATTTCAAAATTTCACGTGATTAATCAGATGAGCGTAAAAGTGGAGTCAATTATGCATGACATGTCGCGTTAGCTATATTAGAAGTGCCGCGCACACGTGTCCGTGTGCGTTACGGGGAGCTGTGCTTTGACATGAACGTGACAAGCACATGTTGGCCGCGTGCGTCACTCACGCCCACGTATATGGGTGCTATTTTAGAACCTTGCTTGCACAGTCAGGTGTGCTGTACTAGTCTATGGAGACACAAACGGGTGCATGCACACATGGCACAAAACAGCACACATACTGTGTAGGTTCTTTTTTTTAAATGTTTTTTTGTGGCTTTCGCCTTTATTTTATATATTTTTATGGAGGGACAGACAGTAGGCTGACAGGAAATGGGGAGAAAGATGGGGGGTGACATGCAGTAAGGGCCGTCGGGATCGGGAGTCGAACCCGCGGCACACTGCCAGACTGGATATGGAACGCGTGTGTCGAATTTGAAGTCTGTGGGGCGAACGGTTCTCGAGTTACATGGATTACACGTACAGAGACTTAGTGCATTTATAGATAGAGTATTATTTATTGTTATATTATATTTTTTTTAGGGGCCTGGCCCATGCAGTTCCTTCGTGTGTCCGAAATGGTTGAGAAATGACAGAGTTACTGTGTTGCAGCTTTCCGTCCTTGGACAGACATAGGGACAGACATAGGGACAGACATAGGGACAGACATAGGGACAGACACATAGGGACAGACATAGGGACAGACATAGGGACAGACATAGGGACAGACACATAGGGACAGACATAGGGACAGACATAGCAACAGACATAGGGACAGACACATAGGGACAGACATAGGGACAGACATAGGGACAGACACATAGGGACAGACATAGGGACAGACATAGGGACAGACATAGGGACAGACACATAGGGACAGACATAGGGACAGACATAGGGACAGACACATAGGGACAGACACATAGGGACAGACATAGGGACAGACACATAGGGACAGACATAGGGACAGACATAGGGACAGACATAAGGACACACATTGCTGTTTGAGTAGCACCGCTGTGCATGCCTTTACCTGCACACCGTACCCACGGTCACATGCATTTCCATGAGCATCAGCCGCCACTGTGTGAGAGTCTCTCTACCGGGGGGAAGCCCTTGGCACTGCAATCATCCCCCCCCCCCTTACACACACACTGCACACACACGCACGGACACAGACACGGACAGTCGGACACTCAAACAAACACACACACACACACACACACACACACACACTCACACTCACACTCACACTCACACTCACACTCACACTCACACACACACACACACACACACACACGCACGGACACAGACACGGACACTCAAAGAAACACACACACACACACACACACACACACACACACTTCTCCTGCAGGCCTGTGCAATGAGCTTAAGCCCTGACTCAGTGCATGTTAATGAAGATGTAATGCGATTAACGGACATGCAATTAATTTGATTTCCTTCTTCGCTGCGTGATGACGCCTCTGTCCAAGGACACAGCACTCATAAACACTTTGGTGACGAGAGAGAGAGAGAGAGAGAGAGAGAGTCAGAGACAGAGAGAGCGAGAACGCAGGGGGGTTGGCTTAAACTATATTGCTCCCGTGCTTCTCCAAGGGCGTACCTCGCTGGAGAGAAAGCAGTGCCCTCCACAGCTGTCTGACAAACTTAAGATCACCGCTGGGCCGCACAATACTGTGCGTGCGGCTTCGAAATCAAACATGTGCCTATTGTGCCACGCACACAGTATGCTGCATGCATGCTGTTTAATGTGGGTAGTTAACATGCTCTGCTCTATTATTCTGTGTTGTTAGTTAGTATAGTTTTATAATTTATTTATACTGTTTTCCAACAGAGCCATACAGCCGTGACCGTTGGTTCAACTCTGAAAGAACACATTAATCACATAAACCCTATAGTTTTTTTATTCTGTACATGTCATAATAGGGTTTCATAAAAGGTTTGCAATCCACAAGCTCACAGTGTGACGCATTGTGAGCTTATACTGTAGATCGGCAAAGATATGGTACTGTTGACTGTATAGAGGGCAGTGAAATGGTGCATTTATATAGCGCTTTTAATCCAAAACGTATTACATAGATTGTGCATTAGATTCACACCCACATTTAGTCACCGATGGCGGAGGAAACCATGCAAGGCACCAACCTGCACATAGGGGGCAATTAGCTTCTTGCTCAAGGACACTTTGACAGTAACTCTGGGGGAGCCTGGGTTCGAACTAGGAACCTTGCTGTTCCCATCCAGTTGTTCTATACCGGCCACTCTACCCCTAAGCCACTGCCGCCCCTGTCAATAGAGGGCACTAGTGCGCTGCACCACCACTATAGATCTCCCTTGAATAAATCATATATTAGCCTACTGTACTTAGAATATATTCTTAAGATTTTAAATAATCAAACCAACATGGTATTAGGCTACGAGTTCCTACAATGTATAATCAGAGAGAAGGAAGGGAAGTCCGCATATCAGCTTCTGCTCCACAGTGCTTTTATTAATTTAAAACACAGACATTAATAAATTAATAAAAGCAGTGTGGAGCACTGTCCAGCACCAGCGAGGGACTGGATGTGCGCAACGCTCTTGTTTTTTAAACTACAATGTTTAATCTGCCATAAAATGGTAGTTACAAAATGTTCTAAGGTTGTCTAAACGTAATGAGTCTTTCTGGTGAAACATGCTGTTTTCAAACCGCGATAACTCTTGATCGGTGATTTTCGACATGCCATACCATCTTGCGTCGAAGTATAGACCAAGCTTATTGAGCCATGAAGCACCACAACTCGCTGAGTTCTTAACGGATTTACACACGCTTTGTAAAAAATAAACGATATAGCCTATAATACAAAGTAACTTTTTGTCAGTTGTTGCACTGAATGGATATGAATCATATAATAATACAGCAGCATTTTATTATTAGCACATGATATGAGTACAAAAATGCATAGTACACATTTTTGCTTTCACAAATTAAGTGACTATGGCAGGCAGGGCCTATCAACATTAACTAATGATAACTAGTACATGCTATTGTTGGTTTAATCTTTGGTGTAGCCACTGGTATATATGGGGAGAAGGACAAGTACAGAGACCTGGCAGACCCTGGTCAACAATTGGGTTTAAGTGGTTAATCCATTAGCATCTGTGTCTTTTTAGATTTGAACCACTTTAGCCATTATTTTATAATTTGGTTATTCTGAGCTTATGCTATTTTTGATTGTTTTTTTTCATTTAATTGTTTTTGCTAATCTTTGATTATATTTTTAAAGCAAACATTTTTAACTAAAATATTTGCTTCTGGGGTTCCCTGGCACAACATATTTTGAGATGGGTGTCCTTGACATGAAAATGTCTGATAGCAAGTTAGCAACATAAGTTTTACAGAAAACTGTTAAGAGTTAGAAGACATTTGTAGAATCGGCCTTTGCACAATGGGTTAAAGTAAACTAACACTCAATATTTTACAGTGCATCTGGTTTACAGTCCTGTGGGCTTATAAGACCTTGCGTACTGGAGGATCACACATGCTGCTGTAATTCCTCACAAGCATTAATCTATTGGCTATGGGTATGGCCTTTAATATCCATTAATATTATCCCCCTGCTCATGCATATTCTAACAAGGTTTATGCATATCAGGGCTTTGTGGGTGTTAAGTGACTTAAAGACATATTTAAATCACCCAGCCACATATTTATAAGGCTCGTAAGAATCTAACTAATATAAGATAGGGTATGTCAGTTCCACATGCATTATTATAATACTATGCACTATGAAAACCCACCATAAACCAGGAGGCAGATGGAATCGTTACAGGATGAAACACACGTCCGACAGTGTGGAACATTATTTTGTTTAATGTTCACTAAAAGCATCTATGGGCATATCTGGAAGGTTGTCCTTGTGAGTATCAATCTAGGGCTAGTCTCTCGAAACAGACTGTTGACTATAACGTTGAAAAGATGGCGCTGTTTTTCCTTTGTTTAATGGGTAACCAGATTGATCTAGGGCTGACTCAGGATGCTACATTGAGTTCTTTTCAGACAATGGACCTACACATAACAGTAATCGATTGGCTATGTTTAGCTAGTAGCATACGGTGACTCAAATGGACAAAAGATGAATATCCAACAGTAGCATTAGCTGCTCCCAGAGTATGAGAATGGGGCGGCTGAACAGGCCATCTATAGTCAATCTGTCGTAACATTTCCCATTTCGAATGTAAAATGCTAGTGCCAGGCTGCTGCTGATCAAAGAAACTACGCCTGCAGCAAGAAAGAGGTGTCAAATTATACAGTAAATGTGAAAGGACACATATTATCATCCAGTGCAGTATCCACCATACAATCTTAAACTGTCTGATTATCTGCTGAACATGAGCCAAATATGTCTCTTGATGTCTATTGAGGGTGGCCATTTTGCTTGCATGAGTATCATCACCCCGAAGGGGTAAGGTTTCCCCTACATCAATTATGATCTGAGAGAAAGATTGTCACCATGATACAGTATGTTAAAAGTCAATTGAGCTTTATGTTTAGTATTATTAATGTACTGTATAGGTATGTACTGTAGTATAATAATGCTACAACAATTGAAGAGTGTCTCTTCTTTTTTTTCCATGAACAACATCTTTTTTTAAAACCTTTTCATTATTTGTGTTTTATGAATTTAGATTTAATTTATACTTTTCCAGGTCACTGGAATAACATTATTTAGAATTTTATTTCATACTTAATTTCCTATTTTAGAGACAGCCTGAGTACTCTCAGACCAAAGGACCTCTCCTAGAGGCTTTGTGAATATGGATTTTTTTTTAGATACTAATTACAAACTTTTAGAAATGTTAATGTCCAGCATAAATGCATTACTTTTGCCTTGCAGTCTGTAATTGACTATTCATACTAGGGCTCCAGACAGAGTGCAGACAAAAATCTGTCATGTGTGACTAAACATTTTCTTTGGTGGCACCGGAGCACCTAACATTTAGCAGGTCTGGCCAAGCCACAGGCGTGGACAGTAACGAAGAACATACTTTAGTTTAAACATGTTGTTTCTGTACTTTACTTTTCACCTCACTACATCTCAAAGACAAATTTTGACTCCATTACATTTCAAAGAAGGTAACTTAAATTCACTTGGCATTCCAATAGGCCTATATGGGCATATAGATGATATCAGGGATCTTTAAAAAAAAGGTAGTTGTGCGGTACAGTTGTGCGGTGCAGTTGTGCGGTGTAGTTGTGCGGTGTAGTTGTGCGGTGCAGTTGTGCGGTGTAGTTGTGCGGTGCAGTTGTGCGGTGTAGTTGTGCGGTGCAGTTGTGTGGTGCAGTTGTGTGGTGCAGTTGTGCGGTGTAGTTGTGTGGTGCAGTTGTGCGGTGTAGTTGTGCGGTGTAGTTGTGCGGTGTAGTTGTGTGGTGCAGTTGTGTGGTGCAGTTGTGTGGTGCAGTTGTGTGGTGTAGTTGTGTGGTGCAGTTGTGCGGTGTAGTTGTGCGGTGTAGTTGTGCGGTGTAGTTGTGCGGTGCAGTTGTGCGGTGTAGTTCCAATAGGACTATGTGGGCATATACAATAGATGACATCAGGGATCTAAAAAAAAAGGTAGTTGTGCGGTACAGTTGTGCGGTGTAGTTGTGCGGTGCATTTGTGCGGTACAGTTGTGCGGTGCAGTTGTGCGGTGTAGTTCCAATAGGACTATGTGGGCATATACAATAGATGACATCAGGGATCTAAAAAAAAAGGTAGTTGTGCGGTACAGTTGTGCGGTGCATTTGTGCGGTGCATTCGTGCGGTACAGTTGTGCGGTGTAGTTGTGTGGTGCATTTGTGCGGTACAGTTGTGCGGTGTAGTTGTGCGGTGCATTTGTGCGGTACAGTTGTGCGGTGCATTTGTGTGGTGCATTTGTGCGGTACAGTTGTGCGGTGCATTTGTGCGGTACAGTTGTGCGGTACAGTTGTGCGGTGTAGTTGTGCAGTGTAGTTGTGCGGTGTAGTTGTGCAGTGTAGTTGTGCGGTACAGTTATGCGGTACAGTTGTGCGGTGTAGTTGTCCGGTGTAGTTGTGCGGTGCATTTGTGCGGTACAGTTGTGCGGTGTAGTTGTGCGGTACAGTTGTGCAGTGCATTTGTGCGGTACAGTTATGCGGTACAGTTGTGCGGTACAGTTGTGCGGTTTAGTTGTGCGGTGCATTTGTGCGGTACAGTTGTGTGGTACAGAGTATTTCCACATTGCAGTATTGATACTTTTACTTAAGTAAAACATTTGAGTATATACAATAGATGACATCAGGGATCTAAAAAAAAAGGTAGTTGTGCGGTACAGTTGTGCGGTGTAGTTGTGCGGTGCATTTGTGCGGTACAGTTGTGCGGTGCATTTGTGCGGTGCATTTGTGCGGTACAGTTGTGCGGTGTAGTTGTGTGGTGCATTTGTGCGGTACAGTTGTGCGGTGCATTTGTGCGGTGCATTTGTGCGGTACAGTTGTGCGGTGTAGTTGTGTGGTGCATTTGTGCATTTGTGCATTTGTGCGGTACAGTTGTGCGGTGTAGTTGTGTGGTGCATTTGTGCGGTACAGTTGTGCGGTGCATTTGTGCGGTACAGTTGTGCGGTACAGTTGTGCGGTGTAGTTGTGCAGTGTAGTTGTGCGGTGTAGTTGTGCGGTGTAGTTGTGCGGTACAGTTATGCGGTACAGTTGTGCGGTGTAGTTGTCCGGTGTAGTTGTGCGGTGCATTTGTGCGGTACAGTTGTGCGGTGTAGTTGTGTGGTGCATTTGTGCGGTACAGTTGTGCGGTGCATTTGTGCGGTACAGTTGTGCGGTACAGTTGTGCGGTGTAGTTGTGCAGTGTAGTTGTGCGGTGTAGTTGTGCGGTGTAGTTGTGCGGTACAGTTATGCGGTACAGTTGTGCGGTGTAGTTGTCCGGTGTAGTTGTGCGGTGCATTTGTGCGGTACAGTTGTGCGGTGTAGTTGTGCGGTACAGTTGTGCAGTGCATTTGTGCGGTACAGTTATGCGGTACAGTTGTGCGGTACAGTTGTCCGGTTTAGTTGTGCGGTGCATTTGTGCGGTACAGTTGTGTGGTACAGAGTATTTCCACATTGCAGTATTGATACTTTTACTTAAGTAAAACATTTGAGTACTTTTTTCCACCACTGCCTAATCCTGAGCCAACATATTGCGCCTCATATGTGACTCGGAGCCAGAGCCTAACAGCCGAGTGGGTAGAGAGACCATCTGGTCATCACAAGGTCACCGGTTCGCCTCCCCGCAGCCCACCCATGTCGGAGTGCCCCTGAGCAAGACACTTAACCCCAGAACTTAACCCCTTTAACCGGCGTAACCCAGGGGTCTGTCCTTGGCCCTGTCATTTTTTTCCCACCTCTATATCAGAACTCTTTGCCCGAAAGTAGATGAACTTCAAAACTCACAGTCACAACGTGTCAGCTTGTGCTTTTTTTGGACATGTCCACAACACGGCCACTGGGGTTTGTGGTTACGCAATGAGCAGTGTGAACGAATGGGAACTCACAAATGAAGTAACACTCAGGCTATACAATGTATTATTTGTCCGTGAATGAGCCAACATTTTTACTTTTACTCCACTACATTTAATTGAAAACTTACTTACTTTGGAGATTTTAAATTTGATTATAAAACACACATTAACCACTTCAACCCTATATACGTTTCAGCAATTTGAAAATAGTCCATTTTCAAAAGATTTGTATACATTTGAAAACTTGAAATGAGACATTCTGCATTGACAATAACATTTGACAATAAATTGTATTCATTGCGGCTCCAAAAGGTGCAGTGAAAAATGGACATACATAATTTAGGTATTTTCATTTAGGAGCTCCAGCGCATACTGTACACTGTACAGTAATAATGACGTACTGGTGCACCTAAATTAAAAAGTTAGGGGAATCACTGCAATCAATGTACAAAAGGAAGTTATTCTGGAGCCCCGCGCACATTCTGTATGGACTCGTCTGAATCCCATGCCCCGGGATGTTCACATTCTGTATCGACTGGTCTGAATCCCATGCCCCGGGATGTTTATGTTTGAATCCCATGCCCCGGGATGTTTATGTTTTGGCAGAAATCACATTTCTATATTTTTGTATCTTCGTCACGCAGTGAGGGGAGAGGTGCCGCGGAAAGGCATAACGAATATTGGTCTCTTATTAAAATTACACAACCCCTGCTCCCTCCCCTCCCCGCCCAATCTATCCTCTCTCTCCCTCTTCGCCCCTTTTTTCTCTTCTGTGTTTGTCCTTCTCATCTCGTTCATCATAGGCGACCCGGCGGCCGAGGAGTGGTCACAGTGGAGCGTGTGTTCGCTAACGTGCGGGCAGGGCTGGCAGGTGCGCACACGCTCGTGCGTGTCGTCGCCGTACGGGACGCTGTGCAGCGGCGCCCTGAGGGAGACGCGCATGTGCAACAACACCGCCTCGTGCCCGGGGGACGCCGGCGGCGGCGGGATCACAGGCTCATGTACGTTTAAAGAAAAACACAAACGATGCCAAGAGTTCACTTATTAACACCATTTAGACCTGAGGTTAATTCTACAAACGTCTTCTAAATCATGAGTGTCCGCCAAAACACATTTTAGTTGACTAAATCAACTGTAGATTTAGTCGACTAAAATCGCATGACATTTAGTCGACTAAAACTATAGACACTAACACTAAAACATTCCAGGTGACTAAAATATGACTAAAACTAAATGAAAGCTATTCAAGAGACTAGGACTAAAACTAAAATCAAAATGTGCCTCCAAAAACAACACTGATTTCAGTGGCTATGCACACATGCACATGCACATGCACATGCACATGCACATGCACATGCACATGCACATGCACATGCACATGCACATGCACATGCACACGCACATGCACACGCACACGCACACGCACACGCACACGCACACGCACACGCACACGCACACACCTGTCACATGGGATCTGTTCAGCCAGAACATAATCTCGCCATGGTGGTGTAACAGTGGCCGCCCGAATGAGAATGTCACTTTGTCATTTCAATTCACACTGCTAGTCAACCGAGACACACAGATAATCAGAGGGAGAAGGAGGGAGAGAGAAATGGAGGGAGAGATGGACAGAAAGCAGCGTAGAGAAGCGTGACACTGGGTGTAGTGTTGGCATGTCTATTAGGCTTCCTGTGACCTCAAGGTTCAAACTGACGCCTCGCAGTTGCTATCTTTAGCCCTTAATGTTCCTTTGTCCCACTCTTTATTTTTTCCCTATTATGCAAACACACGCACACAGTCTATAATGTAGTAAGTCACCAATGCAGTTATTATTTAGTCACAATGCTCACAATACTGTATATGTCCCAATGCGATCGCTATTTTGCCAAACCAACACCTTCTGCCGACAAAGCATGGCTTTGCAATTTTCAAATGTGGAGATACAAGGTTGTTTTTTTTGGGGGGGGGGGGGGGGGGGATGCACAGTCCTCGAACACGCTTGTATAAGGGCCAGACGTACATGATTACAGTACAGATGACGACGTTGGCGATGCATTCATGTTTTATTCAGGGCTCCTCTGAAGGAAATGGTGCCCACTCTGATCTCACATTAAGTACGGTATGGTGATTACACAAGTACATTATCACGGGCACACGCGTCAGATGAGGCATAGTCACATCGTATCATCTTCTGAGTGCTTCTCCTATACAGTACGCAGACAGTTACGTGTGTCCAGTCATGCCTACATGCTCTGTAGCGTACATACAGTATTGCTATAGTGTCGGGTGGAGTGGTTGTATGTCCAAAACTATTACCTGGTGAAAGGTGAAAAATAACCTGTGTTCCAATGGATCCAATGTTGTTAATTACTTGTAGTTATTACATGGCTTGGTTGAATGCTTGATTCTGATTGGTCAATCGCAGAATTCAGAGGTCTGTTATTTCTGGATAATGACAGCTCCGCTCTATAACAGACCGATTCCTAATCAAACCCTCGGAGCACCTGCTGCGCCCCGCATGATTTACTGCTGTTTCCAACATGACAGCCTGTGAACACACACACAATGTAATTTACAGCTAAACATTGCTCTCAAAAATGTTTTTTAAAACATTTGAGCGAGGAATAGACTATGCTGTACCCGAAAATAGTGCGACACTTGGAATACTTTCATTATCGCGTCCGCAAGCAAGGAAATATCTTTGGACCTTTATTTATTGATTTATTAATTTATGTATTAAGTAGCCATGTAATTAGCGGGTTAATATCTGCCTATAGGTGGTCATTGTCGGGATATAATTCACCTTCAGGGTGGGTAAACCCCCTGTCGGTGAATTATGTCCCTACAATGACCACCTATAGGCAGATATTATCCCTTACATACTTTTCATTGGCTCAGTATTTAGACAACCCACTGACACACACTTAACCACTTTTCACGTTCACTCGTGTGAAGTGAGTGGTGCTCTTATCATCATACATGATTCAGCATACTAAGGCTGCACAATATATCATTATCGAGGTATGAACGTGCAATATCAGTATCGCAAAAAGGCCATTGTTGCTAACCCTGGTCCAGTGCATTAGCTAACTCACTCACACACTTTTTCTGAATAATGTTTAGTTTTCAATGTTGCAACACGTAATCGATATCGCAATATTTGGCATAAATACCGAGATATAACATTTTGTCCATATCGTGCAGCCCCACACATTATACATCATCACATTCCGGCCAATCACTTTTGGCGTCCTCACTTTTCTGTCCACACTTTTTATCTGCACTGTTTAAGCCCTCAGCCAATCAAATCATCGCTATATGGGGTACACACAACAGTCTATGGTACACACAAGTCTGGGCATATAGGAGGGGCTAGCGCCCCTCAAAAACAGCAAGTCTAAAAGCTCACAACACTTTGCATCGCGTTGAGCTTGTAGTTCAACAGTTTTTGCTACTTTTGTAGGGCATTAATTCACAGGGGGGGGGGGGGGGGGTGTCATAAACAGTTTAAATGTGGAGATATGAGGTTTCAGAGACAATGTACTGTCTGTGCAGTTTAACTACCATATTGTGAGTTTGTTTTTGTTGTTGTTTTTGTGTGCGGTCTGGGAAACACTTGAGAAACACTTCTAAATAATAAACTATAATGACAAATGAGACATGGTTGGATCTGGGTCTCTGATGTTGCACATACTTAACCGAAGAGATCAAAGGAATGGCATCTGACTCATAGGCCATTCATCATGTTCAGGCTCAACGGTGGCAAAAACAAACACGCCTGTGACAATTTCTCTAAGGTCTTAAATAATATGTCAAAGCATATTAAGATTATTGAGTGCCGTGTGGACTGTGACGTTTCCATCTTGTGCGGTATTGTGTAATATTTGAGATTATATGTTGTCATTGTGGGATTTATTTTTATTGCCCTACAGTGTGTTCGGAAGTTATATTTGGTGTTTGTCAATAAGGCCAGTTGTGTCAGTTAAAGGCGTTCAATTAAATTGGCATGGCCGTGTTAACTATGTCCGTCGCCTCCACACGTCTTGCTGTCGCCACGCAGGCCTACTCGTGTCAGTGTTTACTGCCGCCTCTCATGTGGCAACAACAAAAAAACACTTGCTTTTCCGTCAGCGCATAATATGCTAATGGTGTTTTTTATGCTAATACGCCGACGCAATTTGTATGTCTAAGTGGCTCATTTTCCATTCAGTGTCGATATTAATATCCTCAGCCGCTCCTTTGATGGGATATTGGTTTCTGTGTTATATCCATTTATTTATTTATGTATTTATTTATTTTATCCCTCCCCAAACATACAGTACTGTGATGGGTTTTTTTACAGTGGCACCATCTGGCAGAGGATGTTAGGGTTTTGAAGGGTGCGTCCGGGCCGGGGGAACGGCCGGAACATGACCAAATCAAAGGGTCCAGGTCTTCGGGGGTCTTGGTTTGCGAGAGGGCAACTTGGGTGGCGTGGGGCGGGGGCGCAGGGGGGGGGGGGGGGGGGAGGCTGTATAATGCATCCTGTTTTGTGATTGGCTCCCCCCTTCCCCCCCCTTCTCACCCCGACATGTCTGAGATGAGAGAGGCTCCACGGTTGCATGCATTTATTAATCTCTTTACCTACAGAATCCTTTGCTGTGCATCTCTGGCCCTGTGGGATTGTTAAACGCGCACGTGCACGCATGCACACACACACACACACACACACACACACGTACACGTACACGCGCGCACACACACACACACACACACACACACACGCACACGCACACGCATACGCACACGCACACACGCCACACACAGTACACATGAAGGGCATTGTATGTACCTTTATGGAGGCAAAATCACACACATTACACGCACATCAGCCTCTTTCACACACAGTTTTTCCAAACACGTTGCATCCACTAGAATTCGAGTGAGTTCAAATCCAATGCAAGCAATGATACCCCAATATGACACCCCCAATGCGATTTTACTGAAGACACAACATTCACTTGCTGAAGATGCTACATTCTCTGGAGGCTGTTAGCCTGCATAATACATTACACTCTGCTGTACATAAATATTTAAAATAATTGTGTTTTGTAAATTGGAACCAACGAGGGCCGACACATCAAAATTCCTAGTGTTAATTTAAGTCAGAGCGTGTACCAATGGTACATAATGGACCCTTATGGGTCCATTATGTACACTCTCATTATTACAGTGTACAGCTGTGCACTGCATGCATGATCCAGTAGACAGCCACATTTGTAGACAGAGAAAAATCACTCAGTTTACAAGTATGTCTGTAAGTACAGATACAAGCGTAGCTTGTTTTTGGTGTGTGTGTGTGTGTGTGTGTGTGTGTGTGTGTGTGTGTGTGTGTGTGTGTGTGTGTGTGTGTGTGTGTGTGTGTGTGTGTGTGTGTGTGTGTGTGTGTGTGTGTGTGTGTGTGTGTGTGTGTGTGTGTGTGTGTGTGTGTGTGTGTGTGTGTGTGTGTGTGTGTGTGTGTGTGTGTGTGTGTGTGTGTGTGTGTGTGTGTGTGTGTGTACAGTGTGTACAGTGTGTGTGTGTGTGTGTGTGTGTGTGTGTGTGTGTGTGTGTGACTGTGTGTGCGTGCGTGTGTGCAGGTCAGTTAAGGGCTATCAAAGACAAGTGCCTCAGGCAGAAAATCAATGAACTAAAACTAGACTATTTCTTTTCCCTCGCTGTTTTTGGACTGTACAACTCCTAAATGAGTGTGATACACATGATCAGTTTTGAGTAATAGTTCCATGCTTGTCAAAGTAAACTAGGCAGTAATTGCCCTGACAAATTACCTTTTTTTCCGCCGTACAACATGCTCTGTGGTATTAGCCTTCTATGGTCCAAAGAGTGCAAAGTGGGAGTAGTATCTTAGTCACTGGACTATCAAACGAAGTGTTCAATATAGTCATAAATTCTAGTGGCATTTACATCGTGAAGCAAGACAATGGCACGCTATGAGTGCGTATGGGTCAGTGCACATCAGGCAATGGCTGCAGGACGCCAACAGCATACTCACTGAAGCAAGACAATGACAGGGCAGGCACAAAATATACATTCATCTGCTCATGGATTGGTACATACACCCTCAAACTGACAGATACACACATACACATACATTTTATTCTTGTTAAATAAAGCAACTGTATTCTGCATTGACCCAAGAGGGAAATAAGGTCCAATGAAGGGCCAAAGATATTCATAATGAGCCATTCATTGTACTGTAGCTACATGTGTCATGACATGCAGGCTCCACAAGCTAAAAACGTTAAGCTAAGAAATGTAACCTCACCATATCAAATATGACTGTGTGTGTGTGTGTGTGTGTGTGTGTGTGTGTGTGTGTGAGATGTAGGATCGGATGGCTTGTTTTCATATTGAACATTATGTAGCATTTGCATAAAATTAAAAAAAGCTGAAATATGCATATCAGATGTGTGTTCATCTGAGGGCACTTCACTCCATATTTAGTTTCATGATCTGCACATCGCACAGCTCGGAGCTTATTGAGTCGCTGCACGTTTTGTCACCACGAAAAACAGATTGCCTCTCATTTTGATATTTAATTATCTTTAATTTCTTTTGTTTCTTTCTTGTGTGCTCAAACACGTTCTGGTTTACCTCCCACTGCAAACCTAATGGCGCCACCCTCATTGTCTAGCATGCTCTATTGGACGACAAGACAGCATTAAATAGTTAGTTCATAGTAAATTAGCTGATGTTCACACACACACACACACACACGGCCGTGCGCGCAGATGTTGCCTTACCAAAGATAAAATATATTCTCACCAATAGGTGACACCACACACACACAATAGATTTTTCATTCCTATGTACCCCCAAAGTTGTTCTTCATTGTCATGTGTTCACTGTACTGTTAATGAATTCTACCCTTTCTCTCTATCGCATCATTTATTCTAAATTGTCTAGATCTCAGCCTCAATATTTCTCCTCTATTTTATTATCTCCCGTGGCCTGCAGTCATTGCTAGGCTCAAGCTTATAGGCTAATTGATTGGCTATGCACGCGGACAGACTTCAGACACTTACTTTAGTGCTGAGTTTGAGGGATAGCAATTTGTTTCAGACGAATAAACAATGTTGTATAAGCCCACAGCAGTGGGGGGGACGGGGACGTGACGTCTTTGGCTGAATCGTAATATCTCACTCTGTGTGCTGTTGTGATGTATTATGGTCTGAAGTCTGTTAGTCTCTTGTCTGCTGTGTAGGGTTTGAGTGATGAGATTCTCTGCTGCATTTCTGAGGAGGCCTGAATATTAAGTGTGCTGCTATATGAATCAATGAATCACTCAATCTGGTACAGCATACATCCATGCGTGGATCAGGGTTCATAAAAAGCAGTTTTACACAAAAGGAAAAAAAAATAACAGAAACTGTTTTGTGCATGTGCAAACTAACACAAGTGTAAGATCATAAAGAAAATGTCCTTAGTGTTAATTGGCGTAATTAAATAAAGTTTAAGTGAGATTGCATACTGGCTAGTTTAGCAATTTTTTCCTATAGTAGTATTTGCGAACGCAGTGAGCACTAACTATGAGACCTAGCAGAACATGTATGTCTGTCTGTGTGTCTGTCTGTCACGCTGTAACACCACCTGCCCGCCACCAGAGGGCGCATCTGTATCACACACAAAAAACACACACACACACACACACACACACAGAGCTGCGTTCGCTTCCCGCGTTTGCACGTCTTACTTGTTATATGTACACTAGTGTCAGGGGCAGAGTAAAATCACACCCGTGAAGTGAGGGACACTCTTATCATCATACTGTGTATATCATCATACATCTCATTACGGCCCATCACAATTTGTGTCCTCACCTTCGTCTTCAATGTTTGTGTTTACACAATGTTTGTGTTTAAACAAAACCTCAAAGCTGGCCCTTCATTGTCAATGGCATTCCATGGTTGTGTTAAGACAATGTTTGTGTTTACACAAACCCTCAAATCTGGACATAGTAAGTAGGGGCTAGCGCCCCTCAAAAAGTTGATCAACAAAAAAATGGTTAGCTAATTTTTGTTGTGTGTGTGTGTGTGTGTGTGTGTATGGGCCACCTCTAGAATCCGTGTAAGTTGCAAAATACTTGAACAAACTGAAGGTTGTTCTGATTCACCAAATCACTTAAATCTCATAGTTTGTATTCTCTTTTTGTCTCTAATCATGTCGAACTAAAAAACATCGCTAGGATGCAACTGGGACGTATCCTCAGTGATGTATCCCAAGGTCATCAGGGTGTCGGGGGGGGTGGTCGCACATCATCATACCAAAACCTAACGTTCTCACGGAAGAGAACATTAAATAGGCTACCCGCTGCTATAGGCCTATTATTGTTATATATCATTGACCTAAATGGCGTTATATCATTATCAACAATGATAGTATGATATAAAAAAAGGCTTAGGCTTATGTCTTTTTCATAAATTGCTTTGGACATGTGGAAAACTTAGTTAAACATGCAGAGTGACACATTAGGCATTAGGCCTACTTTATCTGGTTAACATAATCTTTTCGTTTTGACATGAAATAATAATCCTGTAGCGTCACCGTGTAGCATTTGGTTTCATTAGCGCGATCGTGACAAAATAGCCTACAGCTTGTTGCTGCTGCTGCCCGCAGAGCACACATGAACGGTGTGCTCCCCCCCCCCCCCCCCCCCACGCACAATCAGAAGCGTTTTCAAAGAGACGAGTAGGATATAAAGGCAGCCTGAAAGGCAAGCATTTGCATTTCAATGGGGGATTGAGTGTCGCGCTCTACGCGCAACGGCCATTAGGTGTACCAGTGGCACGCGTCCCGCGGACCGGCACCGGTCCGCGGACCGGCACCGGTCCGCGTACCGGTGGTTGGGAACCTCTGCCTTAGGGAAAAACCAGGGACACACGAACTGGACCTGTGTGTTGCACCAGATTCCAGCACCAGACACTTCATTTGGGAGTGGTGGATTCTGCAGGCTCCACCGGCAAGGCGACAGAGGTGCCGCACTGCCGCAGGCTCCACTTCCGGCTTGAATGGCCCTCCTAAAGGCCTCACATGGTTTTTTTTGGGCGTCCTCCTCACGGCAAACACAGGCTGGGGCGCTAACCCAAACTGCTTACCCGGGTGCCGTCTACATTCCGGCTGCCAACCATCTATCGGGTGGTCTGACCAGACTATTCCCGGTTGTCACATAGTCTATTCCTATGAGTCACTATAGAAACTAAGAACTAAAAAACATCGCTAGGATGCAACTGGGACGTATCCTCAGTGATGTATCCCAAGGTCATCGGGGTTTCGGGTCTTCCAACATCATACCCCTCACTCGGGTGACCCAGCCGGGGTGATCAAGTCCTGACTTACATCCCAGTAGCTGCCCTCGGTCAGTCCCTTAGGGAAAAACCAGGGACACACAATCCGCTGCTCCAGAACCACTCTGCCGGTACTGGGCGTGCCATCCGGTGCGTGGAGGGACTAGGCACTGTGGGTTGACTCCTGGCCGGGCACTTCCTACGTCTCACCAGGTCCTCTCCTGCTCTCACCAGGAGTATGAACTGGACTATTAAGGATTATCAAGCAATTTGAATCATGTTGTAGATTTTATATATTTTTTATATATACTGCAATCATGGCTAGTGGAAATTATTTATATCTTGTTATAATGTTTTATTGTATTTTATATAGGTAGAGGCCTCGTATAAGCCCTCGGGGCTTCTTGCCTTCTCCTGGCACTTTCCCTTTTTTTTCCCATGCTTTAATGTATTGCTCTATACTGTGCTAAAATAAAAATCTAAATCAAATCAAATCAAGTTGTGTTGTGCAGAGGGAAAAAATAACCTGCCCTGTAGCACTAATCATAATGACAGTGAGAAGCCACTACCCCCAGACACAAGTTAGAGAGAGAACCAGCTCATTGACTTGTATCACCTACCCACTTATTTCTCTTAGAGATAAGGGTCGTCAGCCGGGTGTCCGTTATTTGAATTTCAGGTAGTTGACAACCCTGGTCGGCTCTCAGTTCATTTAAATTCTGTCTCTTGCTGGCAGGATCAGGGGGGAAAGTGCTTTGAAGTTCTTCCCGGAACTTCCAGAGATTTTAATAAGGGACACGCCAAGAATCGGGTCAATTTCGGGTCAAACCCCTCCAATTTCGGGTCTGTTGTTGTGTCAAACCCCCAAAACGTGCGGTTGCCGGTTATGGTTAGGGTTGTGCAGGTTCGGGGTCGGACTAATGAGCGGTCAGACCAGTGCCACGCTGCTACCCAAAACCCCCCGAAATGCATAGAAAACTGCATTTTGGCACAGTTATTATTATTATTATTAGTAGTATTACCTGTGCTTGCTTCTGGTGGTCCTGCTGTCACTTCTCATTGCAGGGTCTCTATCCTGCCTCCTCCTCCCCGTCTCAAAACGGTGTCTTTAGCCGCATTATTATGATCAGACAGCTTCTTCAACTCCCTCTTTTCTCTTAAACATCTGAGTAATTGCTTGTTGCATTGAGCTTCATTTATTTTTATTTTTATTGAATTCTCTAGCAAAAGTTGCCGGCGTATTCATTTCCCCTCGAGTTTATTTTCTTTTTTTTCCTCTAGAAAATATGTGTAATTTAAACCAATCAGAAATAACTATGACAACTGAACTGACACTGAAAGTGTTTTTAATTTAATTTGTCATAGCCCGCCTACTGTATCCGGTAATTGTTTTGCACACACCATAGGCACGGAGAAAGGCTGTTTTAGTGTCCGGTCTATACTCGATCTCCCAACTGCAAAGTGGACTGAGCCCATAGAGTTATATGACTGAGCCCAGCCCAGTCTGGTTTGTTGTTTCAGGATCCAGAAATAGTGCATATTAGAAAAAAGAAACTGAAAACGCTCAGCTATAGCCTATCCAGTATTTATCCTATCCCTCCTCTACCCATCCCTTCCTCTGCATCGTGTCAGTATTTATCCTATCCCTCTACCCATCCCTTCCTCTGCATCGTATCAGTATTTATCCTATCCCTCCTCTACCCATCCCTTCCTCTGCATCGTGTCAGTATTTATCCTATCCCTCTACCCATCCCTTCCTCTGCATCGTGTCAGTATTTATCCTATCCCTCCTCTTTTTGATTGATTGATTGAAATCTTTATTAACAGTTTGCAGAATTACAGTACATTTCAAGCACAAACTCAATACAAAGACTGTTAACTGTGAGTGGACGACCCAATTAAGCCTTACACTTGTTTACAACAGGGTCCACATTGTTCAATTCATCAAATCCCTACTCTACCCATCCCTTCCTCTGCATCGTGTCAGTATTTATCCTATCCCTCTACCCATCCCTTCCTCTGCATCGTGTCAGTATTTATCCTATCCCTCCTCTACCCATCCCTTCCTCTGCATTGTGTCAGTATTTATCCTATCCCTCTACCCATCCCTTCCTCTGCATCGTGTCAGTATTTATCCTATCCCTCTACCCATCCCTTCCTCTGCATTGTGTCAGTATTTATCCTATCCCTCTACCCATCCCTTCCTCTGCATCGTGTCAGTATTTATCCTACCCATCCCTTCCTCTGCATCGTGTCAGTATTTATCCTATCCCTCTACCCATCCCTTCCTCTGCATCGTGTCAGTATTTATCCTATCCCTCTACCCATCCCTTCCTCTGCATTGTGTCAGTATTTATCCTATCCCTCTACCCATCCCTTCCTCTGCATCGTGTCAGTATTTATCCTATCCCTCTACCCATCCCTTCCTCTGCATTGTGTCAGTATTTATCCTATCCCTCTACCCATCCCTTCCTCTGCATCGTGTCAGTATTTATCCTACCCATCCCTTCCTCTGCATCGTGTCAGTATTTATCCTACCCATCCCTTCCTCTGCATCGTGTCAGTATTTATCCTATCCCTCTACCCATCCCTTCCTCTGCATCGTGTCAGTATTTATCCTATCCCTCTACCCATCCCTTCCTCTGCATTGTGTCAGTATTTATCCTATCCCTCCTCTACCCATCCCTTCCTCTGCATCGTGTCAGTATTTATCCTATCCCTCCTCTACCCATCCCTTCCTCTGCATTGTGTCAGTATTTATCCTATCCCTCTACCCATCCCTTCCTCTGCATCGTGTCAGTATTTATCCTATCCCTCCTCTACCCATCCCTTCCTCTGCATCGTGTCAGTATTTATCCTATCCCTCCTCTACCCATCCCTTCCTCTGCATCGTGTCAGTATTTATCCTATCCCTCCTCTACCCATCCCTTCCTCTGCATCGTGTCGTCCAGCATTCAGCACCTCTCGTCTCTCCAGGTCTATCATTCGTTCTCCACCTTGTTCGACATGCTGGTAGATTCATCTACCCCACTATGCACGTTGCTTTTCAAATAACTACTTTGATGGACCCAATCTCTCATTAAATATTCTCTCCAAGTCCACCCGAGTCTCTCTCTGTCCATTCAAATTCACTTCTCATCCCTCCAGTGGTATAGTCATCTCCTGTCAGTACCTCATTGACCTCAATTGACATTACACTGCCATTCAGGCCCTTTCCCCCTCAAATTATCTCTCCTCCTTTGTTGAGCATTACAGGCCTATTCATACTCCAGTGGCCACCTTTTCGGTGCAGGTCACCTCTTCACCAAAACGGTGGTTCTGATAGCGGCTATCATAGTCCATCACCGCGCTCATATCTCCTAACCTCCATGGCCAGCAACAATTCCTCAAATTCGTCCATTGTTTTCCCTAAGCTCTCTACTGCCTATCTGCCTCTATTCTATTCCTTTCTAGTCCTTTCTGTTCCTTTCCTATTCTATATAGTCAATTATTTCATTCCTTTGTTCCCTCATTCTCCCGCTGCTCTGTTTTGCGAGTTTGTTGTTTTTTTGTGTTTATGTTTTTATGTTTTATGTCTGGAGCTTGCGAAACCAACCCAACTTCTAGACCAAGGAGAGCTGTGGTTTGCTCTTTACCGCAGCTCAGTGAAGTCATGTTGTAGTTTTTGGTGATAGCGGTGCTGCGGTGGTGACCTCATCACCGAAAACTGGAATATGATATTATGAATAGGCTTCATATTCGTCTTTGCATCACCATTCCTTTACATGCATCTGAAAAGGGTTTACATGTTATCTCGATGCAGCGCGGGTATTGGTACAGGTGTGTGTGTGTGTGTGTGTGTGTGTGTGTGTGTGTGTGTGTGTGTGTGTGTGTGTGTGTGTGTGTGTGTGTGTGTGTGTGTGTGTGTGTGTGTGTGTGTGTGTGTGTGTGTGTGTGTGTGTGTGTGTGTGTGTGTGTGTGTGTGTGTGTGTGTGTGTGTGTGTGTGTGTGTGAGCGTGAGCGTGAGTAAGTATATGTCCACATCCTTAATTTGTGTTCAATGAATCTTTGAGCAACTTCTCCAGACCTCATTTATTCCAGGCCATTTTGAGTCCTATTTTGTCTGTTTCTAGCTTTTGACAGGAAGTGTAATGGAGGGAGAAAAAGAAAGGAAGGGTGCGGGGCATGCTCGCTGGCTGTGTTGATTAGTGTTTGAAGTCTTTTGAAGCCTTGGTGATGAGTCATTTAATTTTTTTAGTCATTATGGTCCCTTCCATGACAACCATAACCTTCATTTCCCCGTCCCCTTTTAACAGCATGATTTTCTAATGCCAACCTGCCCATTCCAACTTTCTTTTGCTTGTAATACAGTATCACACTATAGGCCATCAGTGTGAATGATAACTTGTTTATTATTATTATTATTATTATTATTAATAGCAGAGGTGGCGAGATCACTTCCTCATTGTTTTATTTCTAAGGGGCAATACTCCCTATTTTTGTTATTACTTGCTAATAATAATAATTATTATAACAACTTGAAAGTATTGTATGATTTTGTTGAAATGAGCTGATCTAACTCAATGTGTCGTGTTGCGACATGTTGTGAGTTGTGGTTCATTGGTTAATTTCTCATTTATCTGACATTCTCTAACTCTCTAACACTAGAGTTACTGCAGATCCCCCTTTCCTTTTTCATTCGTTCATTTTCACATAGCTTTGTTTGATTGGCCTGACCTGGCCTGGCTACATTTGTAGATACATTGGTCTAAAAGGATAACCCCAAAAGGTCCTGAGGATTTGTTTCCATTGAGGTCCCATATACAGTAGTAGAACAAACATATGAAGGTTTTACAACATGGTGTTTCAACTCAGCCAAACAAACAGAAGCTATTGGGAACCCAACGGGAACAGGAAACGGTTACATGCCACCTTCTGAAAACTCCAGACTACAGTTAAGCGCATGCAGAGCCTATATTGGCTGCATGCCTGCAATGGGATATGCTCATTCTTCATCCCCATGTGTGTGTGTGTGTGTGTGTGTGTGTGTGTGTGTGTGTGTGTGTGTGTGTGTGTGTGTGTGTGTGTGTGTGTGTGTGTGTGTGTGTGTGTGTGTGTGTGTGTGTGTGTGTGGGTGGGTGGGTGTTTGCAGTGCATGGGATATGGGAGGAATGGTCGTCATGGAGTCTGTGCTCTGTGACCTGTGGGCGGGGCTCCAGGACTCGAACCAGGAAGTGTGTGAACGGAGGAGGCGGGGCCACAGCTTGTGGAGGGCCCAAGACGCAGACCAAACTGTGCAACATAGCCGTGTGTCCTGGTTAGTACCATGCCCCATTTACATTTCTGTCTCCTCATTCTGTCTCTTATTTTGCTCTCTCTCTCTCTCTCTCTCTCTCTCTCTGGATTTCTTTCTTATGAATTAAACATATATCTATTTTATTTATTTTGATATGCCATATCTCTCATACATGGTTTTCCATGCATATGCATTCCAATGTTATGTTATGCAACTGACTCTAACTACCACTATCTACCATTCTGTCAGTCACTTTTGCGTTAAACACATCCACTACAACCCTGTCTCCCACATTATTCATTTACCCAATACTGCCTTCCTCTAGACCCTTCATGAACCAAGTCTTTGACCTTTGATCCGTGGTCACGCTATCACTCCATTCCCATATTGATCGCACGGTCTGTGCTTCCATCCTGGCTGACTCGGGCCCCATCAAAACCCCTAGGCATTCAGGTCTGGGCTTCGATACCATGGTTGGCTTAATTTGGATTGCCGTGACCCATGTGTGGTTCTGCCAGAGTGCAGCACTCTGCCAATTGTCTGGCTGAGATTACCTGTTAGGCCTACCTTGTCAGGAGGAGCCATAAGTCGCCGGCGTGCGTGGCCCCGTTCCATTATACTGTCAAGTGCACCTGGCAGCTCCGCTGCAATTTGGCTGAGAAGACAGTCCGCCCAAAATGTCTTCATCAGTTCGTGCCATTTAGAGTAGAATTGGGCCGAACGGTGGCCAAAATGAGGTCTCATCAGAGTAGGCTCTGAAGAAAAGCCTGGGGGAGGTTTGTGTGACACGGACTGCATATACCGTACACTCCCACAGAGCAGCTTGCACAGTGAAGTCACAGGTGAGCGTGCTGCAGTATTCTCAATGTATTTATAATATAATTTGTGTGGGAGAGATTTCTCAAATGGCCTAAAATTCTTCTCTGACTTTAGAGGAGACATTGTGTGTGTGTGTGTGTGTGCGTGTGTGTGTGTGTGTGTGTGTGTGTGTGTGTGTGTGTGTGTGTGTGCGCGCGCGCATATACTGTATTACATAAGAGATTCTCAGTTCCCACCATAGGTGTCAGTGTTCATGCATTCATACATTCATGTATGTAGATTGTAGAGTATGTTCACAAAATCAGTTTTGTATGAATTGCATTGCATTATACGTGTGCAGAGAAACACATACGTAGGCTACAACACCAACATACAAACAATCACAATACTCCAAGGAGCTAAATGTTGAATACAACCATCTTGACATTCTTAACAGAAAACTAGAAATAAATACTTTGGAGCATTTAGAAGTCAGCTTGCAAAGGGGATGAACATACATTTTTGAACAATGCCTCTGACCACAGACAGGCATACGTGGAGGGGGACATAGAGACATGGCTGAGGTGGGGTAAGCTTCCTGACATTTAAACATTTCCCTGGTCAGATAATAAGCCTGATTGTCCGTGGAAAGTAGCTATTTAGCGATGCACCGCCGGAGGTCTTTTGGCTGCAGAAATGGCGACTGGCGCGGTTAGTTTTACAAGCGGGTAATAATAATGGCAGCAGAGACATTTCACTTGCTAAAACCATGTCCAGGAAGAGCCAGAAATGCTCGCAGCTCTCGGTTGTTTACGCTTTACGGAAATAACTGAGCTCTAATGGTTTAACGTGATAATCTTTTCACAACACCGTCAGGCTCTTTACCTTTTACCGCATGAAGGCTTTGAAACCAGCAGATAAGAGAAAAGCTCAGAATACTCTCAATGAAAGATTTATGAAAATAAAAAAAGACCTGACAGAAATAGAATGTCATCTTCGTATATAGAAGGTGAATTCTCTGTTGCCCCGCTTCACAATAGCATATGGGTTCATATCGAATTTAAGACATAATCGTAAATAGTAGCAAAGTTGTTTTATGAGTCAATTTCCACGCTTTCATTTTGCATGATGCACTAAACACACACACACAGTCACACGCGCGCGCACACACACACACACACACACACACACACACACACACACACACACACACACACACACACACACACACACACACACACACACACACACACACACACACACACACACACACACACACAAACACACACCCACATACACACACACACACCCACACACACATACACACACACACACACACACACACACACACACACACACACACACACACATAAACATATAACCTGTAACCAGACTGCATATCTTTTATCAGTTCAAATAAAAGAGAGACATTTCTCTCCTCCCCTCTGCCCTCTGGGATTCTCCAGCCATTCTGTTTTTGGAGGAGCGATGATGCGAGAGGAAACTGTATGGGTTTGGGAGTGCAGCTTATAAAAGAAGTGCGCGTGTGCGTGTGCGTGTGCGTGTGTGTGTGTGTGTGTGCGTGCGAGCGTGCATGGTGTGTGTGTGTGTGTGTGTGTGTGTGTGCATGCATGCGTTTGAGAGTGAATCTATCGCAGCTCATTGGCGGCAGGCAGTGCTTTTGGGAGTTCAAAGGCAATGGTCCTTTGAAATGAGCAACACCAGCACAGACCTCATGGCAGAGGAGTCCCTGCATGCTTACAGCTTTGATGGTGCTGGTGTGTATGTAATATGCAAATGTTTGCGTGAGTGTGTGTGTGTGTGTGTGTGTGTGTGGGGGGGGGGGGGGGGGGATCTGTCACCACGCACTACTATAGTTATATACACACAAAGCTGCCGTGCGTGCCTATAAAGTGGTTGATATGACACAGTTTGCTATATATAGTTATCCATTTTCCCTCTTTCATCTTGTTTTTGACAAATTTGAATTAAACTCTATCACTGTTGAATTAATTCTTTCACCTTCCCACCAGCTCCTACATGTGTAGAGGAATGCATGGCACCCATACACACACACACTCGCACGCGTGCGTACACAATGTGTGGGAGGTTTCATAAATGTTAATATGACAGGCTTTGCTTCAAATAAGACACATCAATAAGAAGTGAGGGAAGGAGGCGAACGGCAGCCATGCATAAATGATGGGATCATATCTGGGTTGTTTTATTGCTGATGTCAAGTATATACTCGCGGAGGATTGCATGTGTAGGCAGAGAGCTGGCTGGAGTGAGCCAGCAGACATGGTGACGGCTCCGAGTTCTGTGAAACCCGGGCGACCACGTGACACACAAATACAAACACATCCACGAGCAGGGCTTATGTTTGGGCTAAATGGCACCGGCTTAATTGCAGACGGGTTGCAGAAATGACAAATTGCGGCGAGGGGGTGGCGGAGGGGGTGTGCTGGGTTGTTGGCAGAAAATATCCCTTCTGCCAGGGAACAGTCGTTCTACTTCACAACCGTTACGTAAATAACACATGCCCCCATGAAGTATATTACACTGTAATTACTAATTATGCTGTACACATGTTTGTTTTGATGATAGTCACAGTTGCCCTTGTTGCTAAACATTTTAGCCATGTGTTCACTTCCCTTAACGGTTTTAGTAATGAAGATTGTGTTTGCTGGAGTCTGAGTTGTTGACGTTGATAATGACAATATACAGAGCTTTGACTTACTGAACTTACTTACTGGAATAACTCAGCTGCACTGGTTTATTAGTTCAACGTTTTCGATCACTGGGATCTTCTTCAGGAATGTTGCTGCCGACCACAGTATGCTGCTTGGCTACTGAGAATCAGCAGCTTTATTAGCAGTGTTAAATTGCTCTATATTCTTTTTTTTTTAAAGATATTTATTTTGCGGCTTACGCCTTTTATTGGTTTTTTGAAGGGACAGACAGTAGGCTGACAGGAAACGGGAGAGAAATGGGGGAAGACATGCAGTAAAGGCCGTGTCGGGCTCGGGAGTCGAACCCGCGGCACACTGCGACTGGATTACCAGTCGGGTGCCCAGACGGTTACGCCACCGCCTGGGCCAAATTGCTCTATATTCTGATAGCAATCATTGGTAGTGTTTGTTCAGTAACAGGGGTCTCCCCGTCTCTGCTGCGCTTCAGTAAACAGACATTTTCAAGTTGGGACACCATTTTTAGGACGATACAGGATAAACAAAGTGAAATCGGAAGTGAGCAAATAAATGAGCAGACAAAATTCGAACTGGGAACACTGATAAAAGGGTACAAATTTAAGCTGATGAAAGGGTACTCTCTCCTGATGGCAACCCACCTGAAAATGTATTTTCTGTTTATTATAGAGCTGGAGAGATGGGGAGGCCCCTGTTACTGAACAAACACTCAATACAAATGATTAGTGTCTCAATATAGCTTTATCGTTTGTTTTTGGTCAGGGTTTGATCCCCGGCCAGGTCATACTAACTAAAGACTCCCTGCCTCCCTGCTTGGCACTCAGCATCAAAGGGTTGGATTGGGGGTAAGTCCCTGCGACATACTAGCGTCATGTCCAGGGGGTGTACTTGTACATCAAGCTGCCTCATGCTACAGAAACAGGAAATAGAGGCTCCTGCCCTATTTACTGTTACTTATACCCTGTTACTTATACCTTTAGGAGTATAGCTCAACAGCACCCCGGTTGTTACAGTAGTTGTTGATGCAGAAAAGAGAGCATCCTGTCCTGGGTTCTGAAAGAGTGACCGTGGTTATCACGTCTAATGGTATTATAACTTAAATAAAGCTAGGGGAGGTGGATAACAGCCAGAAGATAGTAGCATCATTCTTATGTTCATTCTTATCACTTCCTCTCACTTCCTCATATGTATACCCTTTGTCTGTCCTAGCAGGCACAGCACAG
The DNA here is from genome assembly GCF_963924005.1 of Protomyctophum bolini. NCBI lineage: Eukaryota > Metazoa > Chordata > Actinopteri > Myctophiformes > Myctophidae > Protomyctophum > Protomyctophum bolini. Next base: position 20,987,516 of record NC_137878.1, read on the forward strand.
TATACTGTATTAAGCTCAATTTATACATCGCCATGTGATAGTGTCGGTGGACACAGTTTAACAATCTAAATCTCAAAACGTGTCACAGATGTATCAGATGTGGGTTGTGAGCTTATAGATCGGCTATTTTGGAGATTGAGCATACATTTGGCATTAGGCTATACAATTATAATAGAACTGTTTATTTATATGATACAATATTGGGAGGAGAGATGCTCATATTAGACAGGTGGTTCTGGGCTGGCCAAGCATATTGATTGGTTGAGAAAGGCTCTCTAGCTGTGACTAAATCATAATAAAGCACAACTCAGCTGTGCTCCAAAAATGAAATATGTCTCATCACTGTAAATAGCACTCTGCCATTACAGCTGACTTGCTTTACTAGGCTATTGGAATCGTCAATGTCTAGTACTTTGCAAATTCCTGAGTTTTCCCCATTAAATGTGTGACATGTTTAGATTTTGTTGAATAGCATAAAGACCTTATTCAAAATATTACACTCAAGCGTGTGCTTTACTGCTGTTACGACTTCAATGATGCTCTTGTGTAATACTAGTATATTGCTTAATTCGAGCACTTTACTTTGAGCTTGCACACACTTTGACACAGGCTGCCAAGCGTACCTGTCTGTCTCACAGTGGGAGAGGAATCTCTCCGTTGCGTTATACCAACTCCCCATCTCCAGTTATTCTTCCTCGGTACAGCATGCCTCATCTGCATATACCTATACTGCTCTCGTCTTGCTTGATTTTGCATCTCCCCTCAGCTGTGCTGTCTCCTCCGAACGTCACACAATGATCACCACAAAACTACTGCACAATCCTGCTGTACGATACACAGCCCTACTGTACAATCCTTCAATACACAACCCTATACCGTACAGCAGTATACTATACTATACACAACTCTACTGTATAGTGACTCAGTACACAACCCTATACTGTACAGCAGTATACTATACTATACAACTCTACTGTATAGTGACTCAGTACAAGACCCTATACTGTGAGTGTGCAGTCGTTCAGTGGCCTATCTACAATAAGTCCGCCTGTCCAAATCCATTTCTGCCTGGCCAAAATCCATACAATGAGAAAAAAGAGAGGACAAAAACAAGACCTGAGAACTATTGGTGTACAGCTGATTGGCCGTTAATGCATGCCTTTCAGCCTTTGTATCCTACTCGTCTGGCAGGTATATCTCTTTGAAAACCTTTAGTGCTACGATGGTGCGCGGGGGGGGGGGGGGGGGGGGGGGTGGAGGTACGGCGATGACGACAATTAACACATCTTGCATGCCCAAAATGTAATTCCTGGAAACGCCACAGCCTACAATTGCTAGCTTGTAGATCTGCTATTTTCACTACTTCTTAACCTTGCTTTTTATGGAAAGTATTTATTTATTTATTTAGAATTATTTATAATACTTGGAACATGTTGGAATTGTTTTTAATTGATTTATTTTATTTTTTTTATCTTTTGAAATAATAATGGTTCCATGACTGAGCTGCAGATCACTGATAGGCTCTTCCCAAAAAACAAAAAATCCCTGTTATGCCCATATATGGAGATCCCTGATGTCACCAATATTATGGCCATATGGGAATGTCGTGACATCACACATCGTGACATCACGCCTTGTGACACGCTCCATATATGGAGACACGCTATATGGCCATGAACCGGCCATACCTGTTTATCATTGTACATTTTTTGGTCAAAGTTGATCCCATGTCAAACCGACAGCTCTCGCCCGGCAGTCTGCCGTCACCCAGGTGGAAGCGTGCACGATCCACAGCGCCACTGTCAGTGTCTCACGGAGGACGCCATCGCTAGCCGGCACCACCTGCTACCCCCGCTGCCACCCTTAGATCTCTATATATGGAGCTGACCTGTTCTGACATTCCATATGTTGATCTGACCTCATCAAACCCTGTACACTAAAGATACTCTCCATATATGGCCAGTACAGACTTCATTCCATAATGTTGATTTGACCCCCCATGCCAAAGCGCCAGTGCTCCCAGGCGTGCCCTCAGGGTGTCTTACTGGTACAGTAGGCCTAGTTGTGTATATTGAACTTCACCCCATTGTGCCAAAGATGTGAACATGTCATCCTGCCCCCTAACCAACTCCATTACTGTTCTAATTCCCATCATTCCCTTTACAACATTTTACAATGGCAATCATCAGATGAGATGAGTATGAATATAAGGTCATTGACTGACATGTTGCTATTAAATATAATTTATTTTATTTCTTCACTGAGCAAGTGAAGGCCGTGTGTGGGTGTTTTTGATTTCTTCCTTGATCTACAACAATGACAATATCAAACGAGTTAGTTCGTCAACAGAAAAAGGGACCCATTAGTAGCATTAGCATAAAACTTGATTTGATTATAGCTCAAAAGGGTTATTCTGCACATAAAAAAGGCTTGGTCTTTCAATGCCTCTCTTCCACTATTCTGCATTTGGTTTGCATATTCCATTTGACAAGTCAATTTACCACCAACAGCGCAGCCTATTCCTCCTCCCTCAGTATTTGAACGCGTCTGTGTCTATTGCTTCTACTGGAATAAAATGCATTTAATAATGTTTTTCTTTTCCTTTCTGTGGCAGCCGCAACAGTACACTCCCAATATACACCAAAGTCTATTTTGATAGTCGAATGATGAAATGCAGTGTTTAATTGCAATGAGCAAATTGGTAAGGGACATTTTATTAAAGAAAGTTAGGGAATGTAATTGAATGCACTCTGTCTGAACTCTTGGATTGGTTTACAACAATGCATGAATGGAATCTTAATCAGGCTCGGCAGAATAGAGTGAAAAGTTGAAATGTACATACCGTTATGTCCATGGTGTGATAATTGTGTTGGTATGTTGCTATTTATGGGACAATCTAGCAGTCTCTGCAGCCTCTTTTGCTTCATTTCTACTTTGTGGCACGCCAGTGTCGTGCGCTGAAAAGTTCACAATGTGTTGTGGAACTTGCGGTACATAAATGCGACTTTTGTTCTCTGACCTCGTCTATGCCCCATATGTCCTTGTTGTTACGTGGCAGCTGACTCTGTTTTCTGTTCCCTCTCTCTTTCAAATCTCTTCTTTGCCATGTCTTCCTTTTCATTTCACTGTCTCTCTCTCTGCCTTGGACCTCAAATTCTTCATCCCTGTCTGTTCCTCTACCCTGCGTCTCCACCGGCTCTCTCTCTCTCTCTCTCTCTCTCTCTCTCTCTCTCTCTCTCTATCCGCCCCTAGTGGAAGGACAGTGGTTGGAGTGGGCTCCGTGGTCCTCGTGCAGTGTGACGTGCGGAAAAGGAACCCAGCAGAAGATGAGGAAGTGTGGCTCTTCGGTGCTCAGTTGGGCCGACTGTAAGGGCTCCCATCAGGAGACCAGAGAATGCACCAACCCTTCATGTGGTAAGACATGCCTAGAACAGGGCTTCTCATGATGAGACTTAATACCTTTGAAAAAAACAGATCTATGAGCTCACAATTCATTGTGAAGCGGTGTGGGTTTGTAGATTGTATATTTTGAGGGTCGCTAGCCCCTCGTATATCCAGCTTTGAGGGTCTGTGTAACAAAAGTGACAAAAGTGTGAAAACACAAACATTGAAGACAAAAGTGTGTAAACAAACATTGAAGACAAAAGTGAGAACACAAATTGTGATTGGTCACGTGATTGGGTGGGATATGTGCCATTGGTTGAGAATGAGATGATGTATGATGATAAGAGCACCCCTCACTTCACACGGGTGTGATTTTTTTTGTTGCTATAAACACAGTTGCTATAAACCCAGTGCCTTGATATTTTGACTTGCCCATTGGTGTGCCTTAGGCACAAAAGGTGACCTCTAAGGGTTTTCCACATCCACACACCTAGTCCCACGCCTAGTTCAGACAACAGTGAGCTTCAGGGTTGTTTGTTGCTTTGTTTTTCCACACCATTTTTGGCTGGCTCGACCTCCTGCTACAATGAGGTCGTTCCTTGCCATAGACAGTGCATGGAATTACACCTCTTTCTCCGAATGTAGAAGTGCGAATACCGCTCTTGGTGTGAATTCAGTGTAAGCACAGCACATTCGCAGCACACACATTACAGTATACTGGAAAAAACAAACATGCAAGATTGCCCTTCGTTTACTTCTCTTCAGCTTCTTAATTGTATTCAGTCTCACGTCCTTGTACATAGGCTACTTAACATTGTTGGTTGATTGTTTGACAAGCAGAGAACAGAACATTTGAGCTAATTTTTACCCTGTCTAGTACAAACTCGTCTTCCCTTAGGGTCTCCTCAGGACTGCGTTCTTTCCCCACTTTTATTTGTTTTTTATACAAATGGCTTGTTTCAAAGGCAAGTATGTGCTGATGTTTGCAGATTATATTGTAATAGTCAGTCTCTGAGTCATGGATGATGGTAGGAGAACTTGGTGTGAAAAAGGCAAACTAAATATAGTTTTTCTCAGGCCCAATCCACACCAATGATTCGCCATGGAACTCCTTGCAACCAAACGGTTGCGTTGCGAGTAGTTGCATGAATCCATTATCCCCAATGGCATTGGTGTGAGTTGCATTGGTGTGACATGTCCTTAAAACTGTTTTGTTACAAGGAGTTGCATTGGTGCGGTTTGGGTTTTGAGGAATGAAAGGACATTTTTACGTTGACAGGTTTGGACTGTTTTACTTGTATACTGTGTGCATTGAGTCACCTGTTATGATCTGTTAGTTCAGCAGTCTGTGTGAAAAACATGCTGGAACAATACTGTGCGTGTGCCGTAGGAGGGTTACTGCATGAATCTAAACAATCTTAGCTGTACCAAACCAGTCCCACAGAAAGCTCAGGTAATCTCCTGGCCTCCCAGGCTAGCACACTTCACATACATACTTTAATAATTGACTTACCTCCCTATAGACAAATCCACCGAGCGGCAACCATTACTGTGATGTCAAGCTGCGGTGAGAGAGCCGATTGGCACCATAGTTATTATTGTGCCACGGGTAGCGCTCCGCGGATTTGTCTATAGAGTTGACACTAACAGATACATGAGATATTTTATTCTCAGCCATATAAAAGGCTTTTTTATTACACAAAATGGGTCCGTGATTTTCTGTAGAATAGATGTGACACGGTGCACCCTCTTTCTTCTGGCTTTCTTGTTACTTCCTCTAATGGCTATATAGTGACAACAAAGTGACAATAACATCGGTGACAGTGACATGCACACCAACTACAGCTGTTTCTGTGTGCATGTATGTCTTGTCTGCAGTCTATTGTTCCATTATTTACTGCTGTTGTTAAGCCACTTGCCCCCTAGAGCCACTAAAGCTTACTTTACCTTTCTGTAGCCGTATATGCAGTTATGCACTTCAGGAACCGCAGACAATTGATGTAGTGAATGATGATAGACTAGCATATAATATACAGTATAAGTATAGATTTTAGAATTTAGACTTGCATTTCCCTGGATTACTGAGGTAGGATCTATATATTTTGCAGAATAAATTTCAATAAAACAAAAATAAAATATATAGAATATACAGTATGTGGCATTTCAGCAAATTGGTGAATACATTAGCAACCAAAGTTATACAGAAATAACAGAATATACCTGTGTGCAGCAGGATGAATATGTTGGCAACAAAAGTAGGCCTACAGAAAAGTTTACTCTGTGATAGCTGGAATAGCAGTCAGTACTCTGACTGTATTATGTGGCAAACTGCCACACACGCATGCGCGTGCACACCCCACATGCACACGCACCACGGCGCACGCATGAAACCCCAACAGTGTCCCTTTATTTGGGTCCAATATGATTCCATGTTTCTCACACAGGCATTTTGTGACTTAATTGTGACCCGTATTGGTCTGTGAGGCTGTTTTGTTCTGGTCAGGGCCTGGGTCGATCTCTTGTTTGACCTGATTTGGGTTCCACTTCTTTTTCCAACACTCGACCTCCTCTCTCATCCACCTCCTTAAAAGGGACACTTAAAAAAATATATATATATGTTAATGACGTTTAGAAGATCTAAAACACTTTCCTGGAGGTCTTTGTGTGTAATATGTGGTTTTAGATTTTAGCAGTGAGCCCCATAGATATTTAAAAAAAATAGATGCCTCACTGGCCACTAATTGTGACACGCGCCTCAGAGCCGGAAAGAGCGTCTACGTTTATATGTCTATGGTGAGCCCATGCAGTGTCTCTGATGTCATGGACACTGGGCTTACTTCCTTCCTGGACTACAATTCCCATAATGCTTTGGTGCACTGCTCCTCCTTGTGGATAGGGGGAGCATAGATATTTAAAAAAAATAAACAATGAAGGCAGGAAGTCAAGCGGAAGTGCAGTGCTGGAGGCTTTTTTTTAGGCTCTGTCTCATGAGCTAATTTAGAACTTCCTGTCTGAGAGATAGCTAATTTAAGACATCCGGTTGCCTTCAGAATAAAATAAGGTTATTTAATTCGTTAATTAAATAATTATTACAATACATTATTAGTATTATTATTACATTACAGTTATTGTAAAGACACACATTATGTTTCTGTGTAAAAATAAGTAATTAAATAACATAAAAAAGTTATCTAAATGGATAAATGCTTTTACACCTCTCCCGCTTAGCGGAGACTGTGGGGTGGTAGAGGACATCTCCCCGGACGCGTGGGTATGTCCAGATAGTTGCCTCGCGGAGCCGTCTTTTGTCCAGTGTCCATTCTGGGTCCGGAAACGGTAATCTTTTTTGCATTGACCCCAGTAGAAGCTCTGCTGCTGTGAATTTTACACCTCTCCCGCTTAGCGGAGAGTGGGGTGTGGTAGAGGACATCTCCCCGAACGCGTGGGTATGTCCAGATAGTTGCCTCGCGGAGCCGTCTTTTGTCCAGTGTCCACTCTATAAAGTCCATGCACTCCAGTGAATAGCATTTATCCATTTAGATAACTTTATTATTATTATTATTATTATTATTTAATTACTTGTTTTTACACAGAAACATAATGTGTGTCTTATAGCATAATTTAAATGCTTAATTTGTAGTTTTAATGTGCAAATTAAACCTTTTTTTCCAATACTCTAGAGGTACTCTTATTTTGAAGAGATCGTCCACCGGAAGCCTTAAATTAGCTCACTAGATTAGCTCACTAGACAGTGCCTTTTTTTAAGCAGTGTCTCTGTACCTTACTACCTGCAGACTGCAGTCTCCCATAGGAGAGGATCCTACCACAAACACAGAAATATTATGGTAAACCTCAAACCACCACTTAAATAGATATTCCACTTTCAACCAAACACCATTTTGGATTTGAATTATACGGAACATCAAAAGACAACAGAAGTCATTCACATTGTCAAACACCCCTCCTCCTCTACAGTACTTGGCACCTTCCCCCGGGAACCCCCATTCTTAAGTTGAATGGTTTAGCCGTGCTCTGTTTCAGCAGTTCACCATTTAACAACACAGACAGAGGATTTTCTTTACTGAAGAGGAGATACAGGTGACAAACATTTCCTTTAACACAGGTTACAATAAACAGAATGTTTTACCCCTGCAAGGTCTGTGCATTTGTGAATCATTTGTGAATGCGTGCAACAGACAACAGTATTGACATTATTAGGACAAGCTTGCGGACGGTGCATTTCACGCTGCCCACATTCACGGCTTCCAAACCGGTCGGTGGTCTTGATTTAGTAATCAGACGCAGGTGTGTTTGTGTGTGTGTGTGTGTGTGTGTGTGTGTGAGACTGTGTGCGCACGTTTGCGTGTTTGCGCGCGCTAGTGTGTGTCAAAGATTAGTAAAACAAAAAGATGTAGTGAAGTTGAGTAGAACAACTAAAAGTAATGTAGGCCTAAATGGTAAATATTTCAGTAAAGTAAAAATACCTCAACTCAAAACTGTACTTAAATTAAATGTACTTATAGTTATACTTTACAGCAATGGTCACAACAGACTCATGAGCAGTTCATGAGCACAAACTTGATGCTAAACGAATGTTTAATTCACCATAAAGTGGGGTCCCAAGGGTTCCCTGAGGGGGTCTGGCCTGGCCAAATATTATCTATTTGGGGTTCTTTGACATGAAATGTCTGCTGGCCAAGTGGTCTGACAGCGCGTTGCGTGTTCGAGTCCCGTTCATGACGACCTTTGCTGCATGTCTCTACCCTTCTCTCTCTCTCTCTCTCCATCTTTCTTGTCTCTTTTCACTTGATACTATAAAGGCAGAAAAGCCAAAGTAAAACATTTGAAAAAAGAAAATGTTTGAGAACCACTAGCGCAGCTGGTTTAATTTGTGCTCCATCATATGATGGTGATGTGTGACAAAAATAGCCTACCTACAAAAAAGCTTTTGAGCTTGTATAGAACTATCTATAGATTGTCTATTTTCAGCACGCAACACCATAATACCATAAAGTGTAAACAAGGCTGAATAATGCTTGTCCTTGTCGGCCCTGCTTTTAGGTGGGGGGAACTGGGGGAGTTGGAACCACTGGAGTCTGTGCAGCAAGACGTGTGACAAGGGCTGGCAGAGCCGTTTCAGGATGTGCGAGGGCGCGGGGGTCCAGAGCTACCCCTGTGACGGCTCAGGAGAGGAGGTCCGTGCCTGCAACGAGAACAAGTGTCCTGGTGAGTGAGTGCACAGTGTGCTTTGTGGAATTTAAGTTAACCATAATTATTTTCACATATCCTATAGGTAAAATAGCTAATTTACAAGCTCGCAACATGTATCAATTCATGACCCGTTGTGAGCATGATGATCTTGTATTTTAACTCTTCTCGTTTATTTGTTTTAGTTTTTCTTCTTTTTGATGAATGTTTGGTATAATGACATGCCCAAAATAGAGATGCCAGATTGAAAGTGTTTGAAATAACCCCCAGACGTGTGTGTGAGTGTGTGGGCGCGTGGGTGGGAACTAAACATTAACAAATGCTGGATGTTCCGCCACGCCTCCCCTCCACTGCTTCCGTAACGTATTGCACTCGCTTTAATTTAATTGAAGAATATAGCTTGCTGCTTATCATAAATGGACATCAAAAAATATTAGGATATTTTCATGAACGGAAATGACAAATGCATGACTGCTTCCGGAATCGGCATTCAGGGTGTATTCGGAGGATGTGGAATATCATTCTGGCTACGCGAGACAAACCACCACCAGTGTTGTTTTTGGCAGCAAATTTGGATTTTAGTTTGTCATAGTCTTTTAAATAGTTTTAATTTAGTTTGTCACATTTTAGTCACCTGGAATGTCTGTGTTAAGTCTAGTTTTAGTCGACTAAATATCATAAGATTTTAGTCGACTAAATCTACAGTAGATTTAGATTTTGGCTGGCCTTGATGCCGTCGTAATGACTTTCAGGGCTGAAAATAGCCTACAAGCTCTACATAATCTACAAGCTCACAACACGTCGCAGCGCGACACGTTGTAGAGCGTGTATTTTCAGAATACTAATTGTAAAATGACTTTTAGTGGATTCCACTTGTCCCTTCCTAGTCTAGTTTATTATTTGTTGATGAAATTGTCAGTATATTTAGTCTTAGTGTCCATTTAGTTTTCGTCAGTGGAAAAAGGTAGTTGACGAACATTTTACATCTTAGTTTTAGTCGACAAAATCAACACTGGCCACCACCTCCTAAAACAAAGCTGTGGAGATGGTTCAAAACTGTTGTAATGTCTGTTTTCTTAGCCTATTTGTGTCAGTCTGTCCACCAGAGAGAGCTGTGGCTCAACTGTACACCTCTAGTAGGTTGCCCCATCAGAACATATATTTTGTAAGGCTCACCTTCTTACAACTAATAATTAGTCTGATGATCCATAATTATATCCTGTCTTTCAGCACCACAGTGTCAGAGATCTCTCTCCCTCCCTCCATATGTGGGCTCTGACACAGTTGGACTGCGCAGTGTGTGTTTGATGCACTGTTTACATAACTCCATCATTCTTCAGTGTAGACGCTAACTTAATTATCCACATAGGTATTATCGTGCTTGGTGTGTGTGAATGGCCCTTAAGCCTAATTACACTGTAACATTAAACCCTAAACTTTAACGCCAAACCTATAAACCTAAAGCCGGAAACAGCGCTGACGGTGCAATTTAAGGCTGAAAGTGTCGTTCCCCTGGCTTTGCAGGCAATCAATATAGGATTGACTCAGCTCTTGATAAGACTATATACTGTAGCACTCTACAACAGATAAACAGAAAATAACAGCATTTGCTGCATCATGTCGGGGAACTTACCACCGCCAATACATGCTATTTATTGTCTAATCAAAGCTTACCCAGCAAGCCAAATGGCGTCATGATGGCGTTATGATGACGTCCTCCGGTGACTCTGGTGACGTTCAGGACTAGGCCAGATCACAGCCCATATGGGGATGATCTTTACGTCATTTCCAGGACGTCTTCACCAGTTGAAATAATGAAGCTCATTCGGGGCCAGGTCTGACTAGTTATGAATGATGTGACTTAAGTTGATCGGGCCTCTATCGGACTCTCTCTGATTCATCCAGGGACATCCGTCTTAGTGGGCAGAGGGGGAAGGAGAGACAACCAGTCAGGTGTGTGTGGGGCCGTTTGTGTCTGACTGTTTCACAATATTGTCACTATTACATTATATATTATATATATATATATATATATACATATATATATATATATATAGAGAGAGAGAGAAAGAGAGAGAACATGCGTGAGACTACACACACATGTGAATTGTGATTGAGAGCTAATATTCAAAAAAATATATATTTTGAAAATAGTGGATTTACAAGCTTGTAGATTGTCTGTATTCAAATAGCCGATGTATATGATTAAAGGGCTCATATGTAACCTACAGTATAGTCGCTTCTTTCGGGATTTTTTTCATAGACCTGGTTGCTTTTCTTCCTCTCTCAAAATCTGATGACAAAAGCTGATGACTTTCACCCCGCTAGATTAAATATAAATGGTGTACTGTTGACTCCAATACATTAATAGGAATGGACTCTTTGGTACCAAAACTTTTTATTATGATGAATTAACCACTTTAGGCCCAATTTCAAAAATCCTCCTATATTAAAATTGGCTACTGGGAGAGCTCACAGTTGTGTACTTTGTCATTTGTGCTGACTTGAGTATTTACTAGACTAGAGAAGACCTATACTCTGTCCACTGCAGTACCTTTGTTTGCGCTTCTCACTAACATCCTCAAACCTTATTACTGTTCTCTCAAAGTATTTATGTCTCTTTTCTTGCTTGCTTCATTCCTCACTCGTGTGTGTGTGTGTGCTCATCTTCTCTCTTACCTTGGCAAAGGGGGATTGTTCAAAGCCCTGCTTTGTGCGATTTGTCAGTGTGTCAGCTACTGCAGCAAACTGAATGGTTTAATAAGGATGTCTCTGACTTTGTGTTTGAGAGTGTGTGCATGTGCAGTTTGTGCACGTATGAGCGTGCTTGTGATTGTGTCTGGCTATGTTTGGTGAATATGCTTAGTGTGTCTCGGCTCTCTCGCGTGCGTGCGTGTGTGTGCACGCACGTGCGTGTGTGTGCACGCACGCGCTTGTGCGTGTCCAGGACATTGCAGCCGGACCTCTATCACTGCCCGTGCTTTTGAATTGCTCCCATCCCTCTGCTACATGAGACAAGGATCTGTCCACATGGCTTTCCAGAGGAGCATTATATTTAGATGACAAAGAGCCTCTCTCTCCATCCCACCGCGTTGCACTTGTCTGACCCCTGCAGAATATCTTTAGAGAGCTGCATGGCACGCTCTGTGTTTTTCATCAGGGTTATGAAAGTGAGGTGGGGTTGGGGGGGACAGATGAATGAAGAGGACAGGAGGAAGATGAAGAGGGAATGAGATATACTGTATTGAGGCAGTGACACTGACACAGAACACTGGGCTGTGTACGTACTGGGAATGAGATTGGCGGCTGCCGCAACAGAACATTGATTTCAATCTTGAGTCAACGTGTTTTCAGTTTCTAGTATTTTCTCTGTGTGCTCATGTTCGTGCTTTGTGTGTTTCCGAGAATGTGTTCACGTAAAATCCCCTGTTTCAATTTGACTCTTGAGCATGAATACAGTACAAATGGAGGGTCCATTAATAGGTTCCATGTGCACACTCTAAGAGATACAAACTATCATAGGGGGACAAAAAAAACGTGTATTTCAAACATATTCCTCAATAAATAAATAAATGAACTTTTCTATTGGTCCACCCATTTCTGGGACATGTGAGTGGTCCAGTGCAGAAAAAAATAAAATGATCCATTGTAGTTGTATGGGATCTTTCTCTATCACACTATCACTAAACACAGGTGAAATTCACCCAAACACCTGCCTGTAGAAAAAAACAGGGATGTGGGCAGGGAAACAAACCTACCTTCTATGATGTCACTGAGCATCATGAAGGTACTGAAAGACCCACCCACCTCAGACATCAGCAACATTATGACAACATTAACTTAACTTTCTTTGAGATCCAAGTTTTTTTTCTACATTTTGAAAACTTAAAATGAATGAGTATGTGAAGTTGCCCGAACGGCCACGGCTCCAAGAACAGTCAGTAATGCAGTTTAAGGGTCTTTTATTATCCCCAAACTCCTCCACCAAAGTCCAGTACAGGTTCAACAGTGCGAAAACAGGACAACAACAATAATACTGAAAAATGACAACACAAAATAAACACTAGTTGAGCAAACACTACTGAACAAAACCCAACTGGATAAGGGCTCTCTTCAGGCTGTACCTTGATCACACAAGGCCCTGTAGCTCTCCCTCAGGGATGTTACCTGTGTCATTGCCCACATCTAACTAACTAGCCTGTCCCTGCAGCCTCCTTTAAATAGGAGTGGATCCTACCACTGGGCACAGACTCAATTAGCACATTTCTTCTCAAATACTTCACTAATATAAATACTTCCATCAACAACGCCTTGAATAAACAGTAACCTAAACAGTCTCAATAATGTGTTACAATTAAACAAGTATAAATAAGCATGAACTCAATGACCAATACTCATATACATAAGGAGGAACACCCCTCTCCTGCATTGCACTTGGCCCCTTCCTCATCAAGGGAAATGCCACCAGCAGTGTACTGTACTTTTACTTTTTAAGTACATTTTGATGTCTATACTTTTACTTGTAGGCCTAATGGAATACTTGTACTTTTCCACCACTGTGATCATTTAGCTGGGAACGCCCCTGCAACCCCCCTGAAGGACCCCTGGGTGGGGGTCCCTCCGTGGACCCCACATGGCTAGTTGTATTTGCCTCTCGCTGAGCATTCCCTCTTTGTTTGTCATCTCCCCCGTGCAGCACCTCATGAGATCTGCAAGGACGAGTACCTGCTGTTGATGACGTGGAAGAAGGCTTCAGCTGGAGAAACTGTGTACAACAAATGTCCAACTAATGCCACTGGTCAGTATGCAACGCACCCCCGTCACGCAACACATGCACTGGTCAGTATGCAACACACTCCCGTCACGCAACACATGCACTGGTCAGTATGCAACGCACCCCCGTCACGCAACACATGCACTGGTCAGTATGCAACGCACCCCCGTCACGCAACACATGCACTGGTCAGTATGCAACGCACCCCCGTCACGCAACACATGCACTGGTCAGTATGCAACGCACCCCCGTCACGCAACACATGCACTGGTCAGTATGCAACGCACCCCCGTCACGCAACGCATGCACTGGTCAGTATGCAACGCACCCCCGTCACGCAACACATGCACTGGTCAGTATGCAACGCACCCCCGTCACGCGACACATGCACTGGTCAGTATGCAACGCATCCCCGTCACGCAACGCATGCACTGGTCAGTATGCAACGCATCCCCGTCACGCGACACATGCACTGGTCAGTATGCAACGCATCCCCGTCACGCAACACATGCACTGGTCAGTATGCAACACACCCCCGTCACGCGACACATGCACTGGTCAGTATGCAACGCACCCCCGTCACGCGACACATGCACTGGTCAGTATGCAACACACCCCCGTCACGCGACACATGCACTGGTCAGTATGCAACACATCCCCGTCACGCAACACATGCACTGGTCAGTATGCAACGCACCCCCGTCACGCAACACATGCACTGGTCAGTATGCAACGCACCCCCGTCACGCAACACATGCACTGGTCAGTATGCAACGCACCCCCGTCACGCAACACATGCACTGGTCAGTATGCAACACACCCCCGTCACGCAACACATGCACTGGAGATGCTTCTGTGGATCACAGCGCTGTCGTCGTCGTGCAGAGAGATTGCAGTGATTCCAGTTGGCTCGAGTGTGTCCATATTGTGCATTAGCATTTTGCATAATTATTATAAGACAAACTGTCTAGACAAGTCCTTGCATTATTATTATTATTAAAGAGCACATACAGTAGCACGTTATTAGAAAGAGCCAGGAAACCTGAATTAATTTATGTGTTCATTGTGTATATGGTCACCCGTTGGTCTGAGAATGTTCATAGAGTGCTTTTTTGGCTAACTAACACCAGCTAATCAGTTGGCCGCCAAGCTGGAACAGCCGCCAGGTGTTTGCTGCCAAGCACTGCAGGCACAAAGTCGGTACAGTTGTTGCAGAGGGAATACTGCAACTCGTTAAAAGTTACGGCGAGCCTGCCTTATACTAATGAACCACTTTTGTTGGCAGTCTTTGGTAAGTGCTCATGCTGTAAGCTCCTCGTATATTGTGGGTGTTTGATTCTGCTTTACTCTTGATTAGCACAATTCAACAAACGGCTCTACATCTCCAACTTCAGCTTCATTTTCCGCATCACAGATCAGAGTTTCAGGTGTTTATTTGTCATAGTTTCTTAAGAATTATACATATCAATAAGAATAATATAAAACATAAAATCTATATGAAGAATATGAACAAAGTCTATCAAATATATAGTAAGCATAATGTAAGCTTAAAGTATGCTCTAAGAATTAAGACAGAGATACCTCAGACACTTCTGCAAGTGAGACAGAGACACCACATCAGCAGCAAATAGTTTCACAACCAACAAAGTGTAATGTGAGTTTATATGACATTGCGACACGGTTCAGTGATTCAGTGATCTGATGTGATGCTGCCCATTCTCACCACCTAGTGACGAACCTGTGTTGAATGCCGAGCCGTAGCCAAGCCACAAAGGGTACACTCGTACACAACAGTTATTCTCCCCCCCGGGTGACAAATAGCTGTGAAGAACCATGCATGGCTTTGAATGGTCGCTGGTAGATCTGTTTTGATTCAATGGTCATTGTAATGGGTCCGGCATGGCAGGCAGCATTGAACAGACGAACAGTGGTGGAAAGTAAACTAAGTACTTTTACTTAAGTACAATTTTGAGGTATTTCTACAAGCTTGTCGATCTGCTATTTTCAAAAGATTTTTATGCATTTGAAAAGTACATTTTGAAGCCTTTAGTACTTTTACTCAAGTAAATGTTGAAACTTTTACTTGTAACAGAGTATTTTTATGTTGTAGTATTGATACTTTTACTTAAATGAAACATTTGCCATTTTGGTACTTTAAGTACATTTTGGTGCCAATACGTACTATTACTCGAGTACATTTTGAATTCTGGTCTTTTACATGTAACGGAGTAGTTCTATATTGCAGTATTGATCCTTTTTTTTAAAAGATTTTTTTGTGGCTTTCGCCTTTATTTTATTAATTTTTATAGAGAGATAGGTATACAGTAGGCTGACGCACACTGCCAGACTGGATTACCAGCCAAGGTGCCCAGACGGCTATGCCAGCCGCCCGGGAGTATTGATACTTTTGAGATACTTTTCAAAACTTTGAGTCCTTTTCCCACCACTGCCGGTAGATCTGTTTTGATTAAATGGAAATTGAGTGCCACAGTGTGGCGGGCAGCATTGAACAGATGAAGTCCCTCGCCAACCTCTCAGAGCATTTACTGACAATTGAAGTGAGGGTGACTGGGGTCTCCAGTCCATTCACACATGCTATCTTGGAATGCAGGCACAACGGTGGACATCTGCAACAATGCCCACGGTAACAACAACAGCCTGGATTGCCATCGGGGCCTGCAGCCTGAACGGACCTGCTCGAAGGCCCTGTGCATACCCGCATATTAACCTCTGGGATGTTTACTTCAGGAGAGGCTAACTCCAGCTGGTTGAGGGGCTGTTTACCTCAAACCGAGATGAAAATGGTTCTTCAGCTCACCAGGGAGGGAGTTAGAGGGGCTCTCTATGTGCAGCCACACGCTCCTCCGCACGTCGCCACTGTCACCCTGCTCTTCCAGTCCGTCCCTGAATTCCCGCTTGCTCTTTCTGAGGGTTGTCTTCCAGGTCACCGGAGCTGAAGGCAGCTTTGCGTGCTTGTAGTGCTTGCTCGAACTTTCCTTGTTGGGATATGTCCATATAGCAACGTCATCCGTGCACTTAGAGATACATCCAGTGGCTGTATCTGGGAACTCGTTGACTCTATTCTCAGAGGCAACATCTCCCAGTCCTCGTGTTTAAAACAGTTTTGTAGCATAGAATCCAGTTGTTCAGACTTCAGACGAGCATTGAACCTCCTGTACAATGTTTGGATCTTGTCCAATGCTATGTAGCTTTTGTGAGATCCTAAAACGCTTTTAAAAGCTCACATCTAAATTTGCTTTATAGTTTAACACCACAGAGAGCTAGAAATGCAGAGATTGTGTGGGTGGGGGTACATATTAAACGACCAGCTGGAGAACATTGCTCCTGGCTATGTGAGACAGTGTTTGGAACGTTCTGAACAGGCTTGATTGCAAACATATGTGTTCTGATTGAAAACCTGCTGCTTAATATTATGTCAGTTAACTTAGTACTGTTACTATTGAAGATAACACCGTGGGCTTGCTACTGAGCCCACAACAAAAACAACAATAATTTTACAGACGTTACGCGCTGGGCCATTGACTATCATTGTGCGCGTTCACGTATGATACATAGCGTTCATGTGTTATGGGCCCATGCGTGAACGTGCGCAATGCATAATGCTGGCTCGAGCTACAATACCAAATCCGGCCACTATGTCTTTTTCGCCTCAGGGTTTCCTCTTGGTGACGTCTCTTATTATATTTATACTCTTAAGTATCTGCCGTGAAACTGGGAGGTCGGGGTTCAAATACTGTAAAAATGGGACCCAATGCCTCCCTGCTTGGCACTCAGCATCAATGGGTTGGATCGGGGGGTCAAATCAACTACCGGCAATCAAATGATTCCCGAGCGCGGCGCGGCTGCAGCTCACCGCTCCTTGGCTGCGGCTCACCGCTCCAAGAGATGGGTCAAATGCGGAGAACAAAATCCACCGTGGTAACGTGTGTGACGAATCGTACGACTTTGACTTGCGTGACCGCGTCACTCACCAGAAAGTTATTTTCAGTGAACAACACAGTCGTGTCGTCATGAGGCATGTTTTTGCCATAACCCATAGATGTATAGAATAAGACATTTCCATTTCCGTGTCTTGTGTCAAACATGGAGCAGCAGGTAATCAATCCACAGAAGCTGCCTTGTGACAATTTGTTTTCAACATGGGGATGTGATGGTTGTGGTATTCGGGACAATAGATGTCATCGGGTGCTACAGCAAAGTAGGTCGGGTGGAAACCTTGCATGTCAAAAAAGCAATGGTGGAAAGTAACGAACTACCGTACATTTACTTAAGTACTGTACTTCAGTACAATTTTTTTAACATTTTAGTACTTTTTTCCCCACTGTCAAAAGTGATACATTCCAGGAAAAAATAACCCTCTCTCTCTCTCTCTCTCTCTCTCTGTCTCTCCCTGCAGGATCTGCTAGTCGTCGTTGTTTGCTGGACAATAACGGTGTTGCTCTCTGGGGTCCTCCGAGCTTCGCCAGATGCGTCTCACTTGATTTTAGATATTTACATTTATCCGTAAGTTCCACTCCTGAAATGTGTTCCACTCCTGAAATGTAAACACTTCGTCAGTCCGCTCCTCCTCAGTGCTGAGAGAACAATTTGAGCTTCCCCCGGCACCTGAGAAAATAATGGCTTTGATGTTAATCCAGGCGAGGTTTATAGCGAGGACAAAAATATATTGTTTTCCCTCTTAATCAGTGCATTTTGAGCTGATTATGCTCAACTCCTTCCTTAATCAGGTCTCTCTCTCATTAGTGAGAGATGTTTGTTTATAGAGTACATCCCCTGCTTCCCGGAAGTATTTTCTCCATGGGGAATAACATTGGGTTTCTTTAAAAATCATCTCATAGCATCGTGGTCCAAAAATAAACAAACTGTCTCGCCGATATTGTCGAGGAGGGGTCTCTGTATAATTTACGATGATCAGTCGGTCATATTTGATAGTCAGTTTCTTGCGAAAATTCAACTAATTTGGCAGTAGTCACATTTGCGAATTCTCAGTCAGTTGATTCTTCATATCCATATGCAGTCGGGATCATTAGTTTATTTTTGGAACACACTTTGAGAAAAGTCAATAGATGGGAATTCAGAATGGGGGAGCCAAGCTCGCGAGTGATTTTTCTTCCAGTTCATTTTGGGATGAATTTTGGGGTCTTCAAAATAAAATCCAGCAGCAGATAAATTGCAGTGCCGGAGTCGATGGTTGTACTCAATGAGTTAAGCATCATTCTCCCCCTTTAACGTTTCTCAAAGAAAGACACTGGTCTCCTCTAATTACCTGGTCCACAGCTTTGCATTGCGGACTATTGATTATTTATTTTTTCTTGGACTCTTGGATTACCATCTCAACTCCACGGTGGTGATGGTGAGATATTTCCCGGGTCAGGGTCTCAGGCGTGACTTAGAGATGATAGCACATCAGCAATCAACGCGATTGGCTCGCATGCTGACCTTTCATTAGCATCGGGAGTCAATAACTAATTTTCTGTGATTACCGTTATCAAGCGCATCTCGCTCGCTCTCTCGCGCTCGCTTTTTCGCTCTCTCGCTCGCTTTCTCTCTCTCGCTGACTCGCTCTCTATCTCTCTCTCTCTCTCTCTCTCTCTAAAGTGATGCATCCAGTTTATGACCCTCACCTGTTTTAAAATACTGTTTTCTTTCCTCTGAAGGCGAGGCAAAGGGGCTGCGTAACCCCCGCAGAATAATAGAGCACTTAAAGACCGATTGTGATAAAAAATACGTTTTTCACACTTTCAGACCATATCCGTGGTAATCATATGGACATGTAGAGGAGATCTTGAATAAACCAATAGCTAGAGTACCAATATTTATTAGGACAGCAGGTAAGACAGGAATATCCAACGTTTCGGCGGTTAAGCCTTCATCATCATATGGACATACCTAACAATGGATGCCCAAAAATGGGAACATTTCATTTTTGTCTATTTTCCTTTTTCTAATTAAAAGTCAATACATTTGCAATTAAAAAATTGCTTCATTTGAACGAAAACGTGCTGCGTGATGACGTGTCGAGTTTCACATGTATATTAATGAATCTTGGATTAAATTCACCTGTTTGATTCCCATTGCTGCACGTCCGTCCAAACACAGGTGGTTTTGAATACAGAACCACTCTCATTTAAGGTGACATCCAGACAGTGTATTACTTGTTTTAAACTTAATCATGACGCTAACATATGTATCTGAAAACATCATAGGTTAGAAATAAGCCACATAGCTAAAACTGCTAGAGCTGGCCGACTGTCTGACAAAAAAAAACATACGGACATTCAGTCATAAGGAGAGACATAGGGCCGGACGGACATTGCTGTTCCTTGGAGTGGCTGCACCACTCAAAAATAAAAAAAAGATTCATGCCAGGAGCTTTCGCAGAACCTGCTCACTTTCCATTGATTATAGTGGTAGTGTACCGTTGCAGAGCCAATTCTGTCCCCAGTGTAGCCCGGCCCACACACGCACACGCATGAACATAGACCCCCTCCCCTACGGATTTACAAGCGATGTTCTACATCGTATAATGCATTGTGGGTTACAATTCTTCAAAGAGCCGATCTACAAGCTCGCAATGTGTCGATATAGACTAGATTAGTTATTTTCACTTCATTTCTTTTGTTTTTCAAAATAGTAAAAAAAAAGGAATTGCTAAAAGGTTTAGGCATCAGGCGTAAGACCCCACGTATAAATATATTTTTAATGCTTTTTGTGTTGTGCAACCACTCTTATAGACCGCTGCGTGTGTAGCTGTGTCCCTGGATCCCCAGGCCTGCCCCTGTGTTGTGTCCGAGCACGGAAATAGCGTTATAGTGTTTGTTCACCACCAAGTGTCACTAAGACACACAGGCCAGGCACGAGGGCTAGTACAGTACAGTACAGTACAACTCACTTCAGACGGGTCTGATTTTTTTCACTCACTCTCTCCCTTTTCTCTGTGCCTTTTGGGTCTAGTTGCGAGAGCATCTCGCGAAGGGTCAGAGGACCCTAGCCGGGGAGGGCATGTCCCAGATCGTACGGAGTCTCCTGGAGCTCTTGCAGAGGAGGAGCTACCTCAGCGGCGACCTCCTCTTCTCCACGGAGATTCTGCGAAATGTGACGGACACCTTCAAAAGAGCAACCTACATCCCAGCGCCCGACGACGTGCAGGTAGAGTTGAGCGCTGCGCATGATTTTGACAGCAACTTTTGATTTTAGTTTTGTTTTTAGTCATAGTCTTGTGAATAGTTTTCATTTAGTTTTGGTCACATTTTAGTCACCTGTAATGTCTTAGTGTTCGTCTAGTTTTAGTCGACTAAATATCACAGGATTTTTAATAGCCGACTAAATCTACAGTCGACAAAAATGTGTTTTGGCGGGCCTTGATGCCGTCATATTATAATGGCTGATTTTACACACTTGCTGAAAATAGCAGATCTATAAGCTCTGTGAGC
Source organism: Protomyctophum bolini (assembly GCF_963924005.1). Taxonomy (NCBI): domain Eukaryota; kingdom Metazoa; phylum Chordata; class Actinopteri; order Myctophiformes; family Myctophidae; genus Protomyctophum; species Protomyctophum bolini. Next base: position 21,008,336 of record NC_137878.1, read on the forward strand.
TTGCTATTTTCAGCATGCAGCCAAGTGTAAAATTACTTATACTGGATCTCTTGCCCTTCCACATTTTAGCGTGGTTTTTATTTGTTGACGAAATTGTCAATTTATTTAGTCTTAGTTTTAGTCCATCATAGCTTAGTTTTCAATTAGTTTCCATTTAGTTTTCATCAGTGAATAAAAGGTAGTCAACGAACATTTTTCATCATGTAATGGTTTTAGTCGACAAAATCAACACTTAAAACAGGAGACATGAAGGTATTGCTGCTCCCAAATGCAATTTTACGCTTTGAGCGTATCCATGTTCTTCCTTAGACCCAGGTCTGCATTTTGGAGCAGCAATTCAGGTGTGCAGATTTTTATTCTCATACGTGTATACGGTTTAACGTACTGTACAGTATAGGTGTTGGTCGTGCATGTCTTTTAGCTGTTTCTCAGCTTCTGTCTCATCCTGAAACATGGAAGTACACACACAGACATACAGTAGGCAAATGCACATGCACGCACGCACGTGACACAGGGATTTGAGAGAGACATTTGTAAAGAAGGTCATGGCTATACCACAGTCTGGTTTCAGGTCCAGTGATGTTATTGAACGTACAAGCCCTGCTGCCAATCACTTGCAGTACTGTTTGTAACCATGTCTCTGGTCTCTCTTCAGAAATATTTCCAGGTAGTCAGCCATATGTTGGACATTGAGAATCTGGAGAAATGGGAGGACGCTCACCAAGTAAGTGTGTGTGTGTGTGTGTGTGTGTGTGTGTGTGTGTGTGTGTGTGTGTGTGTGTGTGTGCGTGTGCGACGATCAAATTGGTGTGACATAGTCTTTCAGTCGTAAACGCGTGGCACTCGGTGCTTGTCAGCTTTGTAGATCTGCTATTTTTCAACGGCTAAAGTTTAAAACAATGGTTATAAGTGGTTAAAAGCTATAAGGTGATGACACAGATGCACCCTCGGGTCTAAGTGGGATAACATTTCACTGATGCGAAGCGATGGGGTCCATCAAGCACTGACTGAATGGCTGAATGTGATCACGTTGACTGCATGATTGACTTTTCATTTCTCTCTCTCTCTCTACCGCCATTCCCAGGTCTCTCCTGGAGCAGCCTTGCTGATGAGGATACTGGAGGATTTCATCCACCTCATCGGAGAGGCTCAGAAGCCATTCCAGAGTTTCCTGGTGGTCACAAACAACCTCAGTACGTGTCACTCACTCTTCCCACGTGCTGAAAAGCAGCGTTGATTTAGTCTTGGACTTAATACTATGACGATAAATGTCTGTCGACTACCTGTTTTCTCACTAACGAAAACTAAATGGAAACTAAATGAAAACTAAGCTATGATGCCTAAGACTAAATATATTGACAATTTTGTCAACAAATAAAAGCTAGACTAAAATGTTAGGAAGGGACTATAGTGGACAAGAGATCCAGTATAAGTAAAAGACGAGTCATTTTGCACTTGGTTGCATGCTGAAAATAGCAGATCTGATCTAGCAGATCAGAGCTTGTAGATATTTTCATACATTTTAGTCGACTAAATCAACTGTAGATTTAGTGGACTAAAATCTTATGATATTTAGTCGACTAAAACTAGACTAACGCTAAAACATTCCCGGGTGACTAAAATGTGACAAAAACTAGATGACCACCAGTCCCTTCCTAACATTTTAGTCTAGTTTTTATTTGTTGACGAAATTGTCAGTATATTTAGTCTGTTTTAGTCATAATAGCTTAGTTTTAATTTAGTTTCCGTTTTTCCGTTTTCGTCAGTGGAAAAAGGTAGTCGATGGACATTTTTCGTCTTAATTTTAGTCAACGAAATCAACACTGCCCGGCACCAACACATGGCACTCATCCGCCACGTCGGCCCTCAATCTGATCAAACTGCTGTTTGTTTGTTTTGGTTTCACCACACCGACCGTATCTTCAGGCCAATGTTCTTTGCTCGGCTCACTATTTACGGCTGGTTCTTTTAGCTGAGCTGCTATCTTTGTTTGTCTAGTGATAACCATCCAGCGCGAGCCGGTGTCTGCGGTCTCCAGCGATATCAACTTCCCCATGAAGGGCCGGCGAGGGATGAAGGACTGGGTGAGGACTGCGGAGGACAAGCTCTGCATCCCTAAAGAGGTCTTCACCGCCCCTGCAGAAGGTATGGGCAACTGGAAGGGAACAACATGAGTGTTTTCTTTTTTATGTTCTTTGGTAGATGCGATGACTCTCTGTGGGACAATGATGCTTTCACATGACATTTGACTCTACAGTGCTGCTACTGGTGCTTCCGTTTACAATTGCTTTTACAGCATGGTCATGGCTCCCCAAGAGACTAGCTGTCTATGAGAGAGAGAGAGAGAGAGAGAGAGAGCTTGGCTCTGACTAATGATGGTTATTTATTATGTCATCTGAGCAAGATCAGGGACTGATGGGGTCACCAAAGAAATCTCACATGATGTGGGGTCATGGTATAAAAGAAAGAGCCATAGGCATTTATAATGCCTTTCTATCTTCCTCTCTGTGTTTCTATTCTAATACAATTCCATTGTATTTACTTCTATCTGGTTACTATTCATCCCACCACACCAGCAGTATAGCTTCTGTATAGACACATTCAGAGATGCAGGGTCCCCTGGTCGCAGCCACCGTATTTCCTGTCGGCGGAGACGAGATATCTGATGGGTACACAGTCAGCTCTTCTACTACGTTGAATGGGAAAGTGACTGATGTTTGCTTCCTCAAACGTTCAGTGGTGGTTCAGGACCTTTCCCTGCTTCGTCCCATGCAGCCACGCTGAGCGCTGCCGTATTTACACTACTAAATGCGAAACGAAATTCGGTATTTGACATTCCCGTTTCTCTCCAAAGTTGAATTTTTTCCACTACTGTTGGAGCAGCCATAAACTACACAGGTCCGTCCCAATGTTCTGGGCAGCTTTATAAAGTTGGTGTTAGTGAAAAGCAGGTAAAAGAGTAATGTTTGAGCAGACTAACATCAGTCACTTTCCCATTCAATGTAGTAGAAGAGCTGACTGTTTGTACCCCGCAGATATCTTGTCTCCGCCTACAGGAAATATGTTGGCTGTGACCAGGGGAGTAGGGGACCTGTCTCTGAATGTGTCTAATACACACCTTTTCTCACAGTCGTCGCTCCCACTCGGCATCCTCTTCATCCAATGTCACACTGTTTGTTGCACTGAGAGAGTAATGTGCTAGTATTGTTTTGTGCTATAGCCTATAGGGCTAATGCTAGAGGGATTCTCAAGTCGAGGCATTATTCTTCCATGTGAATGAAGTATATTTCATACATGGAAGCGGTTAGAAATATGTTGCTTTGACTCTTGGCCTTTAACCACTGCTAGACTTACAGTGCTTTATGGTAATGCTGTCTTGCCGTCAAGAGCAGCCAAAAATCTGATAAAGTGATAAAACAAAAAGATGGTTGGCTACAGTAAACAAGATCACAATGCATTGTGTTGGCAAAATGAGCAAATCTTGTCGGGATCGGGATTCGAACCCGCAACATGCTGTCAAGGTGACAAAAAGTTCAGGTGCCCGGACATATATGCCAGCCGTCCGGGCCAGAGCGACAATTTTCGCCCCTTAGGGGACCCCACTGAGCAATGTACATACAGTAGGGTTTAAATGGCTACTACAAAAGTCTTGAAACGAAAGCACAAAGAGTAGCAGCTACAAAGACAAGGTTGGTGGCTGACAGGAAATTAAGCTAGCTGAGTTCCTGTCTCGGTCTCCATCCTCTGGTCCCAATTAATGTTAAAAAGAAGGCTTCAGACAGGGAAGGTGTCTGGACCATGTCAAGACATAACATCCTGTCACCTTATATCACCTTACCTTAAGACAGGGAAGGTGGGGCTGTGTCAAGACATAACATCCTGTCATCTTTGCGAACGCAATGAGCACTTACTATGAGACCTTGCAGATCATGTCTGTCTGTCTGTCTGTGTGTGTGTCTGTGTGTCCCGCTTTTGTGCCCATATATGGAGCTGAGTGATTTGTTTGTGATTGATGCAACACACTCCATATTTGGACTTATAGCTGCTTTGGGGACTCCTTATATGGTTATTAAAAATAACTTAACTTAAAAAAAAAATAACTTAAAAATAAATAATAATAATTACCTTACCTTAAGACAGGGAAGGTGTCTGGCCCATGACAAGACATAACATCCTGTCATCTTATATCACCTTACCTTCAGACAGGGAAGGTGTCTGGCCCATGACAAGACATAACATCCTGTCATCTTATATCACCTTACCTTCAGACAGGGAAGGTGTCTGGCCCATGACAAGACATAACATCCTGTCATCTTATATCACCTTACCTTCAGACAGGGAAGGTGTCTGGCCCATGTCAAGACATAACATCCTGTCACCTTATATCACCTTACCTTCAGACAGGGAAGGTGGGGCTGTGTCAAGACATAACAACTTATCGCCCTCCGCAGGCGTAGCTGGGGATGGAGGGGGGCGGATGTAGTCGTACAAAAGATGTAAAAAGCCATATACATCACGCAGCTACAGTACTACTTTAAGAGCATAACATAAGCTCTCATAATCTTCAAATACTACAATTCACCTTGATGTTGGAGCTTAAATTAGCCTGTAAATATGAAAAGAATGAGGTTTTGTGACTGAGACTCATACGAGCATGCTGTAGGTCTATAGGCTACTCAGAAAATGGAGCCTTCTTCTTGATGTAAAAAAAAAGTTACGTTTTTAAAGGATAGATTCCTCTACGGGTACATGAAAAAACTTGTACAGGAAGTGAAGATTTTGCATATTGCATATTTTTAACTACCGGTACATCTACATTTATTGAGTTGTGCATAGGAGATGCAGCATACATAATATAGTTAACTTCAAGGAGATTTAGTGAAATGAACATCTTGTTTCCCATTGTCGATTTCTACGAGTTATGTAGGGAAAATCATAATGGAACTGCAACAATGGTTTTCCATTGTCACATCGGCCGGTCACTGAGAGATGCCATTGCCTATACCTCTCCACACACACAAGGCAGATTTGTGTCTCCCCTTCAGTAATGAACCTATTCACATGAGTTCTGGGATAGGAGTCCGGCTGGAGACTCCTGAAGACAAAGCATCTTTTGTTACATTTGATTAAGCTTGTTCTAAAACAACGACGAGAGCAGCTGTTCATGTTTTAAAGCTTCAGGCTGATTAAGGAAGGATTGTTGTCCATATATTGGGACTAAAATAAACAATAGTATCCCTCCCAGCCTGTACTACCAGCCTGTACCCAGTAATCCCGCCCAGTGGAATGCAAAAGTGTCATTCTTTCTCTTTTCTCATAATATGTTTTCGTAATTGCTTCATACAAATGGAAACATTGGTGGAACAAATCCACCATTGATATGTTGGTTTACGTATTAACTACAATTATACATTTTACAAAGGAACACAAAGGAAAAACTTTGAAACCTGATTTCACATAACTATGATTTTCAGGAAATTATACTTCAATAAGCATTATCTAAGCAAGTGATCTCATGTTGTAGCACACTCTACTTTCATATATATATATTTTTTTTTAAGTGAAACATTTTAGTGATACACTATTACTTCATTTGACCACAAATATGTTACATCATCATCAACTGGGCTCTTATTCAGAAATCTAGATTTTAGAACTGTTACAATGGTGGATGCTAAAAAGGAGAGGCTATAGTTGATTCAAAAGCAATATTTTGACAAAAGTGTATATACAGTATATGAGGCAAGATTTTGACGAAAGTGTATTTATGAGAAGATGTTGTGGGTGACCTACACATCTTCACTCTGTGGAAATGGCTTCCATTAAGCCACAATGGCTACGGTGCGTTAGCGGTCAGAGCTGGATGGCCTCTAAAGTTAGTCCTCATAATGGGGTGAAGAGAGCAGCTAAAAGAATACTCAAGCAGTGGACTGAATTGTCCCAAAATATCGAACGGCTGTTGGCAAAGTCAAGGAGACGGGTGGTTTGTTTGAAAATTCTTCACCACATTGTTAACTGGTGGTTGTTAAATTTTTGCATGCTTATTTTTAAGTGCTTTTATCCCCTGGTTTTAAAATCACAACATCGCAACGCTCCAGCAGTCAGTCTGCAGCCATGCAAGCTTACCAGAATTTATACAACAATAGCTCAAAGTCTATCGGAGAGCTTTCATGCACCTGCATGGAGCTATAATGAGAAGCCCTTGTGTAATTGTCTGAAATACACATCAAAGTCTGTGATTGCGGACATTGACATTGGGTCACTCGGTGTTCGGAATGAGAAGGTCAACTTTTTGGGGAAAAAAGACCCATCCCTTTATAGGCTAAACTGTTCTCATTCTTCTCCTCTCACATTGTCCTTGTTTTGTGGCTGAATGCCTTCTCTTTTAGAGTTCTTGTATTGGGATGTGAAGGAATTGTAAACTGCACTGTTAAGATGCCGTTATTGATCTAATAATGCCATTATGAGGTTTCTTATTGTGAAATTTTAAACTAAAGACAACAGCAAATTAATCTGAGTTGGAAGCAAACATTTAAATCAAGTGATCACTGGGGAATCATTACTGGAACAGAGTCAAAGTGGGACAGTCCACACAGACTGTTATGCCGTTAATTATCTCTACTTTTCCTTAATGTACATGTGCATAGTGTACAACAGTACATAGTTGTATGCAGACAGTTTCTAATAGACTTATTATACACTACTGTATATCAAATTTGTCATGTTCGCACTGGCAAAAATTATGGGTTTTTGCACCTATCCCAATTTGGCTGTTTGTCACCGCAGTGGCTTAGCTGGGGCTTCTCCGACACACAGGTGCATGGTACAAACACGTTTATTGAAGATTGAGAAAGATAGAGCAAATGGAAACATACCGTCACGACAGGGGCTCTGTCCAGAGTGTGCACGGGAGTGGCTGATTTATCATGTGTTCATCGATTAGATCGATACACAACAACCCGGGCAGTGACCACTAACGGGACACATTTAACCCGAAACCTGTCTCAAGCTTCGGAGAATCCCCCAAAGCGAAACGGAACGAAATATAATCATGTGGATCTCGGGATATAGGAGATATACGGTATAGGAACGGCATGGCTCCCAAGTGGATCTTGAGACTGCACCCGTATGATGTCCGTTGACTATGACATAGTGAATGAATTTGGGTCTGATTAGAGCCCCATTGACATCCATTATAAATCTAATTTGTGGGAAAATATGAATGGAGATGAGTGGACTCCACCCTCCACCTCTGTTTTGGTAGTCTCGTGTAGCCAGAAAACTATTCCACAATCTCCGAATGCTACAGTATATAGAGTCTGAAACTACAGCTCCCGGAATCCGAGTAAGGAAGCTGCCATTTCCGTTCACGAAAATACATTTTAAAATATCTTTAGATCTTAGTTTTTTATTTCCTTTTCTGCTAAGCAACAAGCTATACACCGTATATGCTTAGATGATTTCTATATATATTAGGATAAATATTCGTGTAAAGACAAAATGGAAGTGGCGAAGAGGCGCCCACTTCTGCTTTATATTTTATTTTATTCATGACAGCTCTTCCGTTGCTCCTGACTGTACAGTATGATGAAAGCATTTGTAAATTGCGAGAGGCAACAGTCTGTAACACGAGACTACTGTTATGGAGGCTGCGGCTGCCGGGCGTGTCGCTGGCATGTGGGCTGCTGCAGGATCTGATTGGATGGGCTGTGAGCACTGAGCAGAGATGGAACTCACTGTTACTCCCAGTAATAGAATAGTATCAATACCACAATGTAGAAATACTCTTACAAGTAAAAGTTCATTACTTGAGTAAAAGTACAAAAGTATTGGTATCAAAATGTACTTAATTAAAGCACCAAAAGTTGTATGTATGTATAACCTTTTTGTTTGTTTTTTTAATGTTTTGAAAAAAGTAGATCGGCAAATTTCAAAGGGCCGATATGTATATAGGGCTGAAGTGGGTAATGTAATCAAAATCTACAAAGTAACGACTACGTTTTCAAATAATTGTAGTGGATTAAAAATGACAATATTTGCCTCTGAGATTGTAGTATAGGAGTAAAACTACTGAAAATGGATTAACCGTTACGTTAAAACCACTGATCTGCTGGGACATGGTCGAGACTCCTTGGCGATGTCGCTTGACTACAGGCGGGATGGTTGGTCTGGTGGGCACTGGGCACCACTGTTGACTCAGCCATTTCTAGGGAAATGCTGGGATTCTGGGCATTGCCATGCCTGTGACCCAGCACTGTAGATTTTGATTATCATTAGGCTACAAAACATACATTAACCACTTCAGCCCTATATACATTTAGGCCATTTGAAAATAGCCGATCTACAAGCTCACAAGATATCTTTTTTAACTACATATTGATATCAATACTTTTGTACTTACAAAAAAAGTGGAAAAAGTGAAATTCTACTTGTAACAGAGTATTTCTACATTGCAGTATTATTGATACTTTTACTTAAGTAAGAAATACAAGTACTTTTTCCACCACTGCTGTTCAGGTGCCAGGGGTAGCAGTTGGCCTGCTGCTGCACACTTCAGTGGCCTTGGTGTGTGTGTGTGTGTGTGTCGCTGATTGATCCTGTTGTGCATTATCTTGGTTCACAAATGGAGCGTCACTGCATATGAACCGACAGGCGACCTCAAGTCACAGTGACGGACGGTGCAGTCAAATACTGAGTGTACATTTTGCCCTCGGCATTAAATAACTCTCCAAGTTATATTAAACCCTTTCAATTTTGTACGGCCATTTGCTCACTGCATTCAGCAGTTCCACAGCCTGCGCGCAAATGCAGTAAATCAGATTCTATTAATAAGCAAAGCATGCTGGCAGTGAAACCACATGAACCCCAGCATCCCCATTCTGGGCATGTCATAGAGGCAAACTTTCGCCCACAGGCGTCACGCTGCATCGCGTTGTGAGCTTTTTTCGATTGGCTATTTGCAGCTAAGAGATTTGGTGTCGAGGGAAAGAAAGAGGCGACCAAGTGTAGACCCTGGGGACCCACTGTCACCCCAGTCATTGAAGCATGTAGGATGGAAGTGGTTAAGATGCTGAGTAAGTAACTTCCCACACTCCCGTCCAAGTGAGGGTCACTCCGTTTAGAAGAAGACACTTAATAGTTCCACTAACACACCCTGTTCTTATTGGCAGTCTGGAGGTTATGGCCTTCAAGTTGATTGCCATCTCCTTGTTTGGCTCATTTAACATGTAATGAAAGCCTGCATGAGAAGGACAGCTTAGACGTAAGTAAACGTGCACATACATTCACGGGCATGGGCGCACGCACGCACGCGTGCACGTGTGTGTAGAGAGAGGCGATTGATGGCCTCATGATGTGCTTCACTGAGCAGAGCCAGAGATTGTTTCTCTATTGTCTCGGTGACAAACTCTCTCCTTTCCGTCTCCCTTATGCCCAATTTATGCTCCGTCGTACGTTGGTGTCCAGTGTCAGAAACAGCCAGTGCGTAAGAGTATAAATTGTAGGCATAGGCAATATACTCGCACATAAACTCAGTAGGTACATTCACCGGCAATGTTCCCTTTGCTTAACATTTGAGCTTTCATATGTTGAATGTCTCTTTTGACATTCACCTTTAATAATTATAGTAAAACAAGATGCAGCTACAGTTACAATTACAATTAGAAATCCCAATTGCAGCCACTATTTCTGTGCTCTTTATATGACTTTGCAGTCTGCACATAATCGTTTCTTAAACTCTTGTAAACTGTTCTTCGATGCGCTCAACAGGAAAAGAATGAAGCATGGAAACAATGGCTGCATTGAGAATTGTAACAGTACTAGAAGTTCGGGCCGCTTCACGACCCTCACCTCTAGCACCACACGTCGCAATTGGGAGGAAGGAAATTGCATGAGACGAAAATTGGGGAAAAAGGAATGTGGTTGAAGTGGGGAAAAGAGTGGTTTTGTTTGATGTTGCTGCGGTCGATTGGTGGGGTTTTCGTGGATGGATTAGTTGTCTTAGTCATGTTCTGTTTTTACGTTCCGGATACATGTAGCTTGGAAGTGAAGCTGTGGCATATTGCGTGGTTAATGTGGTCTGTGCAGTAGACAAAAAAATCGGGAGAGAGTTTATGTGGCTAAAGTGGCAGGTTAATGGATTACGGACGTGGATGTCAGCAGAGAGGGAATGATCTATGAAGACATGGTTAGTGGAAATGTGTGCGTTTTGTGCTGGCCGTGTCAAATGGCGTACCCTCCGAGTTGTGTGGCATCAGAGGCGTAATTTAGGCAAAGAAAATAAATATGGTAGAAATGTTTTGGAGCAATGTCAATATGACGGCGCAACGCAAAATATAGCAACTATTGTTGTGGCCAGTGAGTTTTGGCAGGAGTGTGGCTGATGTGCGTAAACATAGCAATGTAAAGTGGGGCCTGTATCCACATCCGGTGAGGTACCAAATGTAATTAAGGATATGGAATGCAGCTGTTAATCTCTAATTAAAGTGCTAATGCCTGGTTTCATACTTCCTCAGACTCTGCCTCTTTCTGACAAATGACAGATTTAAAGCTCATGACTTGACTGGTGATATTCGATTTAGCTGGCATCTGACCACCAATCATGTCAATGTTTTAACAAGTGTAGGCTGACCAAAACTCTGTTCGTAGAAAATTAAAGTTTTGTGATTGAGTGCTTTTGTGGTATTAATCAGGCCCACATAATGACTTTTTCGGTGGGTTGGTGGCGCGCGGGGGAGAGTGGGCCCTCCAGTCCTCTAACTGATTTACCATTCGCCCACAATACAGTGGCTTTCTCATTTGCGTGCCTCCAAAGATGGTGTTCAATTAGGATCCATCACACTCTGTGTTTATGCTGTTTGAAGTGTTTTTCATTTATTTATTTTTTGTGATTCCTTTTGGTCTCACTTTTTTTCTTTTCTTTTCATTTCATTTATTTTCTTTTCTCTTAGTTTCTCGCTATTAGATCTTAGTCACAGGGTGCAATGAGATTTGTGGATGAGTCACCCACTCTCCACACACCCCCTCCCTGCCTCCTCTCTTTTCCGCTCCTTTTCTCCCCCTCCCCCTCCATCTCCATCCCTCCGTCCCCTAGCTCACTCTTCAGTCTCCCCCTCCATCCCTCCGTCCCCTAGCTCACTCTTCCAGACTGAGTGACATTTTCAGGGGCATCACCTCTCACTGGGAAGCCCTGCTCTTTTAGTGGGTGTGAGAAAGAGGGGAGTGACAGCAGTGAAAAATGAGGTAGTCACAGAGGAGGGCTGTCTATGAGAGAGAAAGAGAGAGAGAGAGAACGGAACAGGATGGGAGAGATGAGAAGATGCTGAGGCCTGAATTTGGCGGGGGGGGGGGGGGGGGGCTGTCGGGGGCTGTCAAAAAGTAAACAATATGGAGAGAGAAGGAGGGAGGGTCTTGAGATTGCAGGCATTCAGGTCAAATACAAATAAACAATGAAATGAGAAGTGCCTGCAGTGTCAATGATACCATCCAGTTTCATTTTGTTTGTCGGTGTCTGTAATATCTCAGTTTCAAAAGTGGGACATGGTTTTCAGCAGTATCAGGCTGTGCAGCTAATTCCAGATGATATCAGGTCAGTCACACCAGTGCCGGTGTCCCATGGGGACACGGATCTGAAGCTGCTGGATGTGTGAAGGGAGAAAGACATGGTTTGTTACAAGACTTGGGAGAGGTTAGAAATTAGACCCATTTCATGTACCCGGTATATATGATACGAGAAATGTATTATTTCGTAAAATAGTGTATCTGTAACTTTCAAGAGTTTGGTGGTTTAGTTTGTTTATGTATTTATTTTTAATTTTTTAAGGCAAAGTTGACTTCTAGGGCTTGAGAGAGGAGACAAAGCGTCTATTGTGTAATTATTGTTTTGTTCACCATTGCGTCTGTTTCTTCTAAGCCCGAGCAAGTGCATGACACAGAAATAAATACCAATCAATCTTGATTGTTATTGTGAAACAGAACTTTATTATGGAGACAGGATATTTTGATTGCGTTCAACTCACTTGGCACTATATTATATTATATTATACTCACTTTGATCCTATATTAACTTCAGTCAAGCACATTAATTGCACTTTGCATTGATGGTAAATAAAAATTGTTTATTGTTTTGCTTCAACTTGTGATTGATTAATTTATCAAGCCAGGTTGAACACTGAAATATTTCAATTTTAGCAACACTGCTTTCATATATATTATTTAGAAGCCTCAACAGAGATGAATTCATTTATAAATTGTTGTATTAGTTTAAAAGTCAATTTGTGGATTCTGCCTTTCAAATCCACCCTTACTACCTTGTCTTTTCACTGCATAACATTACTTGAACTCTCAAGGTGCCCTTATTATCTGATGGAACTTGTCCAGGTTGGGCTGTTAGATCTGATGGGCTGTGTGTATCTTCTGTCTTTCAGAAACTGAAAATGAGTCCGAAGCTACAATTTACTATGTCATCGGAGCCATTCTTTACAGGACACTGGGAGTCATCTTGCCTGCGCCAGTGTGAGTACTTTCCTCATGACTGCATTTACTCACTTGTTGTTTTCACTCTGACCTTGAACAATACGAATCTCATCATTTTGTTCAGCTGCATGTCAGCCATTTTGTCAACATCAATTTCCTCCTTTATTTTGTCTCACATTTATTCTGTCTTTTTTCATTCTTTCCATTCTCGAGACTTTGTCCCGGTGCCATTTTCTCACTCCCATTATTGCCTCTGTGCCATTACAAGTCCTAATTCCCCCTTTGTCCTCATGCCTATCTTCCTCGACTTTCTTTCTCTTACTTATTTTCTCTCTCTGTCTCTGTCTCTCTCTCTCTCTCTCTCTCTCTCTCTCTCTCTCTCTCTCTCTCTCTCTCTCTGTCTCTCTCTCTCTCTCTCTCTCTCTCTCTCTCACCCTCATGCCCCGTATTTTGCTTTTCTTCTTGGTCTTGGTCTCGCCGTTCATATGTCTTGGTCTTGTCTCAGTCTCAGACCAATTGTCTCGGCTCTCTTCCCCCACCGAGACCACTCAAGTCACGAGACGAGTCACTACAATGCAAAGGAATAATGGACCATTCTATTGTTATAATTCAAAGTTCTCTAAATATGTTGAATGACAGTACGCCGAAAATAGAATATGTACAAGCCTCCAAGTGTCACGTCCACAGCGTGTTGAGCCTGCAGATCTCCTATTTTCTGTGCGCCACTCACCGTGGCCTCACCACCTTACAATTGCTCAACACTCCCTCCACATCCCCAACATAAATCTATAGTTTCATTCGTACCATACTCGGCCTAATGAGCCTATGCACAACTGATTGTTTTAATTCAAAGTGGTATATATTCTGTGAAATGTGCATTCCGTGTATCTACAAGCTCCAGGTGGTGCGTCCACAGCCTGTTGTGAGCTTGCAGATCTTCCATTTTCGGTGCGCCACTCACCAACCATGAATCTAAGCAGAGGAACGTTCTGATGTAACGGCAATATTGTTGTTTGTTCTTAGCCTTGACCCTGTAATCCAGGTCAATGGTGTTGCCACTGGCTGAGTATGTCTCTCTGTTCTGCTGGGTCCTCCCCTATATACAGTACTCAGCTGAGTGAAGTCCTGTTCTGGGTCCCCCCCTATATACAGTACTCAGCTGAGTGAAGTCCTGTTCTGCTGGGTCCTCCCCTATATACTCAGCTGAGTGAAGTCCTGTTCTGGGTCCTCCCCTATATACTCAGCTGAGTGAAGTCCTGTTCTGGGTCCTCCCCTATATACAGTACTCAGCTGAGTGAAGTCCTGTTCTGCTGGGTCCTCCCCTATATACCCAGCTGAGTGAAGTCCTGTTCTGCTGGGTCCCCCCCTATATACTCAGCTGAGTGAAGTCCTGTTCTGCTGGGTCCTCCCCTATATACTCAGCTGAGTGAAGTCCTGTTCTGTTCTGGGTCCTCTCCTATATACCCAGCTGAGTGAAGTCCTGTTCTGCTGGGTCCCCCCCTATATACTCAGCTGAGTGAAGTCCTGTTCTGGGTCCTCCTCTATATACCCAGCTGAGTGAAGTCCTGTTCTGCTGGCCCCCCCCCTATATACTCAGCTGAGTGAAGTCCTGTTCTGCTGGGTCCTCTCCTATATACTCAGCTGAGTGAAGTCCTGTTCTGGGTCCTCCCCTATATATTCAGCTGAGTGAAGTCCTGTTCTGTTGGGTCCTCCCCTATATATTCAGCTGAGTGAAGTCCTGTTCTGGGTCCTCCCCTATATACTCAGCTGAGTGAAGTCCTGTTCTGCTGGGTCCTCTCCTATATACTCAGCTGAGTGAAGTCCTGTTCTGGGTCCTCTCCTATATACTCAGCTGAGTGAAGTCCTGTTCTGCTGGGTCCTCTCCTATATACTCAGCTGACGAGTCACTACAATGCAAAGGAATAATGGACCATTCTATTGTTATAATTCAAAGTTCTCTAAATATGTTGAATGACAGTACGCCGAAAATAGAATATGTACAAGCCTCCAAGTGTCACGTCCACAGCGTGTTGAGCCTGCAGATCTCCTATTTTCTGTGCGCCACTCACCGTGGCCTCACCACCTTACAATTGCTCAACACTCCCTCCACATCCCCAACATAAATCTATAGTTTCATTCGTACCATACTCGGCCTAATGAGCCTATGCACAACTGATTGTTTTAATTCAAAGTGGTATATATTCTGTGAAATGTGCATTCCGTGTATCTACAAGCTCCAGGTGGTGCGTCCACAGCCTGTTGTGAGCTTGCAGATCTTCCATTTTCGGTGCGCCACTCACCAACCATGAATCTAAGCAGAGGAACGTTCTGATGTAACGGCAATATTGTTGTTTGTTCTTAGCCTTGACCCTGTAATCCAGGTCAATGGTGTTGCCACTGGCTGAGTATGTCTCTCTGTTCTGCTGGGTCCTCCCCTATATACAGTACTCAGCTGAGTGAAGTCCTGTTCTGGGTCCCCCCCTATATACAGTACTCAGCTGAGTGAAGTCCTGTTCTGCTGGGTCCTCCCCTATATACTCAGCTGAGTGAAGTCCTGTTCTGGGTCCTCCCCTATATACTCAGCTGAGTGAAGTCCTGTTCTGGGTCCTCCCCTATATACAGTACTCAGCTGAGTGAAGTCCTGTTCTGCTGGGTCCTCCCCTATATACCCAGCTGAGTGAAGTCCTGTTCTGCTGGGTCCCCCCCTATATACTCAGCTGAGTGAAGTCCTGTTCTGCTGGGTCCTCCCCTATATACTCAGCTGAGTGAAGTCCTGTTCTGTTCTGGGTCCTCTCCTATATACCCAGCTGAGTGAAGTCCTGTTCTGCTGGGTCCCCCCCTATATACTCAGCTGAGTGAAGTCCTGTTCTGGGTCCTCCTCTATATACCCAGCTGAGTGAAGTCCTGTTCTGCTGCCCCCCCCCCTATATACTCAGCTGAGTGAAGTCCTGTTCTGCTGGGTCCTCTCCTATATACTCAGCTGAGTGAAGTCCTGTTCTGGGTCCTCCCCTATATATTCAGCTGAGTGAAGTCCTGTTCTGTTGGGTCCTCCCCTATATATTCAGCTGAGTGAAGTCCTGTTCTGTTGGGTCCTCCCCTATATATTCAGCTGAGTGAAGTCCTGTTCTGGGTCCTCCCCTATATACTCAGCTGAGTGAAGTCCTGTTCTGGGTCCTCTCCTATATACTCAGCTGAGTGAAGTCCTGTTCTGCTGGGTCCTCTCCTATATACTCAGCTGAGTGAAGTCCTGTTCTGCTGGGTCCTCCCCTATATACTCAGCTGAGTGAAGTCCTGTTCTGGGTCCTCCCCTATATACTCAGCTGAGTGAAGTCCTGTTCTGGGTCCTCCCCTATATACTCAGCTGAGTGAAGTCCTGTTCTGCTGGGTCCTCCCCTATATACTCAGCTGAGTGAAGTCCTGTTCTGGGTCCTCTCCTATATACTCAGCTGAGTGAAGTCCTGTTCTGGGTCCTCTCCTATATACTCAGCTGAGTGAAGTCCTGTTCTGGGTCCTCCCCTTTATACTCAGCTGAGTGAAGTCCTGTTCTGGGTCCTCCCCTATATACTCAGCTGAGTGAAGTCCTGTTCTGGGTCCTCTCCTATATACTCAGCTGAGTGAAGTCCTGTTCTGCTGGGTCCTCCCCTATATACTCAGCTGAGTGAAGTCCTGTTCTGGGTCCTCCCCTATATACCCAGCTGAGTGAAGTCCTGTTCTGGGTCCTCCCCTATATACTCAGCTGAGTGAAGTCCTGTTCTGGGTCCTCCCCTATATACTCAGCTGAGTGAAGTCCTGTTCTGGGTCCTCTCCTATATACTCAGCTGAGTGAAGTCCTGTTCTGCTGGGTCCTCTCCTATATACTCAGCTGAGTGAAGTCCTGTTCTGCTGGGTCCCCCCCTATATACTCAGCTGAGTGAAGTCCGAAGCTCTCTGATTTATGGGCCGATTTTGGCTTTCCTTCTCTGTCCCATTACTCAAACATATATCTTTCCCCTTTCTTTTTTTGATATACTACACAACTACAGTATATCTATATAACAGGAATCTCCATCTGTATGTCTGTCCAATCCATGGCATTATCTCAAAAGCAGTTAAACCGCTCAACTGTACACTTTGGCGGGTGCAATGCTGCAACTAAGGACTCAAGGCATTGCTGTGTCAAGTGTGAAGTGATGGAATGAGCAGGTTCACACAACTGGCCGACACACACTGAACCAACATGTATTCCTAATGGCGGTCATGCCCCGAACAGGCTCTTAACGCACACTAGTTTCGTACAAACCAAAACAAAGCCCCTCGATGGCTGTGAGACGGAAGAGGGAGCATGCTACGTAGGTGTGAAGAGCTCAGTGCAGAGCCAGAGTGCACGCCATTGGGTTTCTGTGAGCAAAATATAGTGCATCAGAGTCTCACATTACAGACAGACCGACAGACAGACCAATCAATCTACTGTGAATCGGCAATATGCAATCTATCGACGGTGAGACATCTGCTGTAGTTAGCTCTGACTGCTTAAGCATGCCTCTAATTATGATACTGGTGTACCTGTACATCCTGTACATCTAATTATGATACTGGTGTACCTGTACATCCCAGCAGAAAGAGAGTGCGGAGTGAGTGAGCAGTCATTAATCCAAGAACAGGACAAGGGGGCTCGTTCTTGGCATCCTATTCAGCAGTGTTGGAAAGTAACTAATTACATGTACTCAAGTACTGTACTTATAAGTATAATTTTGAGGCATCACTTTGGAGTATTACTTTACTGGAGTATTTCCGTTTTTCAGTACTCCACTACAATTATCTGAAATCTCCAACTATGTTGGAGATTTCGATTATTAGTGCAAACCACACTAAGACCTATATAATTTGACCATTTGAAAATGGCAGATCCATAAACTGACTATGCATCGTCGTGCGACGCTTTGTGAAGGACATTTTGAACACGGGACTTACAGGAGTATTTCTGCATTGCAGTATTGATACTTTTTCTTAAGACATTTTGTACTTTTATTTCCACCCCTGTATTTCAGTCTGCACAAAAGTCAAACACTGAAAGTCACATTAAGAGCAGAAGCAAAACTCTGTATTATATTGCATATAAAGATTCAGTTTCTCTGTCTGTCCTATTGTGTGCGTGCGTGTGTGTGTTTAGGCCACCCGCGGTGATAAACTCCAAGCTCCTGACTGTGACGGTGCGTCCTGAGCCACAGCCCAGCGAGCCGCTGGTGGTGGTGGAGTTGTCTCTGTTGCTCAACGTAAGTCCTGTCACTACTGTACCGCATACACAAGTCCTGTCACTCTACTGTACCTCATACACAAGTCCTGTCACTCTACTGTACCTCATACACAAGTCCTGTCTCTACTGTACCTCATACACAAGTCCTGTCACTCTACTGTACCTCATACACAAGTCCTGTCTCTACTGTACCTCATACACCAGTGGTTCCCAAACTATTTCATGTCAAGGACCCCCAAATCGACATTTATTAGCCCACGGACCCCCATTTGAAGAGATTTGCCAGTGACCCCGATGAGATAGGGTTTTTACGGCATTAGCAGTGATTCCGAACCATATTCATTTCATTGACCCCTAGTTTCACACGCATTAGGCTACGGAGTACGGCCCCCGATTTAATGACATTTCTATCACTGGTATATTGTGCGATTTTAACTCTGAAAGTGTACAAATGGTACCGCTCAAGTACTGCTAGGGGACCCCACTTTGGGAACCCATGTCATACACTAAGAATAATGAATGACACCATATCAAACATTGTGCAAAGCTCTGCACCATTTATTTATTTTCTGGCTACTATTCTCTTTAGCGATTATTGTATTGATACATGTTCTGATTATGCGAATAATCGAGAATCTCACGTTATTTTATTGTTAAAAAAAGCATACTGTATGTGTGAATGAACGCTGAAACATTCAGATTTTCTCTTTTTATAATCGACTAAGTCAAATGTCTTTGTCATTTTCAACTTTGCCATGCAATAATAGTTGATCTACAAGCAGACAAGCTCAATGAGAAGCGCCTGCAATTTACTTATTTTTTTGTATTATTTTTATTTAAATATATATATATTTTTTTTTTATCACCGATTGAATTGATTGACTAACTGTTGCAGCCGCACTTTATGTTTCTATTTATCTTCATGCACTCTTGAGTACGCTGTGGCCTAGAAATGTAATTCAAGGTTCCCAAAGAATTCCATTCTCCCAAACGACCTCTGTTGCCGAGATCAGACGGAGAGCGAGAGAGATGAACTGCATGCTATGAAGCGCTAACGCTCTGTGGAATGAACGCAGTCCTTTCTGAGCTTTAATATTTTAGTGGTGTCTCAGGACGCCTATTGACTTAATATTATAATAGAATGTATTATTATAAATGGCTCACGCGGCGTCTTCTAGCTCAAAGGACTACGGGTTTAATGAGGAGCTTAGCTCGTGACCCCAATAAGATGCAAAGGTTCATTACCCATTCATTCGCGAGAAAAGGTGGGCACTGTTGAGAAAAATAATGCCATTGAATATTTTATGGTTCTGTAATTGATGGCAGACACACACAGACACACGCACACTATATGCCTGTAGCACACACACACGAGTAGACACAGCCGCTACGCTAACATGTGCATGTCTGCACGCTCACTCAGACACGACACACAGACACATGTGCGAACGCACACGAGCACACTGCTGCAATTAAACTCCAAGATGTGTTCAAGTGGAACCAAATGGACCCTTGTGGGTCCATTTGGTTCAATCTGTACACTCTCAGAGCCAAATGAACGCAGAAGATTATACTCTCTCACTCACGCGTGCGAGCACACACTCTCTTTTGGCCTAGAGTAACTTTCAGTATCTGCAAATGAAATGCGCTCATGTCTGCTAAGCAGAGAACCTGGGGGTCAGAATGATTGCGAGGTGTCTTCATCACAAAGGCTATGTATTCATTCACCCTCCCTCGCCAATTGATCTCTCCTCTCTGCACGCCACTCACCCGCTCCGTATTCAGGCCCTGCTCACTTTCCATATCTGCCATATTATTATGAAGATACAGTATGATTATGGTCTCTGCAGTTCATCTACCCTTTCTGCTCTGTCTGTCTGTCTGTCTGTCTGTCTGTCTGTCTGTCTGTCTGTCTGTCTGTCTGTCTGTCTGTCTGTCTGTCTGTCTGTCTGTCTGTCTGTCTCTCTCTCATTCTCTCTCTCATTCTCTCTCTCATTCTCTCTCTCTCATTCTCTCTCTCATTCTCTCTCTCTCCCTCTCTCTCCCTCTCTCTCTCTCTCTCCCTCTCTCTCTCTCTCTCTCTCTCTCTCTCTCTCTCTCTGTCTCTCTCTCTCTGTCTTACTACTGTCTGCATATCTCTGCTGTCGGGAAGAAACCACCTAACTAAAAAAAAATCACTTTTCAGGAACTGAAAAACAAAACAAAAACATCCACCTCAAATGGCGTTAGGAGGTGCCTTTAATACTTTTCATTGGTTCAATATTTTTTTAGCCAACACACAGACGTAAAAGATAACAACAATACTAATAATAACAATAATTAAAATAAAATATGGCTAAATATTATTATATAATAGATGTTTGTCAGATAGTTTGAGCATCCAATGGAGTTAGGTGGTTTTCACTGAAGCACTTTTTAACGGTTTTACGGCTCCTGGCGGAAAGTTCTGTCATAAAAGGAATCCAACCAGCAACTGCTTCTGGTGTAATGTTCCGTCTGGTACGCTTTATTATTGATATCAAACGGGATCGCTGATTATTTTTTGGCCTTTCCTTCTTTAGCGATCCTACTTTCCATTGGTTCAATATTGTTTTTAACCAACACACCGACCCAAAGGGTGTTCAATAGCATTGATTTATGAAGGAGAAAAAAAAAGAAAAAAAAAGTTAGGTGGTTTCTTACGGACAGCAGCGATATGTTTGGTCTTACTTAAAAAATATGTTTGGTCTTTAAAAAAAGAAAAATCAGTATTCTGCATGCCTCTATTACCTTCCCCCATCTTTGTCTCTGTATGTGTCCTCATTATCTCTATCTCTGTCTATTTCTCTCTCTGTCTCTTTAACACGGCTGGCCGTGGAGAAGTGATTTGTGGGTCCAGTGTCAGTCGAGGAGATAATTTCACTGTCTCCCGCTGGTGTTAACAGGCTGCCATATATACCACTCCCTGCTGGGGGCGCTCTTTTCTGCCCCCACAGCAACGCCACAGGGTCAGAGTGTTTAGGGTAAAGAGTATGGATGTACGCAGCATGAGACGCACACACACTACACTTGTGAGGACATCAACATTTTAGGCGATTTTATGAATGTAATTTGCCATTCTGAACCTTTCGTTATCCCTTTAAACAAAGCCGGAAATGGCAGATCTACAAGCTCACGACGTGCCCACAGCATGCCACGTTGTGAGCTTGGTAGATTTGCTGTTTTCAGTGTACAACTAACGTAGAATGATTTCTGCCGATGGAATGATTTCTACGTTAGTTGTAATACTATAGTAGTATACTGTATAACTCTAAACTCAACCCCTACACCTAACCTCTAAATACACACACACACACACACACACACACACACACACGTGAGCGCACGCAAAGGCACGCATTTGCAATTTATTTATTTGCGAAAAGGTGAGAGCGGTCAAGGCTGTGTTGCATATTTGCTGAGCTGTCTTGCTAATCTCCGTGCCTTGAAGCTGACGGGACAACAACACAGGCCCACTGTGTGGGAGAGCGAGGCTGAGACCCTGGTGGAAATCTAAAAATCTAAAAAGTAAAATTACCAATAGGCCTACTGCAATATGGAAATATAATATAGGCCTACAATAAAACCCCAGAATTAATTTACTTGAGTAAAAGTAGGAAAGTACCCATTTCAAGTTGTCAAATGTATGACAAATCTTTTGAAATGTATACAGTATAGGGCTGAAGTGGTTATAATGTACGTTTTGTAATAATAATATTCAAAAGTAACCTGTAACTCAAGTTTACAAATAAATGTAGCGGTAGTAAAAGTACGACATTTGTATCCGATATTTTAGTGGAGTGGAAGTAAAAGTACTGTACATTAGGAAATACTCCCGGAAAGTAAAAATACCTCAGTAGTGCACTGAAGTACAGCACGTCTGTGAATGTATGTAGTTACTTTGCACCACTGAGACCGTCATTTTGTGTTTCTCAGCCCCCGGTGGTGGTAGTGGGCGGTGCGTGCGTGCGTGCGTGGGGTTGTGTGCTGACCTTGGCCGGTGCGAGCAAGCGAGCGAGCGCCCCGGATGCCGAAGCAGCTCCATGGCAACAGCTGCCGCGGTCGGCGGCGGGCCGGGCCTCGGAGGGCCGGGGCGCGTAGAGGTCTCTGTACCTCGGTCGTGTCCTCGCTGAGAGGACATCTGCTCCAGGCTCGCCGTACACCTCCCCGATGGCCATAGCAGCCCCCCTCCCCTCCCCCCCGTGTGCGCGCGCACAGTTCGCAGCTGTCAGGTTTGAAACCTTGTATGTCCGAAACCGTTACTTTCCGTTAATCACAAGCTGTCATTGGCTAAATTTTAATTAATACCCCACAAGACACACTTGGAGATACGAGGTGTCCACCCGACAGCGGCGACGTGTTCAAGCTAGCGTTGTGCGTGCGTGAGTGTCTGTCTGCGTGCGGGTGGGAGCAATACTGCACCACAGAGCAATCGATCACGTGTGTGCGTGCACGCGTGTACATGCGCACGTGCGTAGACATGCGTGTGTATGTGCAGTGGTGAGTATAAGGAGCAGAAAAGCTGCGTTTGTCTACAGCGGGCCGGCAGACCAGATGCCTAGAGCCCTCTCGCTCTCCCTGCAGCCATCGCTCATCCTCCCCTTTTAGGGTGTCAGGCTCGGCTTATGATAATCAGCCACACGGTAAAACCCCTCCGTGAATTCTGGGGGGAGAACATTCTGCGAAAACGGCAGATCTACTGTGAGCTTTGAGCTTGTAGATCAGCTGCAGAGGGAGGAAAAAGAGGAGCGGACCAACTACAGTGTCGAGCCCTGGGAGACTAAGTAGTTGGTTAATGAATAAAACATGATTCAAACCATTCTGTATGGTTGTGGTTGAGTATGCTAATGCAATACAACTATCACATGTGCTGTGGTTGAATGCGGTCTCTCTACACTTCCATTGAAAACCAATAATATTCCCTGGTGGAAAAGCAGGGATTCCCTCTCAGAAGAGCGATACAAAATGTCGTCTCTGATGCAGGAGGAAAAAAACTAAAATACATTGCATGGATGCACCTGGGACGTATCCTCAGTGATGTATCCTAAGGTCATCAGGGTTTCGGGTCTCGCAACATCATACCCCTCACTCAGGTCCGGGGGTGATCAAGTCCCGACTTACGTCCCAGTAGCTACCCTCGATCAGTCCCATTAGGGAAAGACCAGGGCCACACAATCTGATGCTCCGGATCTACTCTGCCGGAGTGAGAGGAACTGGCACATGGAAGGCTCTGTGGGTTGAGTCCTGTCCGGGCCCCTCCTATGTCTCACCAGGTCCATTCCTGCTCTCACCAGGTCCTGGACCTGTGCGTTGCACCAGTCTCCAAGCACCAAGCACGTCATTCAGGAGTGGTGGATTCTCGAGCCGCAATGGTTCTGCATGGTGGTGCTGCAGGCTCTGCTTGCGGCTTGAATGGCCCTCCTAAAGGCCTCACCGTGGGTTTGTTGGGCTTCTTCCTCACGAAAGACACAGGCTGGGGCGCCAACCCAAACTGCTCCCGGGTGCCGTCTACATTCTACAGCCGTCTCTCCGGTGGTCACCAGACTATTCCTGGTTGTCACATAGTCTATTCCTACAGTATGAGTCACTATAAATAGAACAACTACAACAAAAATACATTACAATGTAACCAAGTGCAACCAAATGAACCATTTGGTTTTGTTCCAATACTTTCTGAGTTAAACACTAATGATTGTGCTGTGCACTTTCAAAATTAAGTCCTTCATCATTGAAAATGCAACATCTATGTTCCTTACTTTGACATGATTATGTTTCCTATTTTGAAGGCCGATAAATACTGTTGACCACATGAATTATTTATTATATATATTGATTTATTTTTTCTAATTTCATAATAGTTCCAGGAATTTCATGACCGTGGAAAGTATAGGGTTTAAGCATTTTTGCCAAAATGGCTCCAATGTTCCTGGCCTTTTGAAGCATACATGTCATCGCAGACAATCATCCTCTTTTGAGGCAGAGAATAACCGAGCTGTAAAGATACACCCCATTATTACTGTCCATAAGTGCAGTTATTATATCCGGAGCTGTCGCTCTCTGTGAGCGAGCAGACAACGTCATTATGTGCCGCTGTCACAGCTTAAAGAGGAGACAGACACTATGGGAGTGCTCACGGTGTCACTCCTGATGGAGCCCGCTGCTGCATGCATGTGGCTGTGTGAACTGGGCGCCGCGCCTCGCCTGATTGATGATCCCAACGCTAACGGAGCCTCCGCCGCATAGCAGGCGGGGCCGCTAACTCGCAGGCCGGCAATGTCTAATGTTGGCCCATGCCTGGCGCCGCCGCGCGTGGGCGACGGAATAAAATGGCGTCATCCATCAGTCTCGTGCCCACCAGCCTCCCGATTATCCTGCCAAGGGTGTATAAATGTCATGATCATCATCATCACAGCCTCCTGTCCTCTCCTCCCTCATTGTTCGCCTGTGTTGGAGCTTTAACCGGATCCTCTCGTCTGATGAGAGTATGGATGAAAACGGTTGTTTCAGGCCTGGGACTGGCAACGGAAGAGAAGGTTGTGCTTATCCTATCCGTTTCTGAGAGATCAACAGTGCTCCTCGCAGATTTTGAGGACCCAGATCAGGGTGACTTTGTCTACATCACAGTAAAATCCTGAGTGTTCATTCAAGTGTGCAAATGTAACCAAAAGGGTCCTTATCAAAACCCTGATAGGGTTGCGTAAAGACCCGCCCCCGCCTTGTCTCTTTGCCCCGTGGTTACCAGACAGTCCAGACTGTCGTCCGAGGAGGAAAGTCTGGTGACAATGCTACACAAACACTAACTAATCCTACCAAACTTGAAAACTAATGGTTACATTATGATTGTGCCTGACCAAAAGACAAAAAGCAAGCTCCCATAATCCCATATATTAAATTATTCAAACATAATTATTTTTACAACTTAAGCATGACTCAATGTTTTTTTTTTTTACACGTCAGCAGCGCCCCGGACAGTGTGTGCACACACTACAGACAGGCAGGGGCGGGTCTTTATATGCAACCCTATCAGGGTTTTTAATGAAGCATTAGTACACACTCAGTTACAAATGGATAAATCAACCCTGAGGATTTGAATGTTTTGGATAAAATCCAGGAGTGCAGATGTGAAGGCGAATCATTCCTTGTCCTTTCTCCTTCGCTGACTATTTGAAATGATGGGGATATTCGGAAGACATTTAGCTCTTTTGCACGTATCCTTCCTGAGAAAATTCCCTTGGGCTGTGGTGAAACCATTTACTGTTCACATTCTTTTATATTCCCAGACAAGCCACTTGCTATAATCCCCTGTACCATGAGGGGGAGCTCCTTCATTCATATTAATTTCAAAGGCACCTGCTAGTGCAGTTCCTTGTAAGGGGGGCTAATTGATTTGTCTATGTGTCCTCTACCACCCCGGAAACAGGTTATTGTTTGTAGGGCATACCTTCTCCTGTTGGCACTGTAGCTGAGCACATGTTTGGTCTCACTGTTGCCCTAAGAGTTTGATCTCTGCAAGGGAACGACAGGTTAAAAGCAATGATTTAGGTAGGTTTTAATGCTCGTGACGAGGAATTAACATCTCACGGGGAGTCCCAGAACTCAACCCTGGCAGCCTCTGCCCAGAATCGATCACAATCCAGTTGCTTTTCAATTATATATATAGGCAGAAAGGCCACACATGATTCCCCGAATGGGATCAATTGACCGCTGCTGATCAGCAGTGGAACAAGGCCAATATAGTCTTCTGGCAATATTGATCCTGTGATCGGCTGACTGATCGGCTGACTGACTGAGTCTTTGTGAGCTCTTCTATACTACGTGTGAATGAGGTGTGATCACCAGATGAATGACTGAGCCACAGTTAAACGGCACAGGAGTGACTCGATTAACAGTGAGTGAGCTCGTCTCTAGAGGTTAGAGCTAGGCAATTATATTATAGATTTGATATCAATAATATGTTCTGAAAGCACCTATAGTCATCCCTATAATATGGTCACTTTATTATCGAGGTAATGGGTGAAGAAAAAAAGGGAAAGAAAAAAAACAATAGTGCAATTTTATCAATATCCAGCCGTAAATGGCAAGGGTTAGGGCTGGTGGCTTGAGTTCATTTTTTTGTTTTACAGTATCTTGCTCCCAGCTTTTTTTCCCCTCTCTCTCTCTTTATACTTTCTCTCACCTTCTCTTTCTCCCCCTTCAAGCGGTCGCTGTTTGCTCCTCAGACCTGCAAGGCAATGACTCTTTCCTCATGCTTACCTCGTTCCAATCCCTCTCCCCACCCCCCCTCCCCACACACCTACCCTCTGTCTCAATCGCTCTCTTTCATTGTCTGTTTACCTCTCTCTGTCACCCATGCAGCATCAGTCTTTCTCCTCTGGCAGTGAGCTATTCTGTCTCCTCAGCGTCCCGCTCCCCCACTCATCCTCTCAGCCGACAATAACCGTTTATCTTCTCTTTTCCCCTCTTCTCTCTCTCTCTCTCTCTCTCTCGTCTTCCCTTTCCTTATCTTGCAGGGAACATCGGATCCTCAGTGTGTAGTCTGGGATTATGGGAACCCGTAAGTCACTTTGAATGATTCTTCCATATGGTTGTGCGGAGTGTGTATGCCTGTGTATGTAGCCTATGATACACTAGGTGTGATTATATAATATATAGACACATTTATACATGTAGAAACACGTGTGTGTGTGCGTGTGAGGGCGCACAAAAGTGAGACTTGTTGTTGGCATGCATGTGTTGACTGTGTGCACGTATATATTTCTTGTGTTTGAATCTGTGTGCTCGTGGACAGGAAGTACCTTATTATTTGTTGAATTTATGAACTGAAAACTAACTAATGAAGCGCCTCGTCTCAGTGTTAATTGAATTACTCATTTCTTAATTAAGCACTCAGTAGCAGAGAAGCATATTCCTTTTTTTCCTGTTTTTTCCTGCTTCACTTTACGGAGTCAGACCATTTCCGTTTGCACATCCTGTGTTGTCTTAACGCATCGCTAAGTGCTTGTGCATTCTGCCACCTAATGCCTCGCCGTCTACCCAATGGCCGTCCTCCCATTAGTCTATATATGTAGGCCAGACTCATTGATATTCCTGACTTATAGTGGACCATCAACTGTGTGATAGATACGTTTAAAACAATGCACAGCGGATTAGCCCCGCGGTGGTGGTATAGCCATTAACCCACATACTGATCAGACGTTTTGTCGATAGCACAGTGATGTCCAATTCAACTTCTGGGCTTAAAAGTCGGTGAACTAGGCGATTATCTCCAACTTTCCTTCCAAGTTCATAATCCCCTACTACTGCATTTGAATACCAGATACCAATACCCATTTTAATTCTATTGGTCATAAAGAAGGACTGATAGAGAAATGCGCTCGCTTGGTTCTCCTCGGCTTTCCTGCCGAGGGCTCGCTAGTCCGTTCATTTAAATACAGCAGATAAGTCCCCTGTGGCCCAAGCTAGTAATGAGTGCAGGTTTGCATTGGGAAAGAGCATACGAGATTGTAACTTATCAAACTAAACCTTTCCATCAAGCAAAGAAAAGCTTGGCAAAGTCAATTAGCTTGCCAGCAGATTACTACAGCAATCAAATTAAATTTCCAAACATTACAACGGCGGAGAGCCAAGCGGAATATAAAGTAGTGAGATAGGGGGGTGATGTCTATCACCCAGGAACTGTCAAACAAGAAGCACTATATGGACCACGTCCAAATGTTGTTGCCAGGAATTGGGTAACAACAACCAGCAGAAAGCCACGTTTGCAGGCACACTCATTGTTGTGGGTGACACGCACGCACGTGCAATGTTTGCACCATAGTATGGTGGAGGTGATGGTGTTGCACACAGTAGATTTTGACTGGAGCAGGGTGGAAGCACACAGACATACTGGAAAAGAACATGTTGTACAAAGCAGCCGTTTGTTTGCTGGGGGATCTCACCTCTCTCAACATGGCTGTCAGTCTGACTGAGCCGTGGGCTTTGAGGTGGGGAGCCAGACAGATGGGAGGTGGAGGTGAGGAGATACAGTGTATAGATGGTAACATGGAATGGACGCCAGCACAGTACAAAAGGCAGAGAGCGGCCCAGCAGGATGAAAAATCATTATCATTATTATTATTATTATTAAACAAGTGATTTTCACAGTTTCACAATTGAAAAGGGGGAAAAATCCACCTGCCGTCCCTATTTTGTCAAAGATAAAATGTCACCAAATGCAGAAAACAGCGAGTTGAGAAAACGGGCTTGAAAGGTTCACTGCTGTGGTCTCTAACATTACACCTAGCTACATGTTTAAGCATTTATTTCATAATGTATTATGTATTATAATGCATTGCATGGCCGGGATATTGCATACTCTGACATCAGGTACTGAGGATCTATACAAGCTGATAACACAGATGTCTATATACAGTAGGCAGACAGTGCTGTGCTAACGTCATGCTACTGCCATCGTAGTACTGTCATCTCATCATAGATTGATCATCAACTTCTCTGACAATGGGTAATGATGAGAAGCGGAAATCTGTTTAAAATATACTTATTAGTGGGCTCGCTCATGATGTTTCCACTATACAGTAGGCCTACATTAAATATGTATTATTTTCCAGAAAACTTCTTCTAGACTTAGTCTAGAATAAGCTTTATTCAAACTTTAATAGGGTTGGCGTCTTCAGGAATATTAACAGGGACGTTTAGAACCATTATTCAAAATGCTTAGCTTTTTAAAACTTTAAGATTTTATACTGAAAGTCAACGGATGACATGAGCAAGCACACTACACTACAGTCTATTTCTTCAGGCACAGTACCAGTCTACCTGTAATTGTTTTTGTGAGGAATTTATTTATGATATTGCAGTACCAACCTCGACTGTGTAACTGTGTTGTTGTTGTTAGGAATTCTTTCTATATGGCAGACGGATCTATTCACGGCTGATCTTTGTGGAGTAACATGAGCGCTGACCGCCCTCCGGCAAAGCATGCTGGCTAGCGGAAGGTTTCCCAAAAACATCTTGGCATATTTTCAAGTTGGCTCCATATCTTGATACATTTTTGCTGCTGTGGTTGGTGCAAAATGCATTCTAGGGTATTTTGCTGTCCAAAGTTCACACATCACCCCTGATGCTTTCTCTATAAAGTGGTTGGCAGACCAAGTTCACATCCGGGTATTTCGACGAGAACTTTGGCTAGATGTGAATTTTGATTAGTATTTCGGCTGCGATTGATGGCGGTTCACAAGTTTATGAGAACAGACAAACGGCTAATGGCTGAGATGTGCAGAGACGAGAGAAACAGAGCTTTTGTTATGTTACTAAGACAACAAACCCAGATTGTTCATGCAGTTTTGGTTTTCTTTATTTCCCGTCTGGATTAATGAAGTTGACCTGTGAGAAGTAAGGACACCCTGAATTTCAATCCTCTGTCTTCCTTTACGGCACCCACGCCTCAAAAGCTAAATAAAAGCTAGATAAAAACTCCCGACCTCACACGACATCACAGTGTTTATGTGTGCGTGTTTATTTATTTATTTTGCCCCTAACTGGCCCATATGTCTGTGCCATCTGCCCACCCATCTTCCCTCACTGTCTCCCCGTCTCACTCCTCTGTCTACTCTCAAACGGTTTCCATTCACTTCCCCCGACAGCCGTTAAGTTTAGCATATAATAAAAAAGTTTTACGCAAGTCAGAAACTCAAGAGGCTTGGTTAACAAAGGCAAATAAATGTGTCAACATCTACGTATTTTACAGCTTGCGGATAATGTTCTCGGAGGAGGGGGCGGGGGGGTCCTGTGATCAACAAGATGAGAGGGACAAATACTGTGTTCAACATGGCACATTTACTACTATGCTGCATTTACAATGTGTCAATTAAACGATGACGAAACGATTAGGCTACAGAAGATAAGATAAACCTTTATTGACCTCTGTGGGGAAATGCAGGTGTTGGCTGCAACGGCAGTAAGTGTGAACCAGGGTAGGTAAGAGTATAAGAATAATATTATAATAAAATAAAACTATATAATTAATAATATATAATTTTTATCCCACGATTTTGTAACCCATTTTCACCCCTGTGTCATTTATCTAATCTACACACCCTCCGCCAACCTAGTCTCCATATATGGGGGAAATGGGGAGAGCAACGGACTTGAACTCATGCTTCCTTCATAAAGCGGGTGCAGTACTTAGTTTAGACAGTTTTTGGTTTAGACTAGTCATTGGTTAGACCAGTCATTAGTCCTACAACTAGAACCTGTCTCAAACCCTCACCCTAAACCTAACCTCCCACAGGGCAGCACACCTAAACCTAACCTTAACCCATGTCTAACCAATGACTAGTCTAAACTAAGTATGCACCCCCATAAAGCGTATGGTTTCATTTCACAAAATAAAAAAATATATAGAAAATAGCTGATCTACAAGCTAATAATGCATCACAATGTGACACATTGTAGGCTTGTAGATTTGTTACTTTGGCTATAAACTTTTTCCGCCTTGACTTCCCCATTGGTGTGCTCTTGGCACAAAAAGTTTGCAAACCGCTTATCTACAAGAGTACACTCAGGGAAAAGCCTGCTCAAATCTAAATGCTATACTTTTAACTTAAAGTTCCATAATGCCTCCTATTGACATGGTCAATAGTAATCTTTTCACTGTCAAGACAATTTTCTGTGACCTTTTTATATATCGCGAAAAACAAATGCAATGTTTTTCCACTGGCTGGACTGAAGGAAACAAATGGGTAAATAAACTGCCTTGTGAAAAATTATTACTATTAGGCAAGATGACAGCTGCTGCTGTATTCGACAAATGTGTTTCCTCTGCTATTTATTGTATAATTTATCCATGCACAGAAAAAACTGTTTTCAATTCGACAAGTGAAAAGCTCCTTTGTGATAATGAAACTGTATCCTAATTTGCCATTTCCATTCAGTGTGATAATAACTCACACAGAAACAGTTGGATGGAAGTAGAAGGTTTGCCTGGAACACATTGCACAGTTTGCCTTATCCAAACTCTCTCTCTCTCTCCTTTCCCCCCCCAACACCCCATCTCCGTCGCTCTGCCCCTACCAGGGGAAATGGTGATGGATTTTCAGCATGTCTTTGCTGAGTGCTCCATGACCTTGCCTCTGGCGTCTCTCTGTTATGACCCTCTATGCTGCCCCAGTGTGAGCTCGGCGGCTTGACCCCCTCTGACACGCGCACACACGCACGCGCGCGCACACACACACACACACACACACACACACACACACACACACACACACACACACACACACACACACAAGTCACACACACAAACACAATTCAGTATGCGCATGCAGACAAACGCATGCATTGCACACAGAATATAATTCATATTGTTATTTTGTATAATATATACGTTACATGTGTGTGGAGGCCAGGGGAGCGAACAAAAATAATAACTATTAGTGAAAAAGTTTAAAGTCTGCTCGGAAAGGCTATTCTGAACAGGTGGTTTTGAAGGTAGGGAGGGAGGGGTCGTTTCTGATGTGTCTGGGGAATGCACAATTGCACACAAGTTACTTGGACAATATTCCTGATTGTGTACATTTGTGAGCTAAGAATGTACTTTTACTACAGATTATACATAACTGTATAGCTCACTTCTAATACAGTATACATAACTGTAGCTCATTTTTATTGTATGAAGCAACCCTCCCAGATGTTCTGTTGCTGCAGAGGCCGCCTTTGCAATCGGAACAAATTGCATCCTGCTCCGGATAAACGTATAAAATATACATCGCACTGCTGCAACATTTATCTGAACATCATTCATTATTTCCGTTGTATTTCTAATCACAGTGGGAAGCAATTCAATAATCCTCAAAGGGCAATGCATTATCCATAGGCAGTGGGCAACTGGGCATTAACTGTATAGCTGATGTTAAAGTGCATGGGCATGATAGGCCGACCTAATGGATGGAGATAGTTTTAGATGTATGTGTTTGATCCCTGGTGGTCTTCTTCAGCTATAATGGAGGATCACTAGATAAAGACCTCCTGCCTCGGCACCATCATCAGCCTTGGCAGAGGTTCTCAAAGTGGGCTCCAGGGACCCCCCCCTGGAGCCCCTCACCTCACGGACCCTGTAGGAAAAATCTGTTAATGTAGCATGGAAATCAGCTCAACCACCTTAACCATATCAGCCATTTAAAAATAGCCTATCTCACAACGCGGTGTGATCTTGTAAATTGGCTAATTAAGATGAACAATTTAAGGGAGCCTTGGCCTCTGCACACTCAAAACTGTACAAAATCTCAAGCTTTCGGGCATAGACCTTCTTCATCTGATTGGCTAATAAAAATAATCTTGAATAAAAAAATATTTTTGAAACATTTTAACATAAATCTTGTATGAAAAATTCAAGAACCACGGCTTCTCCATGGTTGACAGTCAAGTGATATACCTGGAATTAAGCATCGGAATGAGCAATTTTCTTGCCAGCCAATTTTAAATCCAGTTTATTTAAAATAAATAGCCTATTGTAGCAGATCTACAAACTCATTTAAAAAAAAAGGCACATACTAGTCAATACCTAGATAACAATAAAAACTGCAAAAGTGTGCTCCTCTGAGCGCAGGTCTCTGCCAGCAGGGTTGTCTACCAGGGCCCGCTCATTTTGGAAGGCGGTTTGGGCAATTGGATATGATAAATCTGACTGATATATGTTGAACACATGATATAAGAGATAATGTGTACCAAATTGTGTGAGTTTTGGTTGTACAAGTTGTAGGAGTTAGTAAGCAACAAGTGTGTTTGAAAAAAAGAAAAGTAGCTAGCTTACTTGTTAAAATATTGGCCTATACTGTAAATGAGCAATACAAATGTCTAACAAGCAATCCCAAACGCCTGCTCTTGGTCACATTTGTACACTTGTTGGGGTTATAGGTTAACACTGGGATTTGACTGTTTATTTTTAGGTTAACACTGGGATTTGACTTTATTTTTAGCCCTGCCATCATGCCATGCCACGTTTGCTGTGTGTTCATCTTCAATTCAATTTACAGTGATCATAACAATGATTATAATGGCATAATTGCAGATCGTGCAATTATGTCTCCCAGGGACAGAGCCGTTACCTCAAGCTCAAATTAGCTTTTCTAATGTGTTTACGTCTTTGAAATGGCTAAAAGCATATTAGACGCACAGTATCGCTTAACCTCAATGGGATACTCTAATCAGCAGTGATGGCGGTTGAATTGGAACACAAGAAAAAGCTAATTACACATTGACCACGTTTTATTAAAGGACCACTTCACCACTTTTCAACATCTCTTCATATAATTGGTCAATAATGTTCATGATAAAACACCATTTGTTCCTACTCAGTCTGTGTCTGATAGGAGGACTTTGGGCAGTTCGGACACCCGTCCACCACATCATCGATGGTGAATCCAAGCTAATAGAAACGGCAGGCTTTCTTTTCCTGAAAAGTTGAAGCCATCGTTCTCACGATAATACAAATCTAAATATATTTTAAAACAAATCTGCCTAATGATGATGTCACTGGTGGACGGGTGTCCGAACTGCCCAAAGCCCTCCTATGAGACACAGACTGAGTAGGAAAAAATGGTGGTGTTTTATCATGAACATTACTGAGGACCAATAATATATTATATGAAGAGATGTTAAAAAGTGGTGAAGTGGTCCTTTAAATGTGTGAGCATGTGTACAAAAGCACGTTGTGCTTGCCTGTCACAGATCATTCGCATCACCTCAATGTCCAACTTTCCGCCTTTTCCAATTCCTTGCCTTCTGTGCTTGTTTGGTCTTTTTTTGTTTGTTTGTTTCCCTTGCTATATTGTGTTCCCCATATCAGTGTACTGCCAGTGACGTACACACAAACACAGCAAGCCCAAGGGAGACAGGAGGAGAGATGATAGGGGAGAGGAGGTGGAGGGGAAGGAGGAGGGGGCGGTGTAGGGCTTGCTCCACTTTTCCATATGACAGAGCAGAAGGGATCAGGGCAGTGTCAAAGCGCGAGTCAGTGCAGCGTGAGGGAGTCGGTCAGCAGGGCTTATCAGGGCTCTTCATCCGCGGGGGCACATCAGACGCAGACAGACCCGTGGCTTATTCCCCCCCTGCTGCTCTCTGCGCAGGCTGTGAGCGGTGAGGAGCGGGTCAGCTTCTGTCACACTTGTACCTCGACTGGAAACGGCAGGCCTTAGCCTTTGTCGCG
The DNA here is from genome assembly GCF_963924005.1 of Protomyctophum bolini. Classification (NCBI taxonomy): domain Eukaryota; kingdom Metazoa; phylum Chordata; class Actinopteri; order Myctophiformes; family Myctophidae; genus Protomyctophum; species Protomyctophum bolini. The sequence goes on from NC_137878.1 coordinate 21,042,265, forward strand.
CTACGCCCTGTGTAAAGACGAGTTCTTTGAGATAAAAAGGCGTAGTGGGATCTGCAGGCAGGAGGGTGAACTTCAGATGCTCCCTCTTTCCACTGATTGGACTATGTGGAGGATGTTGGGCTGCTGACACCTTGGACGAAATGTGACTTGTCTCGCAGTGCTCAAGACTTCATTTGAAGTAGGTTAGAGCGGTTTGTTTTTGAGGCAAGACTCGCTTTGCCTTACCTGCCGTTATGAATGAGTGCATCATTGCATCATGTGACCGGGGAAGAGGAAAGGAACTGCCAACTATAGCACTTAGATTTGAAGACTGAGTGTAGTCACTAGGTTCTCTCCCTTTGTTCTTGGTGATAAGTTGTGATAAGAGGTAGTGAAATGAAAGACATCCTCTCTGCCGACTGCTGGAATACGGTGCCAATTACTTGCTGAATTTAACCTGAGGTGAATTGGCCGTAGGTGAGTAACAGTTGAACCTCATTGTTTCGTGTTTTTGTTAGCTGACGGGACGTCATATAAGCAACATACATTATATTATAAATCTGAGCACAGTATTTGTCCCTCTCCTCTTGTTGACGTTATCCCCTTTCCTCATGCTGCTGGAAGTAGGCTGACAGGGCACTGTGTTAGTCTATTAACCCCACTCAGCCCCATTATTATTTTGGTCCCATGGCCATTATGTTGTACTTTGATCCCCTGTGCACTGGCAGCATACTTTTGGTGAGATAAACAACATCTCCAAACAATTATGTGGCTGGCATTTCCTATCACCAAACGGGAAGAAAAATTCTGTCTTTCTCACGTTTTTCATGTGATTGACAAAGCACTCGCATCATCTATATGTCGTTGCATGTTTGTTTTGTCTTATGTTCAGCTATGCTATTTATTCATTTATTTGTGACAATCTCTGACAATTATAATTAACAGATTGTCTGCGGTTGACATATACGTTTTTTAATAGCCATCTATTGTTAACATCAACCTTTAGCCCTGAGCCGTTTGCTATAGGCAACACCTTGCTCACCCCCGCACGCACGGAACGTGCTTGCACATGCGTAGACTACTGTTATAATTATGATCGTCTCTGGCATTTTTCTCAAACTACGTCGCTCTCCGTTGTGCTGATCAGACATCCGAGGTTCGGATCTGATTTCTGATTTTTCACGGCATCGTAATTGAAATATGAACGCTAGAGAAAGATATCTAGCATGAGCTAATGCTAACTTTAGCCTTTTCTTCTCCTCTCATTTACCGAGACGGGAAAACGGAAGTACTTGAGTAGTAATCTCCCCAATTCCAGCCCGCGCAAGCTAGCTAACTACCACGCAGTGTTAAGCCCACAGTAGGATTGCCAGGTAGAAAGTGGTTCAGATTTATTTTTGATAACGCTACACACTTTGGTTGGTGTAGAGAGAGTAGTGGTTCCCAAACATTTCAGGCGGAGACCCGAAAGAGAGATTAGATGTTTGCCCGGGCCCCAAACTAGTGAAAATAGCAGATCTACAAGCACACCACGCGTTGCTTCACACCGCGTTGAGAGCATGTAGATCGGCTATTTTCATTAATTCTTAATTTTGTTTTCTAATTTCTTAGATTTTTCTTTTATTTCTCCATGAAATTACTGAAAAGATCATTGAATTTGGTTTAAATTAATGGAAAACTTAGATTTTTTAGAAATGCTTTTTGAAAATATTTTAAAAATAACAATAAAAAAGATGTATAGGAAACCAAAAATTAAGGGACCCATAAAAATGTGTCCGCGACCCACAAATAGGTCCCGGCCCAGTGTTTGGGAACCACTGGTCTAGAGAGACAGGACATTAAGATCAGAGAGAGGGGAGAGACATGCGATCCGAGACGGGGGTCAGATTTGAACCTGCATACATGGCTTTCACAAGGAGCGTGGTCTGTGCACTAACCTGCTGAGCCACCATGCCGCCATTCCAAAATTGTGCAGAATGTCTTGTGTCATAGCACGGGCAGCCAGGATGGCGGGCCATTTATGGCCATGGCGGAAACCTGTGTATCTCTGCTTTTCCTGTCTGCTAGCAAGTGAGCACACCAGGAAGAAAGATAATCCCAGTAAAGAGGCTTATAAATTAGCCCACGGCCACGCCAGAGAGCAGAGGGTGGTGAGGTCAGTGTCAAAGCATCCTCGCACATGCAGACACAGAGCGAGAGGGAGAAGCATTGCGTGGCAACCTCACATGACACCGGTTCCAGCAAAAGAAGATTATCCAATACAGTGGGCGTCTGCACACAAAAAAAGATCCATTGAGCCTTGAACTCATATGGAAATCTATACTATAATGCTATACTGATACCTCGTGAACCACTAAGGTCAGGTCTTCTAGCCCTGTTTTCAGACATTTAAAACACTAAATCCTACACTGGATCAGGCTCCAAAGCTTAAAAATAATATATATTTTTTAAGCTTATTTTTGAGTGGTGCAACCACTCCCTTACGGAGCTACGTACTGTATGTGTGTGGCTGGGTGGGTGCCTGGGTCTGAGCATGAAAACAGCATGGTTGTTTTTCACCACCTGTGCGCAACCTAACACACACACACACAACAACTGACTAACTGCATGTATATATGATGATTTCGGGTGTGCCAGTACCGTTCAGTGACAGTACAGTATAGGGTAAAGTAGAGGGACCCCCACACAGTAACTCTTGTCATTTCTCAACCGTTTCGGACGTGGGGCGGCTCGCCGGAATCGGCCTGGCCCCTTGGGCGCGTTCCTAGGGGTCCGGATGTTCCGGGGATCCCCCAGGGACCCCCACATGGTAACTGTGTCATTTCTCGACTGTTTCCGACACGGGAAAGCTCGCCGGATCTAATCAGGCTTTTGTGAGCATCCCATACAGTTTTTAAGTTGCTTAATTCAGTATTTAGATATTTTATATTGATATTGATCACAGCCCCTTCCAATATAATTCAATTCAACCATGTTGGAACCAGTAAGATGCCCTGGGGGCGAGAAGCGACCTGGGCGAGGTCACGTGGACACATCCTCCTGGGTGACGGCATACTGCTGGGCGAGCACTATGGGGGGTCAGATCAACATATGGAGTTCTGTACTGGCCATATATGGAGTGTGTCTTGAGTGTACAGGGTTTGATGAGGTCAGATCAACATAAGGAATGCCAGAACAGGTCAGCTCCATATATGGCCATCAGGGGCTTCTCTTTACACACTCAGAGTTAAATTAACACTAATTATGCTGATGATGTGTATACACATCTTTAGAATCAAAACCACAGGGTGCCTTGGATGTGTATAAGTGTCTTTAGGTCCTTTTTATTGATAAACCATTTTGCCTTTCCTTCTTAGCGATCCTAGACCACTGCTGTTTACTTCCTTGTTTACGGGCCGACAAAAGTTGCTCATAACTCTAAATCTACATCACTCTCCATGGTTTTGATCATAACGCTGATGTTCTGTGGTCATTTCTGACTTCAGCAAGCACCTCGTTTGGAATATTTACGCTTCTAGAGAGACTTAAGACGAGGTAGTGTGAGGTACTAAGGGAATAGTATGCCTCCCGGTTTTGGGGGGTAATGGAAGGCGAAGCATTTCAGAGTAAAATTTGCACTATAGCACCTTTACTATGAAGAAATCCCCGGGCAAAAAAAGTGTTACACTCAATTTCACCGTGTACAATCTTGTATGAATGCCTATTTGATCCCTGCATATATAATTATCCATAGGCTGACATGACGTTCCTTGTAAACTCATTCAGTGTTGCCAACTTAGCGGATTTGTCGTCATATTTAGCTTCTTTCCAGACCCCCCTAGCGACTGAATTAGTGAAAAGCTTCTGGCGAGAAATCTAGCTTTTTTCCCCTGGTGAATTGGGGACAAATCGTGTTGACAGGCGCCAGATATGCGCCAGAGATAAAATCTTTTTTTTTTTTTTTCAGCCTCAAATCCGCGAAATTGGCAAAACTAAAAGTGGTCGGCGCGTCTGGTCTGGCTCACAGGTCACAGCAGGCTCAGTGGCTTCCTCGGCTCGGTTATGTGCACACTGCACAGACTGTCTACCAGTGCTTCCTCCTTTCTTGCTCTGCCTAGGCGAGTGCGCTCCGGTGCGGTATTTCCGAACGCGCCCCTCGAGCTCGACAGAGCAAGAAAGGAGGAAGCACTGGCAGTCTGGCAGCTCAGTTTAGTCTGCTAGTAAAAATAAAATACACACTCGGATGCATAAAGTATTAACCTTCTAATTCCTGTATGGATCGGAACAAAATAGCGTTCTAAACATTAGTTGAATTGAGGTATGTTTTTTTTAAATATTACAATGAGTTTAAACGATGTGTTATCAAATGAAGAGATGATACAAACTAAGTGCACATAAATGACAAATGTTTTTCTGGGCTGGCTACATATTTTCGTTGCTAGGGGCGCCAAAAAGTCGCTAGGGACGCAAAAAAGTCGCTAGGGGCGCGCATATCCCACCCCTAGCGACTTTTAGCTACTTTTCGAGGAGCCACTAGCTACTTCCGTTACTGGAGAGTTGGCAACACTGAACTCATTGCTCATTCATTTTGTCCAGAATGCATGAGATGAATATTTTACATTTGAGCTGCCAGAATAGAACTAATATTTCAATTCATGAGCTGGCCTTGTTTGTTTGCTTGTGCATAACGTATATGTTGATGCCCACGGTAATCTTCTGGTTTGGTATTTACTTCTTAGATCAACAAAACATTGGCTGGATTTGACTTAATGCCTAATTCAAACAAAACAATATTAACACAGTCACATGCTCGCGCACAGTGATGAGAAAATTACTTACATGTTGTACTTTAGTAAAAGTATCAATACTGCAGTGTAATGATTTTTTTACTTGTTCTGTCTCTCATAGGAGATGTGAGAACAATGGCTTTCATTTGTAGCATGCTAACTTTCCAGTAATAGAAAGACTGCAGTTTCTATAAGTGTGGAAAGCCAAACATTTTGAGTAGACATAAATGGTACCATATTATATGAGCATTAGTGCAGACCAATTATAGGAAGATACATTGAGAGTGGGTGAAGTCGTCCTTTAATACTGTGTGTGTGTGTGTGTGTGTGTGTGTGTGTGTGTGTGTGTGTGTGTGTGTGTGTGTGTGTGTGTGTGTGTGTGTGTGTGTGTGTGTGTGTGTGTGTGTGTGTGTGTGTGTGTGTGTGTGTGTGTGTGTGTGTGTGTGTGTGTGTGTGTGTGTGTGTGTGTGTGTGCGTGCGTGTGCGCAGAGTAAAGATTTGCTCCAGTGACTTATATCCACAGCTAGATATATCCCTCCCTCAGGCACATGGCCAGACATATGGCCTGACACATATTCTAATTGGTATGCACAGCCCGTCATAGTTTGTCGCATGACAGTGTTGTACATCAACAATGGCAGGCCTACAAGCCCATACTGTTGCGGATGTGAGTAGGTACGCTATTTTCATAAATTATATAAGCATAAATTAGGCTTAACACGTATAGTGTCATTGGATGCAACCCCAAAACCAGCCCACGTTAACATCCATCCATCCATCCATAACCGCTCATCTGTAGTCTGGTCGTGGGGGTAACGGCTCCACCAGAGAACTCCAGACATCCCTTTCCAGAGCAACATTAGTAACTTCCTCCTGGGGCATCCTGAGGCGTTCCAAGGCCAGTGAGTCGAGTTGATCCCTCCATCTGCGCCTTGGTCTGCCCCGGGGTCTCCTCCCAGAGGGACGTGCCTCGAGGACCTCCCTAGGGAGACGCCTGAGAGGCATCCTAACCAGATGCCTGAACCACCTAAGCTGGCTCCTTTCCAGGCGAAGAAGCAGCGACTCTACTGCGAGTCTCTCTCGTGTGACTTAACTTCTCACCCTATCTCTGAGGGAGATGCCAGCCACCCGTCTGAGAAAACTCATTTTGGCTGCTTGTATTCACAACCTTATTCTTTCGATCATGACCCACACTTCATGACCATAGGTGGGAGTAGGAACGAAGATTGCTCGGTAGAGCTTTGCCTTCTGGCTCGGCTCTCTTTTCCTCACAACCGTGAGGTACAGCGACTGCAACCCACATTAACCTCCTTTTGTTATTTGTACACTCTGAGTTATGTACCATAGCGGTCCATTTGGATCCCTGGTGGTCGACCAGGGACCACACATTTCGAACCAGTGCCATAATTTATGGTCATAGTCTCATTGACTGACATGGACTACAAAGGCAATGACGCGCATCCACAAAGATGCACAGATTTATTCTGAAATTCATGGTGGTTCTTCCCTGAACTGATGACCACAGGGTGTGTCAATATTGTATAGGCTGGAAGATGCAGATGTGATGTGAACAATAAGGAAAGCAAGCGACAAATATTTAAATGCAAAAAAAAAGACTGGTCCTGTTAGTTTCATAGTTAAACTGCACGTTTGGTTGCACCATATAATATTCATCTTAATTGCACTGGCATAGTCCATACTAAACAAAATATTGTAACAAAATAGGCGTTTTCATTATGCAAACAAGAATGTAAACAGTCGGAAAGAGATAATGCTTTTGCTTATTGTTAGTGAAAATTAGGGCTTCATGTTTAATTACCAAATCAACTGCCTATTTTGGTCAGTTACATGCGGTGAGCACTCTCATCATCTCATCATTCTAATTTAACACTTGGCCAATCAAGTGGTGTTGACAATCACTGTGTTGTTTTTCTTTTATGCAACATTATTTTGTAGGTTAGAACCTGTCAAGTTTAATCACGCAGTAATATATTATGTCTCACAGAATCCATCTGTCATGAATGCATTGCAAACGTATAAACAGCAACTCTTCCTCATCAGCGTTATCCAAAATGCGACTCAGTGCCTGCAGTCTAACACACAAATCAGTCTTGCGTACACTATTCTGTCCATATCTAGTATCCATTCATAACAGACTGGCAGCTTGAATATCTTACAGCATTGGTTCTCTTTCAAATATGCCTGTGTACCAGTGTTGTTTTTAGCAGCAAATTTTAGTTTTAGTCATAGTCTCTTGAATAGTATTCATGTAGTTTTAGTCACCTGGAATGTTTTAGTGTTAGTCTAGTTTTGGCGGGCCTTGATGCCGTCGTAATGACAGTTTTTACATTTGCTGAAAATAGCCGATCTACAAGCTCGCGACGCGTCGCAGTGCGACGTGTTGTGAGCTTGTAGATTGGCTATTTTCAGCATGCAACCAAGTGTAAAATGACTTATGCTGGATCTCTTGTCCTCTAGTCATTTTATTTGTTGACGAAATTGTCAATATATTTAGTGTTAGTTTTAGTCATCATAGTTTAGTTTTTATTTAGTTTCCATTTAGTTTTCATCAGTGGAAAAAGGTAGTCGACGAACATGTTTCGTCTTAGTTTTAGTCGACGAAATCAACACTGCTGTGTACATGACTTGAATTTGATCTGATGATGCCATTCTCATACACCTGTCGTGTATTTGGGGTGTGGAGCGGGGTGGGGTGGGGGGTCATGAGACATGACCAAAGCATTTCCCGGGGTCCCCAGCCAAAAATGTTGAGAACCCCTGTGATAGCTGACAGCAGGGAGCTATCGATTACACAAACGCACACGCACACAGGTATACACATCCATGCAATGCATGCACTTACGCACACTCATCCTTGCTGCTTTCGTTAAGCTCAGACGAGCGTGACCTTCATGTATTTTAGCTGACCACTACCGCTGACAGGTGATATCAATCCACTCAGAATAATTAATGGCCACCTTGACTTTTGCTCTTTTTACTGCACACCTAAAGCTGAAGCCCACTCTAATCTGTTGTTATCCCGGCTCTGCAGTGACTCTTGTCGTTCAACCCCACATGGGTTGAACTGCTGGATAACGACCAGTGGTGGACAAAGTACTTGAGTCAAAGTATAGATACTTTAACATTATTTTGACTCAAAAGTGAATGTTGCTCACTCACATTGTGTTTAAAGCTCAACTATGTACGATTTCTGGTCCGTGTGTGGACAAACAGGGAAGGTGTGTTCGTTATGGACTTAATGGTTCTTCGTCTCAACTTTTTTGCTTAAGTGGTTAAATCATAATGTACTTTTTCCCTTCCTGGACTTGTAGTTGAGTCAAAGGTACAATATCTGTCTTAGAAAGTATCCAAAAACACACATACTCAAGTACATGATACTCAAATGGTAAACGGTGTTCCAGTAAATCTCCTTAGTTACTGTGCACCACTGGTATACAGCTGATAGATGAGCTCAGAGGTGCCCGCCCTCTTATCGCTGCATGCAGGTTCCAGATGTCACAGTGTACACACACAGTACACAAACATGGTTGGTTAATCTCCCGCATGTCCCAAATATATCATGCAGCGTTATGAAGCTTCTATTAGAGGGACAAAAGAAAGATGATTGTAAACACACAATGTGACCGTATAGCATGCCAATTCTGGGCATGTCGCCATAGGTGAACGTAGAACAAATATCCGGCAAAAATAGATGGAATAGTCTGCGGAGCCAAGCGACACGTTGTTACGCAAAGTCATGTGAGCATTTAGAGTAGACTGTTAGAACTATATTTTAGGGTTTATGTGGTTACAAACTGGTTAGCCATGTGCTGATGTCTTAGCGCATTTAACCTCGGTTCTCAACTTTAGGAAAACATGGATTTTATTTTGGAATTATTATTATTATTATTATTACTATTTTATTAGTTATTGCGCTGCCCTTAGTTGTGCCTCAGCCAACCCCACAATGTGTTGTTGACACAGTCCTACGCTTGAATCTGCTTCAAGGCCTGAGCCATGCCCTTTCTCTGCCCTTCTCCTCGCTGTCTTTCCCCGTCGGTGTCTAATAGTGCAGAAACTCAAGGGGGAAAGGTGTAGGGGAGAGAGGAAAAATCACACCCATGTGAAGTAAGTCGTGTAACTCCGTGTGAGGGTCCCCGGGGTGGGGGGGGGAACGCACCCAGGGTGCCGGCCCGATTCCGGCGAGCCTCCCCGCATCTGAAACGATTGAGAAATGACAGAGTTACCGTGTGGGAGTCCCTCTACTGTACCCTCTACTGTACTCTACTGTACTGTACTGGCACACCTGAAATCACCATATATACAGTTAATATGTGCGTTTGTGTTTGTGTGTGGGTTAGGACAGGTGGTGAAAAACAACCATGCTGTTTTCATGCTCATAGCCAGCCAGCAAGCCAGCCAGGCAGGCACCCACACACATACTCACTTAAGGAAGTGGTTTGCACCACTTAAAAAAAGGCAAAGAAATGCAAGAGTAGTTGTTTTTTTAGACAGGGATCACCTGCTGTCTTCGTGTTGGAAGAGTGTCTGCATTGTGGGCACAAAACACTATAGTGAGTGCCTCAGCACACAGGGGAGCGGCCGCGGTCCCCTTTGGATCATCCCGTTCCAGGCAGTAGAAGAGCTGCATGGCTCGGTGGATGTTTTGGTTTCTGGGGAATTTCGAAAACATAAGGCGGCTATATAATTTGAGGAGCTTGATTCAAAAGTGCCATGTGTGCATTCTGAGACAAAAATACGACCTAAATGTCATGAGTCACTGTTCCTTGAATACAGACGTAAGTAATAAGATAGATACTGTATTTAGATAGGATTGCACTATATTGACCCTGCAGCGGGAATATTCGGTCGTTACAGCAGCTGGGGGGGGGGGGGGGGGGTATTCGGTCGTTAACAGCAGCTGGGGGTACATATATGACTGTCCTCCTGACGATGAAACACTATCAGTAGACTCAATAAATGGTGCATTTATATAGTAAATGGTGCATTTATATAGAACCTTTATCCAAGGCGCTTTACATATTTGTGCATTACATTCACCCATTCACACATACACACGCACACACACACACACACACTCATGCATGCATACACCGATGCCGGAGGAAACCATGCAAGGTGCAACCTGCACATCGGGAGCAATTAGGGTTCAGTGTATTGCTCAAGGACACTTCAACACTAACTCTGGGGGAGCCTGGGTTCGAACTGGCAACCTTGCGGTTCCTATCCAGCCACTAAACCCCTGAGCCACCGCCACCCCAATACAAGGACAAACAAACACACAGTCAGTGTTGCTGTGGTTGTCCAGCCAGGGGGGCAGTCAGACAGATATTTTGTGAAGCCACTAAGGAAATCGGGACTTCCTGAAAGTTCATATAATGGCCTGTTGTGGCGCTGTCATTGGGCCCCAAAAACTCCATAGCTCCATAGAGATCCATGTATTTGGGCCCAACTTCACCTAGACTGTATTACCTTAATAAACATGGTCATGATACTTTCTGCTTCCAGTCACTAGTTTAAAGTCTCATTACTCATGTCATAATATTCTTTTTGGAAAATTATGGTCCCATTTATAAAACAAATGACCATAAAGTTGCGTAGGTTTTGAGGGGCGTGGCTACCGTTACAGTCTATGATCGGGAGCCACCCCCCGTTCGAGTTAAAATAAAAACCAACGAAGAAGAAGGGGGGAAGTCCCGCCTCGTTGTCTGGGCCAGCCAATGGCCAGCTGGGCCCAAACGGATCTAGAAAGATGGCGATTTACAATTCAAGGACTGACGGGCTGCATTTTACGTTCATATCAGACCCGTAAAATGCTTTGTCCATATTTTTTTACAGTCGGTGTCCAGCGCAAATATACAGCAGGCTACAGCATAATGCATGATATAGTTAATTAGTGATTGATTGATTGATTTTATCATTTTATTATAAGTGTCATGCTTCCGAAGAAGCATGACACATGGTAGATTACATAATTAAACAACAAAATAAAATAGAATACGCCATTGGTCCTGTGAGACCGGACATGGACCTATACTTGAAGAACTGAGATTGTATTCTACTCCAGGCTCTAGAAACAAACTGTGCAGTCTGAAATACTTCATGATTTAATGACCACTCCAATTCTGACTATCTTCCCAGAATAGTTGAGGTTTTTGTCCTTGCATTGCCTCAAATAATGTAACCCTCAAATCATCATACAGTCACAGTGTACAATAAAACATAAAATGAAATTCATTTTCAACATCAGGCAGGATACCAGTTCTCAGCTGGCCACACAATGACCGCTGGTTTCTGGTTAAAAAGGATTTGACATACAGTTCAGTACCAAAACACTGCATTAGTATACAGTACATGTAGTACAGTACTAGTATACTAGTGTACTAGTAGTGTTTTATATCAGCGGTGGGCTTATGAAATGAAAGTTACACTGCAAACTTTCTTTAGTGAATAAAATGTTACTTCATGCAACAAAACTGTCTGACTGTGTTGCAAAAGTCACCTTCAGCCGACTCAGCGCGGTCCATGTCATGCACCGATAGGTGCATAACTTGCAGCATAACCCATGTCAGAGTACCCGTTCCACCCATCTGTCTGTGTCCCTTTATTCCTATATACGGAGTTCTGTGTCAGGCATGCCCAAATATGGAGTGTTGTGATGTCAGAACAGGCCAGCTCCATATGTGGAGCAGGGGCCCTGTCCAGAGCCCGGGCAGAGGCCTTTTGTGGCGGTTCTGGACAAACGTGTGTCCGACCAACTCGACACCGGGCACTGCACGCCCTGTGGAGATGTGGAACGCGTGTCGAATTTGAAGTCGGTGGGGCTAACGTTCTCGAGTTACATGCATTACCGCCGGCGGTACACACAAACGGACATGGTGCATTTATAGATAGACAGATCATACTGTAAATAGTGGTGCCACTAAAGCTGCCGTTCAGTAGCTTGAATTGACTGAATAAACAGATATCTTCACTTGTATCAGCGTTGAGCAGGTTAACATCCCTTTTAGCTGCTGTTTACTAATTTATACTGCATTGCAGCAATTGTTAATCTGCTATTTTTGACACAGGACACCATCATACAACAAAGTATGAATCCGGCTTAATGTGATTCACTTGCAACCTGCCGTGTGATAAATCAGCTGCTGTTTTGCTTAATCACCATCTGTTGCTGAGTATGTGCGATCATCTTTGCTCTGTACCTTTCACCACCCTATAGTCTCTTAGTTGTATTGTTATTTTCAGATTTTCAAAGCTTTTGACTTTTTTTCAAAAGAAAAAAGCAACCAAAATAAAATTGTCAGAAGGTGACGGACCAGAAAGTAGATGATGAAAGGAGATGTAAAATATAAACTAGGCATATAAAAGAGGCACTGTCACAAATATACTATGCAAATGCAGAACACTGCTCAAATTTATGCCGTTGTCGCGCGGATGCACCAAACCCAATGAACCGCCCCCATCACCACCACCACTACCAATAAAAAGAAAAGTTGAACCAGTCTCAGTTTGAGGCTCATCATATTTCATAGTCTGCGGCCCAGTTGTCTCAAAGATAATGCTTTATGCTGATATGCTCTCTTTTCCACTGCGTGACTGTATGAGTAATGATGATGGCCAAGGAAATGACAGGGGTGTGGCCCTTCTGAAAAGATGGCAAATAACATGCGTGGATGAGGAAGAGAAGGGCATATTATTGAGGAAGATGCAGAAAGGGGGTTTAAAATAGGTGTGGGACGATTCACTTACCTCCTGATTCCATCTAGGGTGCCGATTTGATTTATATTGCGATTCGATATTGCGATTTATTGCGATTTTTCCCCCCAAGTTACTTTGCTTTTATTATACTAGAACATTTTAAAACAATTCTAAACAATATAGACCATGAAAAGCCCAATCATACAAGAACATTTTAAAACAATTCTAAACAATATATATAATAATAGACAATCATACACTTCAATGCAGCCAGATAACATCAGTTAGTCTTTCTGTCATGAGCAATAAATCAAATCAAATCGATTCTGAACTTTGCGACTCGATTTTAATATTGATACTTGTATATCGATTTTAATATTGATACTTTTCGAGCAAAAGATCCCAGGTCGGTCTATTGGTCGGTGTATCTGGAGATAATGTCGTCAAAGCGATGAACTGACCAACTTTATTTATGCAAACTGTCAATAGACCACAGAAGTGCCTCCACAATTAGTTTTACTTTCGAGGGGTTTCTAAATTGACCCTCACGAGTCAAAATTGATCCTTACGATTGAATAGCAATTGAGTTATTGTTGGCATGCAACACTGTCATGGGGTGTAAATCAAACCTAGCATCACAGATGTGCAGTGGTGGATGTAATTCCTTGGCCTACTGGCAGCGTGCACAATACATTTGGAGCTGATCGCTCCAGTGGTTTGCGAGATTACACCACGGGCACGCACGCACGCCCCCCCCCCCCCCCCCCCCCCACACACACACACACCACCTTGTAGACCAGTGATTCTCAACATTTTTTCCATTTCAAGGACCCTAAGTTTAATATGCATTAGGCCGTGGACCCCTATTTGATTTATTTTTGAGGGGCGCTAGCCCCTCCTATGCACAACTTTGTTTGTATGTCTGTCTGTCTGTTTTAGCACGGAATGTGCTCTGCTGATTGGCTGAGCACGGAATGTGATGTATGATGATAAGAGCTCACTTCACATGAGTGTGATTTACACTGTAAAGTCCTCCCCAGTGTTTAGCTCCACAGGTGTACAAGTAGACCTAAAGGGACCTGTAAAGGGCCTAACGTTGAGAAACAATGTTCTCGACGGCCATTTACAGTGTAGGGGCCAAGCACATGGCAGCTAAAAAGCTTCACTCCATTTACAGTGTAGGGGCCAAGCACATGGCAGCTAAAAAGCTTCACTTCATTTACAGTGTAGGGGCCAAGCACATGGCAGCTAAAAAGCTTCACTTCATTTACAGTGTAGGGGCCAAGCACATGGCAGCTAAAAAGCTTCACTTCACTGCCGAATGGATGACATTAGGGATATGAGTCACTAATAATCATCAGTTATTTGGAGGAAACTATTGGCAGTATGAATTAAATAAAAATGGTAAAATGGCACAAAGTGCTGGAGAAGCAATAAGGGTAAAATCCACACATCACCATCGAGGGAAGGGACATTGCTTCTATTGTCCTCTGGCAGCGGCATAGCTGCCATTCTTGAGTCATTACGCACCAACATAACACTACTTAATTAATTACAGTAAAGTAGCTTAGTCACCATTGCTGCTTTTCCTATAGTACTTAATGGAGCATGTGATGTATTGTATATCTAAACCAAGCAGCAGCATTTTACACAGAGGAAGCTACTGTATATGGAATGACTGTTGAATATTAAATTACATACAAAGCTGCTGTTTGAAAACTTAAGACACATTTTGGCAGTAGAGAATAAAGCCTGTACATTTTCACTGACTGCAAGTTGTGTTTGCAATTTAACCAATTTTAACCACAGGGTGTGCACTGTATGCAATCAAACAATGTTTATAATGTCATGGCATTTTTTCTTCTAAATGACTTTCCATTGTGATGCCGGTAAATAGGAATTGATCCAAGCCGGGAACACAATTAATTGATCGATAGTTAAAATAAACATGCTCTGAAAATGCACACAGGCCACACATGACTGATCTGGGATCAATTCCTTTTGAATTTTTCTGATCGGGTCTAGAGCAAATATAACTTCATCAGGGGGGCAGAAACCAGACACGTGCTCTTCCAAAATGATTCCCCTCTACTAGATTAAAGACATTTAATTCAGTTTATCCAAGTACTTCTTGTTATACTTTGGTATATCCATATACCTACTCTGGCCACTGGCGATTTAGACTCCTCAATTCTGCATTAATGCGGGGTAAGAAAAACATCACGGCCGCAACCAGAAACCACAATCGGATCGAGGTCATCGGCCCTGGTAATGCATATAAAACTGGGCATCCTTGAAATGAAGAGAATCAATGCATTCGGGCTGGGCAGGAAATTGTTGATTAGAAACTGGATATCATCTGGGATGTTGGATATCAGTTGGACAAAAGTGTTTCATAACAATATTGATATTGCAGTATTTGGTCAAAAACGGCATGATATTTTATTTTGTCCATCCATGCAGGCCGTGTGTGTGTGTGTGTGTGTGTGTGTGTGTGTGTGTGTGTGTGTGTGTGTGTGTGTGTGTGTGTGTGTGTGTGTGTGTGTGTGTGTGTGTGTGTGTGTGTGTGTGTGTGTGTGTGTGTGTGCGCGTGCGCGCCCCCCCATGCTTAAGCAGCAGCATGGAGCATCTCACTCCATCTGTCCTTAGTGCACACAGTCATTAAAGCATGTGTAATCATAGTCCATATGGCGATATATCACTTGTATAAGTGAAGCCATTTGTAAATACTCAACATGACATCTCATGTGGGGCCGCTTCTGTTCCAATGAGCGTCACTCTTACAGAGCTTGAGAGGAAGCATTCCAGGACGGTAGACGCAGACAGATGGAAGAGTAGAGACGGTAGCAGCTAGTGAATTTTCAAAGCCCGTTGGGATTAATCCGAGACAATGCAGCATACAATAATTTGATTTACTAAGTACAGTTAAGCACAATCAAATATACGGTACACCACTACACGTCACAAAACCCCCCCCAAAGTACGCAAAGGGACACAAAAATGTAGACATTCATTAGTAAGCATTATCATAAGCGTTCACACTTGTGCGTGTTCAAACGTGCATGTGCGCTCGCACACACACACACACACGCATATACACACACACACACATATATAATTAAACACACACAAACACACACGTGTGCACACATGCCTGAAGTCATCCAAACATTTTAACAACCATCGGACTAAACCCAAGTTTGTCCCTGACGGCAAAATATTCATGAAGTCATCTGGTCGTCAGAACAAGATTCAAGAGCCGGCAAACACACCCGTGAAGACAAACGCGCCGTGCTGCTACCTGACAAGCTGTCTCTACCGAGCACGCTTTGTCCATGTCACTCATTTTCAGTTGTGCCGTCTTTGAAGATGTCACCGTGCAGGTGATCATTAGGGAATTTCACTCTCACTTACTGACAGCATGTCAGGTGTGTGTGTGTGTGTGTGTGTGTGTGTGTGTGTGTGTGTGTGTGTGTGTGTGTGTGTGTGTGTGTGTGTGAGAGATTGCGCACGTGTCTATACTTAATAAGTAATACAACAATACACCTATAGTAGAATTTGAGAAGAAGACATTATTTTCCTGGTACTCAAGACTTTTGGACTTACTTATGCCTGATTTATACTTGGTTGAACACCAATGTCACACACAGAAAATAGCTGATCTACAAGGAACATCTACAATGCCAACACATTGTGCAGCGGCTATGTCCGGTGCTTAACGCTGGCTAGTTTTGATTTAACCCCCCCACCCCTCTCTCTCTCTCTCTCTCTCTCTCTCTCTCTCATATTGCACTATCCCTCTCTCTGTTGCTGGCGCCCCCTACTGGTACTAATAGTCATATACTGGTGCTCATTAACGTCACATACATGTCACATACATAGGTGAACAACACATATGTGTACACGGACATTGCTGGTTGTAGGAGTGGTTGCACCACTCAAAAAAGGGGGGGGGGGGGGGGTGCGATTGCCAGTAATTATGTTGAGTAGAATAAGGAATCACAGCCCATCCAGATGATAATATACAGCAAGTCCCCACAAATATATATAACCAGCTGGTCCATTCTGTCTGGTCCTGCTGCTGTGTTATCTACAAGCAAATATATCTACAATGCCACAGTTTCCTCGTCTCTCTCTCTCTCTCTCTCCGCCAACCTGTGAGCTATTCCTACCACATTTTGAATTCCAGGCCTTTGACACATCTTGTCAGTGGTTATATAAGGGTGGAAACTAGAGTAGACAACTCGATATAACTTATAAAGTTGTCACACCCACCCACCTCCAGAGAGGTAAACAGTGCTGTCTGGGGGGGAAACCTTATGTGGCCGAAACCGTTACTTTTGAGCAAATAAAATATTAAAGAAACTGTCTTAATAGCATTCAATGTAGTTATTATTTAGTCGTGAGCTCTTGATGCTTTTTGCTGGTTTATAAAACCCACATATTTATCCACTTTACACTAGCCGTTCCTCATTAGGCAATCGCAGATCTGCAAGCTCATAATACAGATCTACAAGCTCACAATGCGACACATGAGCTTTTTGTAGCCCATATTTTGCGCAACACTGGCATACGACAAATTATAAAATGGGGCTTAAGGGATTAAGGATGACCACTAGTGTTCATTTAGCTCGAGAAATTATGAAATATGGAGATACAAGGTTTCTGCCTGACAGCGACATATTGCCATTTGAAGCCCACACACTTTTCCTATTGTGTGGAAGCATATTGCAAATACTGAAGCAAAGTCCTTAGCAAGGCGTTACTTCTTTACGTTTCTCCTTTGTGTTGTAAACTACGCTCGTTGCTGTTAGCTTTATGAGAGTTAATTAAGATCTCCACTAAAGCAGCAGCCATGAAAGCACGGCCCACTCTACGTTGTTGCCTTGTAATTCAATGATGTTGCTATTCATCATCTCAGATGAGCAACAACATCAGAGAGACATCGTTGGCTGTTTAGGAATACATTGCCTGATGAACAGCCGCCTTGTTTTCATCTTTTTGAAGATTCATGTTCATGACAGCTTCTGTGATCAACGGTGACAGAAGTCAACAGCTGAGTATGTTATTTTACCAACTATAGTTTTGTTAAATTGGTGTCTGAAATTCTAGAGGATGCTTTTCTCAGGGACGGATTAACCCCCACGAGGACCCCTGGGACGGTAATATTTGCAGGGCCCCCAATAGCACACGTGCGCGTGACATTTTCGTGTTTTTATCATCATTTTAACCTAAATTTAACAAAATCAACAGCTAATGAAGGGCCCCAGGAGCCCTTTTCAGGGCGTCAAACCTAGTACCTCATGGTCCAATTTCCCCGAAGGGCCCCTGAGAGCCAAGGTCTCCACTGGCCCAATGGCTAATTTGTCCCTGGCTTTGCTTACTTCCGGGTATGACAATTGCCTTCAAATTTCAATCACATTTATCCATCAGCTAGAATAGCATTGGCAAGGGTTAAAGTGAAAACCCGTGAGTTTTATGTCCAATTACCGAACTACAATAAACATGGCGTTTATCTTTTGCCCAATCCCTCTGCTGTCGACCAATAGGTGTCCTACAGGTATGCACTAGGGCCGAAACCTCTCAATGGAAAAATAGAGATCACCTCTTGTTGGATAGCTATAAACTAACATTTTAAGGTTGATTTTTTTAGTTTAGTTTGTTGCATAAATCAATGCTATTGAAAACCCTTTACGTCTGTGTGTTGGTTAAAACAATGTTGAACCAA
Organism: Protomyctophum bolini; assembly: GCF_963924005.1. Taxonomy (NCBI): domain Eukaryota; kingdom Metazoa; phylum Chordata; class Actinopteri; order Myctophiformes; family Myctophidae; genus Protomyctophum; species Protomyctophum bolini. The sequence continues at coordinate 21,060,457 of NC_137878.1, forward strand.
TGGAAAGTATTAAAAAGCGCTTCAACAAAAAACGGTTTAGCCTGTAGGTAAAGGTCAATGCAGACTGGACGCGTTTTCCGGAAAACCGGTGGAAAAACGCAGCAGTCTGCAGGGACCTTAACTTTTTTTCATTTTCGGAAAGATTGACACTTTGGAGTTTCTTCCAGACAGCAGAGATATATTATTGCAGATTGGTTAAACATAACAGATTGGCCCGTGTTCAGGAGTGGGAAGCCGAGCGTGATCATGATATTTGTCACTGCACATAACTAGACCCCATATGGACATATAGAGCCTCACTGGCATGTGTGCCACTAGGGTACAACAGACAGGAATGTGTGTAGGGGGGACTGGGGAGGAATTAATCGGCATGACAACGGGGAAAAAAAGAGAGAAAAAAACACATTTTCATTCAAATAAGTCCTTTAACTTTAAACATGAGGTCAGTGTATAGCGGTAGCTGCCAGGGTAATTAGTTCAATTTGAATCTCACAGTGGTGCTATCGATCGACCCCCACACTGAACCTTTTCATTAGAGCGTTTAGAGAGAGGTTGAGGAGAGGGCAAATGGAGGTAAGAAAGAAAAAAAAGGCCAATTAACATGTCTATTTCCCCCCTATAACATTACGGTTCTAGTGAGCCGCATTGCCAGTGACACTAGAAGCCAATTCACCCATAAATTGCTGAATAACCCCTGTCCACCGTTTATGTATGCCACATTAGCATTGTTAACATTAGCTGATTCAACACTTACCATTTTCATTCTCAATAGCCCAGCATTTTCTTCTTTTGTGAGACTTGTAGGGGGTTTCGTCCAATTCCCCGTGTGGCTCAAGAAGAGCCAGATTGATAAGCCGAAATGAAGAGAGAGTGTTTGGATTTGTGAAGAATGGGGACGATTAAAACGGTACCAATTGGGGTGACACTGGGTTCCTGTGCCAACCGAATAAATGGACCTGTCCGTCATGTGAGAGTGGGCATCACTGCACAATGAGCCCATGTTGACTGAATGGGAAATGGATGATAGCGGATGGCTCTGTCTGTCTGTCCCCTTCCAATCACTTGTGTGTACTGTAGACAGTGGTGGTAATACTGTAGCAAGCAGATCTACAAGGTCACAACATTGTGACGCGTGTATAAAAGGTACTTAAGTGCAGTAGCCTACTAAAGTGCATTGGTGTTACTGTAACTGTTAACGTGGATGTGTCTGCCTTCAACTCACAGTGTTGTTTGTCTGCCTCTTCCCTCCCAAACCTCCAGGGAAGCTGGGGCAGAAAATTGGGGCACGGAAGGCTGCCAAACGGTCGCGTCTACCCCGGTCCACACCAAATGCCTGTGCAGCAGGATCTCCACCTACGCCGTGCTAGCACAGCAAGCTAAAGACCCGGTGAGTCTCCGCCACCTATAGCCCCACTCTGCTCTGTATATATGGAGAAGATGAACTTTACTCTGGGGCTAACGTGCATGCTAATAACCCTAACAGTTCAGAGCAGTGAGTTGATGAGAGGCAGTCATTTATATTGTACGTGACAGTTACACAATAAGACTACAGGCCGTTTTAGTGTGTGCCATAATAGCTGCTTTAATCGTTAAAAGTGCCAGTTTATCTGAATAACTGCAGAGGTGACCAGCATCCTTTTACAGTTTTTTTTTTTTTTGGGATACCGGTTTCTTGCACTCCAGGCAGTGACAGTAGCCTATGTTTGTGTCCTGTATTTTACCTAGATCATTGTCACATAGAGAGACTACGAGTCCTAGTAAAAATAAAATCTTTTGTTGTAACACACTGAGTTCCCCTATCGGGGGGGGGGGGGGGGGGGGTCAACACTGACTAATACACAGAGCTGTAGCTTGTTTCCATTGTGGTATTGCTACTTTTTAGTGGACCATTTAAACCCCAGCATCCGTATTGAAGCGTTGCCAGCGTGTCGATCAGCGATTTTCAGCCTGACCCACAATAACAGATCGGAAATGTCACTAGTTAGCATATAGATCCGTAAGGAACTCCGCTCAACCCGTTAAAGGTCCATTTCACCACTGGAAGAAACTGCAATCACTCATTGTTAATAGTATTTGTAGTAACAGTAGCACAATTTGAAATTTGCACTGAAGTCTGTGTGTTTGACTAGGGTTTGACTGGAATGATGAATTCTTACAATGACCATAATACTTTGGTGCACTTGTGGTTGGGAGAAACCCCACGTGGGCTGTCTTACTGACACAACATGTAGGCCTAGTCCAGGAAGGAACTGAGACCGCATTTTCATGACAACTTTTGATCACGAAAAGGGTATCTTTGAAAGACAAAGAAGAGGTCCAGCACACTGTCGGACACTTGCCAAGAAAATGTTGCTCTTTATTAGGTCGACGTTTCGGTCGCTTAGACCTTCATCATGTCTGACCTAATAAAGAGCAACATTTTATTGGCTAGTGTCTGACAGTGTGCGGGACGGATACCCTTTTCATGATTTGCTCGATTGCCCTACGCACCTGTCACCAGCCTTTTGAGGTGTGCACCGGCCTTTTGCTGTAAACTTTTGATCAAGAACATGTTGTCATGACTAAAATATCTAGAAACACTATATAACACATATATAAACACCAGGAAAGTGTTTTGTGTGTCCTAATCCATCATTGAAATATGATCTGGTTGCTAAACAGGAATTTCCCTCTCCCTACATCTCTCACTCCTCGTAGTCTATTTAATTGAAACTCTTAAGCTCAGATTGACCATTAATCATTTATTGCAAAGCTACTGCATTTAGTATGGCGGTGTGGCTCTGCTCATGTGATAAATTGTGATATCATATCATTGGATATCGTATCACATTTGATATATCAGGTTAACTGTGCACCGAGACACAGCTCTGATTTCAACAACAAACCCCAGAGCAGAGCATAACATAAAGACATTACATCAACATAATACTATCCATAAAACACATTATAATCACACATACCCATAACAGAACTAGATACCACATACAGTATAGTACAATCCATAAATCACATGTATAATCACAGAATCACCCATTACATAACTAATGCCACAGGGAGGAGGAAGGTGGAGGAAATTTGAACGCTGACATCTGAACAACAGACACAGTCAGCTAGCATGAAGACTGAGGACAGGGTAGTGACTACTTAAAAAGAATACCTGATTGAATGTGGGCATGAGTGAGTGAGCTGGCAGCGAATGAGAGTGAGGGGAGTTGACATGGAGAGAGACTGCTGATATAAAGGAACAGAATGAAATACTGATAGAGAATGAAGGGGGGATTATATAATTAATTTGATCTGACGAAGATGTGATTGATACATTTTGACTTGCTCCCTGATAATAAAATAAGGGCCTAAACTGTCTGAGTTGCTCCAGTGCCTCATTCCTGTACCGGTCCTGCCTCTGAGATGCACCAGACTGCCCTGCCATAGGCTAGCCGCTAGAGGCACGGTTGGAACTCTCTTCTGATTATATAATAAACCTTCTGACTTCTGTGTCTCAATAAACTATCGCTGCACTGGATTCTTGTCACTTTGCACACTCTTACTTTTTTCTCCATCTATTTTACACCTCCAGCTGTTTCTCCGTCCTGCCAGCACTCCCACGTCATTATAGACGGTCACCCTTAGCCTCACTTTCAAGGTGTTATTTTCTTACTCCCTCCTGCGGATTATTAATGATGCGTAGCTTGCGGAGTTAGTTCAGTCAGGTATACACGAGTGGGTTCATGCTATGCTCAAGGGACATAAATGTATTCGAGGGGTTAATGTGCTGCATTACGATGTGGGTGTATACAGTGTTTGCAAGACCCACATGTAATTCGGGCGGAGTATTTAAGCTCACCTAGACTGCATGCTTCTTCTTACCTTCCTTCTGCATATGGTTCCTGGTTGTTATGTGGTGTTTGCTCCCACCACCACCCCAGCACCACTGGTGGGCTCTGTTATTTCTGTTCCCCAAGGGGGATTGCTATTGTATATCTTTCTCCCTGCTCTTTATGTTTAATGATGGTGTTTAATTGTGCTGAGCAGGGAGAAAAATGCAGCAGAGCCGAACGCCAAGATAAAATATTATATGCACACTTGTATTCTGATTCTATAATAAATATTGGTTAAATCTATTCGTGAGTTATCTGACTGTGTCAGACCGGAGCACATGACAAGGGATTGTGTTAAAAAGACGCCTGCATACTCTAAACGTGGGTGTGAAGATCATCATTTTCGCTCTGTGGTGGAAGAAGTATTAATATCATCATACTTGAATTATTTTGTGTTATTGAATTTTTGTTTGTCTTATTGGGCAATATAACAATATACAAATATTAGTAAGTAAATGGACTGTTCAAAAGTACAAAAGTATTGACCAAACTTACGACCAACTTAAAGAAGCAACAGGTAAAAGAGTTTAAAAAGTATAAAATAGGGCTTAATAAGTCAATAGATATTTTCTTTTGTAATAATTGACTTCAAAATAACTTCTAACTAATGCTTTTAAATAACTGTAGTGTATTTAAAAAGTATAATATTTGCCTCTGAGAGGTAGTAGAGTAGCCGTATGGAAAAATGGATGGTCTTGCAAAGTAAGATTGTAGGCTATACTACTACTGTTCAGTACTTGGAACAGCATCCTTATTCTAGGGGGAACATTAGCCAAAGATAGCAGATCTATAAACTCACAAAAGACATCCGTGTACAGGTCCACCTGGTGTAGAGGGACAAAAGACATCCGTGTACAGGTCCACTTGGTGTAGAGGGACAAAAGACATCCGTGTACAGGTCCACCTGGTGTAGAGGGACAAAAGACATCCTTGTACAGGTCCATTTAGCTCAGAATAGAGGGGTTTAGGCTGTACTTATTTACTTTTCACTACTGTGAAATGGTACCTAGATATTAGGACGCTGAGAAAGTTGACCACACACACACACACACACACACACACACACACACACACATACACACACACACACACACACACACACACACACACACACACACACACACACATACATCAGTACTCAAGGACAACTTCAGCCAGGCTCCAAGGAGATGGAAAGCAGTTGCCAGGAATGAAGGATTATGGGAGCAAAAGTTCAGCCAATGAGAAAACACAGTCAGACATGTCTGTGCTGGGGGGGAGAGAGAGACAGAGAGACAGAGAGAGAGAGGGGGGGCGGGAGAGAGAGAGGGATGGAGAGAGAGGGAGGTAGAGAGAGAGAGACAGAGAGAGAGAGAGAGAGATGCATGGAAGGGAAACAAGTGTGTCGACAGTCGACAGAAAGAGATGGTGTCTACTTTGAAGGGAGAAGGAATTTCAATGAGCCCACAGGCTCTGTGGGCTATATAGCTGTTAGAAGCCTGCGAGTACGATCACGTACGGCAGTGGTTCTTCTTAACGTGGGGTCCGGGGAACCCAAGGGGTCCTTGAGGGAGTCCCAGGGGGTCCCCGGCTAAATGTGTAAATAGTACCTCTCGCCTGAGAGATAATGCAGCCTACTTTATTCGAGTTGTTTTTACAGCCGTTTGATGATGATACAATCATCAATTCGAGCAGCTTGATTGTTCACGTATTTCTTCTGCTTTATAGTGACAGGTTGATGGACATTAACCTTAATGTTTACAGAATGAGCGGCATGGCATAGTTAATGATGGAAAAAAGGAAAAAACTAAAACAGAAAAAACACTATTCGTCTAGTGGTCACTGGCATAAAATGTTTTCAGATGGTGGTCGGCAGTCAAATACAATAGAGGGAGCGTGAACAACGATCTCCCACTTTCAAAACAAATATCAGTCAAATTCTCCTTCTACAACACGGCCACCCAGGCGTGGAATGCCCTGACCCCCTCCCTCAAAAAATGCAGACCATGTCCATCTTTTAAAACGGGCCCAAGGGAGAGGAAATTATCCTTCCCCTTTAAAAAGGTGATCACACACTCCCCTTCCTTTGTCCCCACTCTGTACATAAATGTATTCTTTCCTGAAATTATTTAGTTATTGATGTTATTGAATTTCGTTGTTATTCTTTGTCATCTCTATGAATTGCATAAGGCCTAAATGGGAACATTTTTTGGCTGTACTCTGTTGCTGTTTGTACATTAATCAAACATAGTATATCAATTTAGGGTTCCTTGACATGAACGTGTTTGAGAAACACTGGTTTACAGCACAGATAGTTACTGTAATTATCCATCAACTTGACAGAAATCAACACATTTACTGAAGAAAATGACAGTAATAATGGCAGATGCATTTAATGAACTCATTAGTGTGACATTCATTCACTGGTTGCTTTTATGCCATCATTATGTATTGAGTCTCTCTTTACCCCTGTCTATTCACAGGCATATTCTCTTCAGAAATGTGGAGTAATTTAACACACACGCACGCACGCATGTACGTACGTACGCGTGCACGCACACACACACACACACACACGCGCGAGCACGCACACACACACGCGCGCGCACACGCACACACACGTGTGCACACAGTCTAATATTGACTTTGCCTACTCTGTAGCAATGGGTTGGCCGTTCCATATACAGTGTGCTGGAGTGGGGGGAAAAGAAATCCCATTCACTCATGTGACATTTGTGAACATTAGTGATTCATCATTGAGTCCCATTACTCCATTAGACCAGCGCATGGGGGGCAGGAGGCACGGGTCAGTGTGCTTGTGTCAACAGTCAGCAGCCTTTTTTGCTGGGGCGAGTGCTGAGCGTGCTATTTGGCTTTAGGGCCCTTCAGAGCATGCGTGTGTAAAGCCAACAGATTGGCTACAGATTGGATTCTCACACAGTTACAGTAACATGCAGACTCCCGCAGACATGGATACGGGCTGGTGCACAAGTGCAAACTCAGTGGTGAACAGTAAATGATACTTTTACTTGAGTACTGGACTTTGGGGGAGATCTGTACTTTAACTGAGAGTTTTTTAAGCTTAAGACTTGCTGTTCCCTCCACTTCAAAGATTCATATTGTGCTTTTGACTCCATTTCCAGGAAGGGATAGCCAATGGGCAAGCTTACAATGCGCTGCGATGTAACACGTTGTTTGTGGACACATATCGTTTATTTTTAAACCAAGCACTCTTGGCCTGGGCCGTGGCTCTGCGGTCCAGGCACTCTGGCTGCTAGCCCAGTCTGGCAGTGTGCCGCGGGTTCGACTCCTGATCCCAACGGCCTTTACTGCATGTCACCCCCCCCTCTCCCCATTTCCTGTCAGCCTACTGTCTATTCCTCTATAAAAAATATAAAATAAAGGCGAAAGCCACAAATACAGTAAAGATAATAAAATAATAAAAAAACAAGCACTCTTTAACTAACAAATCTGACTGAGCAACTTTTAGTTTTTAGTTGAGTTAATAAAATATTTACTCAACTAAAAACGGTATTATTTGACCAGCAGGATCATCAAAACTTTGAAGCGTTATTCTCACGCAAATACATGCAAACATCGATGTGCTCGTGCACGAGCCCACATAATGCCTCGCCGGCACACGCACGCAAGCACGCCAAACACAAATGAAATGCTCATACAGTACATACAGTACATACAGAGGTACCTATCTATCTGGCAGCTGTGTCCACTGTCCATCCATGCTGGGTGGTTTGGAGCTTGGCGCCGAGTATCAGCAGTCCGGCTCTGACAGCTTATCCTGGGCCACGGTGCGCTGGAGGGGGGGGGGGGGGGTGGCGTCACAGGATTAACCTCCATGTTTAATGGAAAAAGGAGGGGGGTGGGGGGGGCAGGCACGTTGGGGGTGGGGGGGGATTTAGAATCACTGCTGCTGCCATTACAGGCCGTTTACAGTGGAGTGAGGGATAGCCAAGGTAATCCTGTTTACTTTCTATAGCTAAGGAGAAGTGTGTGTGTGTGTGTGTGTGTGTGTGTGTGGCTGTGTGGCTGTGTGTGTGTGTGTATCCAGAGAGATGTTCAGAATCAAGGCGAAGGTTGCGACTCCAGAGGAAGACTCAGATGAAGGGTTTGATTGAGTGAGGTCATAAAGGCACATAATAAACCAAGCCACTTAATTCCCGGGATGATCGTGGCGGGACTACAAACCCCACACATGTGTCCCCACACGCCGGCTCTACAACACGCCGAGGGATCATGGGATTTGAAGTATATAAGCTTATAAAAGTCAGCGTAGTGAATAATGCTTCTTTGGTCCATCCTTAATGGCAACGAAGGCAACAGGGTGCTCAATAGAACAGACACATTCACTTGCCCGACCTAGCCTCTGTAAGTTAAATGTGAATCCTTAACACTTTTCAAGTGCCTCACTTCACACTGTTTCACACTTCAGTTGCGTAGCAACAGCAGGAGCCGTGGCGGGTTCCCACCCAGTGTGAGTTAAAATGTCTGTGGTCTCGCTCTCTCTCGCAGCACCTGGGAACTGTAAATGTGTGATGGCACTTCTGGCCCCGGTCTGAATAAGGTGCTGCTGGGTGAATGTGTGTGCAGTGAGTGAACTGCACAGTATACTTCCCAGCACAAGCACAGTAGAATTTGAGAAATAGGACATTGTTAGGACCAATATTCCTGGTCCTCGCCAGATACATAGTTGTTTTATGGATCAAATAGATTTGGGGAGGAAAATGGATGAGGTTGTGCCTTAGAGTTAGGATTTAGCGTTTAGAGCGTAGGTTTGCCTGATTTATACTAGGGGGCTCCATCTCGTGCCAGGAGCCCTATTTCCTTCATTTGGGGATTTAGTATTGTGTAAGAGGCGTTCCCCCGTACGTTGCCTTATGGAAGAGCAACGCGTGCTGCCTTGGAATACATTTATATTAGATACAGAGGGTTGTTTTGTGTGTCCAGTATCTGACTATATCTGCCATCCACTCCGCGACCAACACAGCCAAGTTGTGCTGCGATCCCCCCCCCTCCCATGCTGTTTCTTTTTTTTTACACCCACCTAGCATTTAATTCCCTTTCTCATTTGGTTGACACAAGTATCAGTTATGTGTTACTGATTATGATTATTTTACATTATTTTAAATCCATTACATATTTGCTGCTTAATGGGGTGATGAAACTAAACGAGGGAATCGCGCACAGTGCCTTGATACAAATCTAATAACTTCTTTGACTAGACAATTAAACACAATGAGCACAAGGAATTGACACTCTGCTGATTATAGGGAAATTACAATCACAGGTTTGTGGAGAATTAAGACGTGGACCTCTGAGCTGTGAATGTTTTGCAACATGCATGCGTCAAGCCGAGGCAGCTCCAACTCAGGTCGCACCATCTGAGGAGCGCATTCTTTTATCAAACGGATTCGCATTACGGGTGGTTTGAAGAGGCACTTTCCGTTGTCCTAAACCTGTAAGATAGCAAATATAGGGAACGCGCATCGACACGCCTGCAGACACACCTCCACCCGCAAATATAGGTGTCGGCAAAATTAATTATGGGTTGTGTGGCCGCAAGATAACGTTTACTCATAGTGGAAGCTCCTAAATGCGTAATTCACGGGAAATGTTTATTACTTGCGTATAAAGCATGGCGTACGATGGAGCCCTAGAAGTGTTCCGATCTTAAAGGGAAAATATTTCCAAAATTATTATTTGTCAAAACCCACGTCAAAACTGTTCCTGCATGTGTGTGTTGGGAGGAAGGAGAGAATGTTTTGGCTTGTCACAAAGATGCAAAACGATATTCTTCTATATATCTGATTGACTTTTATACCACTTAGTATAAAAGATTGGTTTCGATTTAGATTACCTATTTTCCTAATTGTAAGATTGGTACGGTATTTGTAAAATCGCTGTCCTAAAATGCTGATGTCCTCAGAAATATTGTAATACTGTATGTGTGTGCTCGTGTGTGTGTGTTCCAATGCAGTGTCATGGAAACAGACTAGGACTAGGCTGTACATATCTGAGACACACAATACCCTTTGTTTTCTTCCTTTTATGCTTTGTATGTTGTGCCAGCTGTTTCAACAAATGTATACGTATTTATGTAATGTATGTCCCCATAATCATGAACACCTGCAACTAATTACAACACAAACAGGCCCCTCACACATGCATCACTTAAAAATACATGCACGCACACACTGGCCTGCATCATGCATGTGCGTGCCATGCACACGCGCACGCACGCACGCACACACACACGTAACTAGTGGGTGTGGAAAAGAGATACAGACTGCAGACTCCATCTCCAGGGACAAGGTGGTCCATTGAAAGAGATTTATTTCTCATGTCATTCATAATTCAATTTGATATCAAAGCAATTTTCTCAAAAGAATAATATTATTTGTCGGATGACAATTTTCCCGCAGCTTTAAGAGCCTTGCAAACGAGAAGCGAGGAACGCAGGCGTTGATGCCTGGATCAACACAGGTCTGTTGAAGAGGGGCGCAACAACAAAAAGAAAGCTAAACATAATACAGGTCTGATTAGTCGCGGGCGTGTGCACGTAATGACCACGCGCGCAACAAATTCACGGGACCGCGCTCACGTAAATACGCTTGCGTTGTCGCACTGCGACTTCTCCGTCTCATTGAAAATGAACTATTGGCATGTTTTATCGCTCCCCGTTTGCAAGGCCCTATAGATTTATCTGAGCTGCTTGTACCTGGCAGACATGGCAGCATTTTCACTTCTTCTGTTTGAAGTAAATTTCAAAATGTAATAATAATAACATAAAACAGCTTGATTTTAGCCACTTAAAGGGCCACTTCACCCCTTTTGCAACTAGATCTTTTTTTAATGAGGTTTGGGAGACAAGAAACACTTTCTTGGGGTTTTATGTTGGTAAATTGTGTTTTTAGATATTTTAATATTTCCAAGTGTCCATGATCACTTACTTCCTGGACTACATGTTGTCGCAGTAAGACAGCCCTTCCCCTATCCACAAGGAGGAGTAGTGCACCAAAGCATTTTTGGAATTGTAGTCCAGGAAGGAAGTGAGCCCAGTGTCCATGACATCATGAACACTTGGTAATACTAAGATATCTAAAAACACATTTTACCCTTGCAAAAGGGGTGAAGTGTCCCTTTAACCGCTTGAACTCCAGAATCCCTATACATTTTGCCAAATATTGCCGATCTTTAAACTCAAAACATGTTGCAAGAGAAGCAATTGTTTTCAGAGAAATTATCAAATTTAGATGTTAGAGAAGATCAAATCACAAAAATAGCATAGTAGTTCACAAATTAAAGTTGCCATAGACCAGTGTTCTCATCATGTCAAGGACCCATAATGAATATGTAGTTGGCCACATACCCACATCTGAAATTATTCTCCCCCATACATAATTGTCTTGCTAAAATGTTTCAACAAAAAATGTCAGATCTACAAGCTTATTTTGTGTAAACTCCATTGTTTTTGTTGTTTCATGGAAGAGAAAGAGAGAAAAAAGTGTGCGGTGGGGTTTACACACAGTCTACAAATCTACATTACTACATTTACATACTCATGGCATGGATCTCTATTGCTGCACCACGACAGTTAAAGAGTTTAATTCATTATATTCTGCTACAAATACCGTTTCCTATTACTGTAACTGTGGTGGCTTTGAAATAATTGTTGCTCTCTTCTCTTGGTACTGGTCTTGCATAACAACACCACTGACACTTTGACCCCGCACCGTACCTCCGATTGGCACATCAGTATTTCACTCAGCGTTTTGTCTGCCTTGAATTGGAGTGAGTTGGTTTTGGCTCCAGCCGTGCACACAGTGCCACTCCACATAGTGGGGCGGGCACACGCCACAAACATTTCTCATAATGCAGTGAAATAGCATGGGGAAATGGGCTAAAAGTAGACGTTGGTGTAACACAATGCAGCTTGTATCATATACTTCAAACCATCTAGACATTATTTAAATATAAGCAATAAGATAGTACTATAGTGTCTGAGGGGGCATGCATGCACCCTACCCTCCTTCCTCAATCAATTAATTAAAGCTCTGCTGGATTGGAATCCTGTAACATACAGTATAGGACACACTCCAGTCACTGGCTTACACAAATGAGGGAAACCTCAATGTCTCTGGAGAATAAATAAAGGTATGAATGAATGCATGACTGGAGTGGACACTGCATCCCTGACCAGAGCGTTTAGATGTTCTGTCTCCTGCATCTCTGTCTCCAGTCTTAATTCGGAGGCAACGGCCAGCTTTACATGAACACCAGCAACATGTTGACTCAAGGAGAAAATGTACTTGAAGAATACCTCTTGACGGACATAGGCTACACTTTGATTTTAGGTGCAAGCCTGCCTCAGAGGAGTGGTAGATGTTGTTGAAAGTATCTTGGCAGCTTGACTGACAATACATTCAGAATCTCCAAGACAGAGATGCTTTGCCAAAGGGCCCAGCATCGACTAGTCCACCTTCGTAAGGACGTTTCTTTTTTCTTTCTTTCTTTTTTTTTACAAGAATGTATTATTAAATCGATTTGTTGTTCATCACAAAATCTATAACATTTTCGTTGCCACATACAACCATACAGAGACCAGAGTTTGAACATTTGCACAACTTCCAGACTGGAGGAATTATAGATTAGTAATGTACAGATGTTTACAAGACGAGATGTGCTCAACAGTTTTCAATACAATCGGCTATTTCAGTCATTTATTGAAAAAACACACCCACACACACAATTAAATGTTTAAATTGAAATTGTAATTATTATTTTTATGTTAAATTATTGAGAAAAATTGATTTCAGCATTATTGGTAGTTGACATTACACGTACACCTAACCAATCATGATCTTAAAATATTGGTTGATAACTCACTATCTTTGATTTTAGACAAAACAACCAGTGTTTTGGTAGTGACTGCACTGTTTTGGTAGTGACCACAGCATTGTCTTTACAATGCGGTGCCATAGTCACTTAACTTTCGCTAAACTCATAAGATTTACATTTGCTCAAGCTACTACTAAACTACTACTACTGCCTGATCACTTCGGTGCTAGGTCGTGTGGAAGCCCAACAAACCTCTCACTCTCCTTTGCCTGCATTCTCCTTGTCTCTCTCTACCACACTTTTTACATTTTGTTTCGCTATTTTGGACCACATGATGAAATAGAAATCAGAATTAAGTACATCTGTTGCCATCTGTTGCCTGTGATTGATGTAAATATGCATTTTATATCACTTTATATGGATCTGAAACGGCACCGCTAAAAAACTACTTTTTGCCCGGTTGCTAGGCAATGCCAATGCCTTGCCCACCCCTGCACGCATCTTCTCTGGCTCTCAAACTACGTTGCTGTCCGTTGTGCTGATCAGACATTCGAGGTTCGGATCTTCAGGGTTTTCATCGCATCGCGATAGAAATATAAACGTTTCTCGAGAAAGATGGCTTGCGTGACATTAGCCTTGAGTAGTATTCTCCCCAATTCCGGCCCCGCGCAAGCTATTTACCACTTGTGGCCACACGGCCGCAGTCTTTGTGTCAACAGCGAGCGACACTTGCCTACTTCAACACACAGGTGTTGGAGTACAGTATGCAAATACAGTTGCTAACTAATTAAAGATCAAAATGGCAGGCAATAGCGTGCATTATGTGGCGTGTGCTTATCTGTATCTTGAGTGCATCTCGAGTGCATGTGCACGTCTGTCTCTGCTGTGTGTTTGCATGCGTTTATAAGTTGTGTGCGTGTGTGTGTGTGTGTGTGTGTGTGTCTGCGGCGCAGGCTAGTGTGTGCTTGCGTGCATGTATTTTTAAGTGACTCATGTCTGAGGGCCCCGTTGTATTGTAATCAGTTGCAAGTGTTCATGATTATGGGGACATACTGTACATAGGTTACATAAATACATACACTTAAAACGGCTGGCACAACATGCAGAGCATAAAAGGAAGAAAACAAAAAGGGTATTGGTCGATTAAGACCAAACTGGATGATTATTATACTACTGTATACTAGGTTAGACCTACAGACGGTATGCGGAATGCTCGCCTTACATGCTTGCCCTCGTTCTTTTCCACCGACCTCACGCCGACCGCTCGGTATTTGTTTTATGAGAATAAGGTCAGAAATAACTTTAGGGTTAGGCATAGTTTTAGTGGGGTCGACGACACACACCATTATAATGTTCTTATATTGATCATGAAACCCAATAGTAAAATCTCCAGGTTTTCAGAATATGTATGACACGTATTTACTGTGACACTATGGCATATGGAGAGTCCAACTGTTCTCAAATGTTTTATTTGCAAGGACTCCTTTAACTCTGACCCGTTAAGGTCCATTTGTACACTCTCAGAGCTACAGACCTGTTATGGTTATTCAGGGTTATAGCTCCTTATGTATGTCTGGTAATATAATTGTCTCATTTTTGTAAAAAAGAATATAATAACTGACAAATGTCCACCACAAGCCAGCATGGCGATGAACTCTCACCCCTTGCTCCTGGACTATCGGTGCCTGGGAGTCCAGGGTGGATGCCTGCAGAGCTTATAGGAGCATGCAGGGGGTGAGGGATGTCCAAGTGAGGATTGTAACCCTGATTCTCTTGGCTTGGGTGACCTTGGAAGGGAGGGATAGAGGAGAGCGATAAAAGGGGACAGAAGGGGTGGCAGACATGTCTGAGTATATACAGTATACCGTATAGGCCTATGTCGTGGCTGTCGTGTTGAAACCTTTTATGTCCACAACTTTTGGACTTTAAAAAAAATGGGAAACAAAGAGCCTGTGTTCCAATGGGTATCGTTACTGTTCAGTCACAAGCTCTTAATATCATCTTGTTAATCACTATCGCCTTCATAAGATAGATAGGTTTCTGCCCAACAGCAACGATACACTGTATGCCTCACTGATAGGGTATGAGGGGAGGAGTTATCAGGCATGGCTTTTCCTCCTTGAGTCGTCCCGACTCCATGAAATTCAGTACACATGTCATGTAGTGAATGATGTCCACGTCTGTCGGGTGCAAACCTCAAGGTTCTTCATCTGGGAGGGCTTTAAAGTGCCGAGCGGGTAATATTCTCCTGAAGTGGCTTATAAATGAAACGCTGGAATGATAGATGAGCTGCTGTATAGCTTTGAGAATCCCAAACCTGGTAGTCGTCTGTATAAAGCCCTGCCTTCACACAGGATCTGTATTACATGCGGGACTGGTGTCATTGGAAAATTACCCCAGCTCTTCCCTGCACGTCTGTGTTTTATGTGGCACAGACATTCGCGCAGGATACGAAGGCTGTATCTAACTTGAATTTACTGACATGATCCCCCGCGGTTATGTAAGAAAATGTATCGCTATAGGCCTTTGTCTTCAGCCCTGTTGAAAATGTTCCTCAGCGCACGTTGCCATGCATGTCATCCATCTCACCAAGCATCCACATGATACATTTCCCATGTGAAGGAGGCTAAAGAAATCATTTTGAGGTTTTCCATCGGGTGCCTCTGTGTGCGTGAGTGCGTGTGCACAATCGCACACGTGCGTATGCATGCATTTGCGCATTCATGTGTATTGCGTGTAGGTTCTTTGCGTATACAGTGCAGGGACAAACGAAGAATGTTGCTGCAAAATACAATCTTGTTCTGGAATGAGGAGAAACGTGCACGGATGAATGCAACAACATCTGCAGGAAACATCAAAGGCATTGTCCATATATAGTCCTCCTCATAGGTGCTATTGTGTTTGTGAAGACTCCCCCTGCAGTGCTCTACCACGTCTTCCCATGTTGTACATCGTACGAAATTAACTCGACCCTGAAGGTGTAACAATGGGGAGAGGCAGAGAGATGCGTGAGAGCTTGTTTAACTGCCTGGAATCGAAACCTGGGTCTCCTGCTGCGTGAGAAAAGAAACGTCCCCCGCTCAGCCAAAGTGTTTTTCTTCATCCCTGAACAAAAAATAAGAAAAGCTGTGTGTGTGCGTGCGTGCGTGCGTGCGTGCGTGTGTGTGTGTACAGACAGACAGACAGACAGACAGACAGACAGACAGAGGAGAGAGGGTGGAAATGGAAGACCAGCAGCAGGGGACAGCAGAAGAAGTATAGCAGAATGCATTGGGTCAAAATATAACGACGAGAGAGAGACAGAAACTACTAGTATGGCCAGGGTCCCCAAAGCGGCACAGACCATGTGACCATGTGTGATAGAGAAGAAAGCTATTTTCAGCTCACAAAGTTAACCTACTTCTCTTATTTTCTACACTGACAGTCCTGCATAACACCCTCCACCCTCCCCTGCTGCGTCTCTTTGTCACTCTCTCTCTACGTATCTCTCTCCCTCTGTGCCTCTCTTCCTTTTCCTGTTGGTCTGTCTCTTCATCCCCATCTCTCTCTCTCTCTCTCTCTCTCTCTCTCTCTCTCGCTGTCTCTGTCTTATGTGCACACACTATTTCTCCACCCCCCCCCCCCTCTCTCAATTCAATTCAATTCAAAGGGCTTTATTGGCATGAGAAAACATACGTTTACATTGCCAAAGCAGAAAGCACAATACAGCAATACAATCAAAACAAAAATGATGTACATTTCAAGGTCAGAATCTTCAATAGATCAATGTCTATTCATTGGATGCAGATCACTGGATGCAGGTATAGTGCAGGAATATACACAATGATTAGTCGTTGGTTGTGTTTCGTTTGATATCCTTCTCCTACCACAGCAACTCACAAATCTTGCTGCTGTGTTTGCACATTGTTCTCTCTCTCTCTCGCTCTCTCGCTCCCTTCCTCTATCTAGTACAGTCTGTCTCTCTGGGTATGCCTCTCTCTCCCTCTTGTTCATTGTGTGTCTCTCTCTCTCCATCTCTGTGGCTCTCTCATGCTTTCAGTCCTACTCTCTCCCCATAATTGTACATGTAATGACAGACATGTCACTGCCTCTGTAGTCCTGATTGGACACTATTTACGGTGTACACATCTTGTCTGTCACACTGCCCCATGAAATGGAACAACGCAAGCACGCAGGCACCCACACACGAATCTGCAGAAATGACCAATGGTGCGTGGTGATCAGCCAAAGTAACACGATGACAATTTGAGAGTGAATTCGTAGCGACACATTCATCCATTCATTCATTCATCCATAGCCGAGTCTAATTTTAGAGTGTGTGTGTGTGTGTGTGTGTGTGTGGGTGGGTGGGTTGCGTGTGTGTGTCATGTTTAATCTGTGGGACCGGCATGGAAAACACTGATGTGTGGCTAGGCTTCAGACCCCATGTCTATACGTTCACATCACAATTACTCTTTCTTCTGCCTTCCTCATTACATCCTGCAGTGAGACATCAGTGTGTGTGTGTGTGTGTGTGTGTGTGTGTGAGTGTGTGTGTGTGTGTGTGTGTGTGTGTGTCCTTTCTGATGAGGTGGGTTTGATGCTACATCACACCTCCAGTCTCCTTTTCTGCAGTGAGTGAGAGCACGCAGCAGTTTGGTATTCTAACCGACTCGTCTCTTCACTGGAGAGACCAGCCTTCCTTTGATGGACCTGGAGGGGGGAGAGAGAGAGGGAGAGAAACAGTGAAAAGGATGCTTTGACTCTGCCTTAGTCTTGTCTCTCACTCATTCATTCTGTCTCGCTCTCTTCCTCTTTCTGTCTTGTTCACTTCTCTCTTTGCTTCATGTGTTGCAGTCAGGCTCTCTTGTACGTACGCACGCACGCACGCACGCACGCACGCACGCAATACACAAGACACCATGGTCAGTGCTTGTGCAATCTGTGTTTGTATACTGTGTGTGTGCGTGCGCCTTGAGGCAATGTTTCTTGTGAAAGCTGATAGATGCCCTAGGAGGTAAATTGAGGTAAATCGTGTGATTGAGAACTTAAAAGGAGGCCAAACATCTTGTTCACTTCTCTCTTTGCTTCATGTGTCGCAGTCAGGCTCTCTTGTACGCACGCACGCAATACACAGACACCATGGTCAGTGCTTGTGCAATCTGTGTTTGTATAGTGTGTGTGTGTGTGTGTGTGTGTGTGTGCGTGCGCAAGAAAAGACACCTTGAGGCAATGTTTCTTGTGAAAGCTGATAGATGTTGATGAAGGGAAGAGGCTAGCTGCCCTAGGAGGTAAATTGAGGTAAATCGTGTGATTGAGAACTTAAAAGGAGGCCAAACATCCAGCTCATTTGGGACGCCGCAGGGGGGGAGGGGGTGCGTGCTTGCGGCACAGCTTAATTTGTCTGTTCCCCCGTCCTATCAAAGGCACACATGCTGCGAGGGACGCAAAGGCGGAGAAGCGGTGTACATCATGACCTAAATACCTTAATTATGCAGCGCTCGCACTCGGCGTGCAGATGCACAATCAGTGTGTGTCGCGTTGACAGGTGTTGATCATTACCGTAAGACTGAACCCAACACTAAACCCATTAAAAACAAACCCTGGCGAGTTTATTTTAGATGGGTTAGGTTAGCATGCAATGCAACAAAGGGAGCGGCTGGTGGCTCAACCACATTGATATGTGTTTGGCTGCAGATCCCCATTTGAAAATGTTTTGTGTCAGGGTGCCCATAAGAGAAGATGGCAGATGTATAAGCCTGTATATCTGCAATTTTTGAATAGCAAACTTATAAAATAATTATGGTTAAAGTGGTTGAAATGATTGTGATGCTATATTAACTAATTTAGCTGGGGACCCCCTGGAACCTCCTCAAAGTGTCCCCAAACCCCACTTTATGAACTCTACATGCACCTAAAGCATAAAAATGCCCAAATCTCAACTCAAATAGAACTTAAGGTGCACATGTGACATCAAACAAGATACACATTAAGTGTGGTAAAGGACAATAGGGGATGAGGAAATCTACAATCCAGGTATAGGTGATACTGTAATTATATTTGGAATAGTAATTATTGTTTGAAATTGCCGACATTCACTGATCTCTTATCTTGTAATTGTACTCATCTTGTAATTGTTGTAATGGCTAATTACATGCAATTAGCGGCCGGCAAACTTAAATAGTACCACTGGGATTAGAGCCTTGGAAGCGTGTGAGTTGAAGAATGAGGTGCCAACCATGAAACATGCCAAGGATATAAGGTTTAATTTGTGGACGAGTTAACTTGCTGGAATTGTGCCAACCCTATAAAGGTGGCTGTCTGAGCTATACAGTTAATGGCTTTCTCCAATTAATTTTGGAGAGTTGGAACGTGTGTGTGTGTGTGTGTGTGTGATTCCGTGCATTGTTTTGGTTGGCCCTGTCCCTCTAAAGGCACCACTGAGGCCTACTCGGTATGTAAATCATATCGAGGTAATTTAATGCTACATGTATTTGAACCAGGGGGGGCAGTCAGACAGATATTTTGTGAAGCCACTAAGGAAATGAAAGTTCATATAATGGCCTGTTGTGGCGCTGTCATTGGACCCAGAAAAACCCATAACCCCATAGAAGTCCATGTATTTGGACCCAACTTCACCTAGACTGTATTACCTTAATAAACATGGTCATGAATACTTTCTTCTTCCAGTCACTAGTTTAAAGTCTCATTTCTAATGTCATAATATTCTTTTTGGAAAATTATGGTCCCATTAATTAAAAAAATGACCATAAAGTCGCGTATGTTCTGAGGGGCGTGGCTACCGTTACAGTCTATGATAGGGATTCCCCTCCCACTCGAGTCAAAATAAAAACCAACGGAGAAGAAGGGGGGAAGTCCCGCCTCGTTGTCTGGGCCAGCCAATGGCCAGCTGGGCCAAAACGGATCTAGAAAGATGGCGACTTCCATTGCAAGGACTGACAGGCTTCATTTTACATTCATGTTAGACCCGGGGAACGCTTTGTCCATACTTTTTTACAGTCTATGATTTGAACGCTCAAAGGTGTGTGGTTTCCTGCCGTCGTGTTACAGAGCAGCAGGTGCAGTTAATCAACCCTACATATAGCGTCCCTCGGTTCCAATGGACAGGTGTCTCATGTAATGCACTTCACCCCAGCTTTATTTTCCTCCAAAGCACAAAGTCAACTCGTTAATGATGTCCTTTGCTCTTTTCTTGTCTCTCCTTTCCACCTACCTCCCCCCCCCCCCCCCCCCCCTCTCTCTCTCTCTCCAGGACATGGGTCCTTCCGGTATGCCCTCGGTGCCCCTCATGGTGGGCTGTGGCATCTCCTGTACTGCCCTGCTCATCCTGTTGCTTATCTATGCTGCCTTCTGGAGGTGACCCCCACACACACACACACACACACACACAAACACTTATAGTTTTACCCACTCACAAAAGCTAACCCCAAAACAGTCACATATCCATCATACATGTACAGAGTTACGCCATTAGATATTACGTTTTATCACATACAGTACCTGTGTGGCCTCTTCCCTTCTTTTTTCTTTGGCCCGGGGGGTGGCGGAGTGATGAAACTAACAGAGAGAGTTATAAGCCCAATCAGTGTTTTGAGTTGATAACTGTTGACAACAGTTGAACATGAACTGTGGCCTCTTTCTTTCATCCATTAAAACCTGAGGCCGATTCGACAAAGGCCTTTTCAGTTTTCTGAAAAATGTACAGCTACGTATATCATTGGTTCTCAAACTTGGAGATTGGAAGCGCTGGTTCAATATATTTTTTTAACCAACACACAGACGTGTTCCATTGATTTTGACAAAAACCTCAAAAATGGAGTTAGGTGGTTTCTTCCGGACAGCAACCATTATACATGTGACAGTAAAATTGAGAAACCATGCAGTAAAAGCGAGAAAAACGGGCGAGAAGCGCCTGGTTTTGGGCCGTGGGCTGCAGGGGGGGGGGAGTGTCGGCGTGCTGAGTGGGATGGGACGAGGCCGCGGCAGGTGTGCAGGCGGCCCTGCCTGGTTTTAACGAAATAAATTCAAAAAATGAAATAAACTATGACCAACGGGAGGCGATCCCCTCGTTTCGCCTGGCCCCGGGGGCCCGGGGGCCGGGGGTGTGGGGAGTGAGACGGCCTCAAAGGGAACGGGCAGCGACATGGTTTTTCTCACTTTTACATGCTTTCTCACTTTTACTGTTAACATGTATTCCAAGATTTGCACATTCACAATGTTTGAAAAGAAAAATAGCAGATATATGAGCTTGTATGCCTATATCTCTTATATCAGAGTTAATTGTACACTGAGGATTTCACAGTGTAATTTGTGGTCCCAGGAAATACATAATGTGGTGTCATATGGGGGTCCGTGGCTTAATGCATATTAAACTGGGGATCCTTGGTTGAGAATCACTGAGCTATACCAGTTGCTCCTCCTGAGCGAGTGCTAGCGGAATGCTGTTTGTAGTTGTTTTTCTTCAAACGCTGTGGTGGTTTTCTGTGTCTGTCACTTTCACAGATGCTCTGAAACCTATCTGAAGGTGACTGACACACGCACAACCAGGCCTGATACTTCTACTGTCAGTTCTTGTTTTGTCAGTGGTGTGGGTCATGCCAAACTTACAAATGACTAACAGAGAGCAAAGTGTGAATGGCAAAGCTGGCTTTGCAGCCATACACCACCACCAACAACAACAACAGATGGACAGATTATTTTAACAACTCGGCCACTGCCAACAAGTCAGAGTTTGGTCCGTACGTCCTTCTGTCAGAGTCTCTGACAGTATCTGTCCTGTCGCCCCTCTCTCTAGGCCAGTCACAATTATTACATACAGCGCCTGATCGCAATTACTAATTTTAATTATTTTGTTATTTTCCATAATGGTTTAGGATCATTTTTGCATAAAGCTGCTGTACAGT